>NC_087344.1:205136556-205439586 GCF_030014295.1 Loxodonta africana | reverse complement strand
AAATGGTTGAACACTGACAAATTCTTTCTGGTACAGTGATTCTGTGTATCCCTCTCATCTGCTTTGGATGTTTCCTGCATCATTCAGTACTTCAATTCAAAATTGCAACTCAAGTCTTGAATTTTTCTTCAGCTCTTTCAGCTTGAGAAATGTGGGGCGTGTTCTTCTCTTTTGGTTTTCTAACTCCAGGCCTTTGCACATTTCATTGTAATATTTTATTTTGTTTACTTGAACTGCTCTTTGATATCTTCTGTTCAGCTCTTCTACGTCATCATTTCTTCCATTCACTTCAGCTACTGTATGGTCAAGAGCAAGTTTTGGAGTCTCTTCTGACATCCATTTTGGTCTTTTCTTTCTTTCCTATCTTTTTAATGGCCCTTTATTTTTTCATGTATAATACCTTTGATTTCTTCCCACAACTCTTCTGATCTTCAGTCACTGGTATTCAATGCATCAAATCTCTTCTTGAGGTGGGCTCCAAATTCAGGCAAAATATACTTAAGGTCGTATCCTGGCTCTTGTGTACTTATTTTAATTTTCCTCAGCTTCAACATGAATGTGAATGTGAGCAATTGATGATCTGTCCCACAGTCGGCCCCAGCCTTGTTGTCACTGATGATATTCAGCTTTTCCATCATCTCTTTACAAAAATATAGTTGATTTGATTCCTGTATTTTCCATTCATTGAGATCCACATGGATAGTCGCTGTTAATGTTGTTGAGAAAAGGTATTCGCAATGAAGGAGTCATTGTTCTTGCAAAATTCTTTCACGTGATCTCTGGTGTTGTTGCTATCACTAAGGCCATACTTCCCAACTACTGATCTTTCTTCTTTGCATTCCAATCACGAGTAATTATCAATGCATCTTAATTACATGTGTGATCAATTTCAGGCTGTAAAAGTTGGTAAAAACCTTCAATTTCCTTATTTTTGGCATTAGTGGTTGGCGCATAAATTTGAATAATAGTTGTATTAACTGGTTTTCCTTGTAGGCGTATGGATATTATGCTATCACTGACAATGTTTTACTTCAGGATACATCTTGAAGTGTTCTTTTTGATGATGTGCATGACGCCATTCCTCTTCAATTTGTCATTCCTGGCATAGTAGACCATTGATTGTCTGATTCAAAATGGCCAATACCAGTCCATTTCAGCTCACTAATGCCTAGGATATCAATGTTTATGCATTCCATTTCATTTTTGGTGGTTTCCAATTTTCCTAGATTCATTCTTCATAGATTCTGAGTTCTGATTATTAATGGATGTTTGCAGCTGTTTCTTCTCATTTTGAGTCATGCCATATCAGCAAATGAAGGTTCCAAAAGTTTGACTCCATCCACATCATTAAGGTTGATTCTATTTTGAGGAGGTGGCTCTTCCCCAGTTGTATTTTATGAGTCAGAATCGGCAACAGTTTTGGGGTTTGGTTTTGGTTTTCCTCGACCTGAAGGAATCTTCTTCCAGTACTTTCTCAGACAACGTTCTGATGCTATTCCTAAGGTTTTCACTGGCTAATTTTTGCAGGAGTAGACCGCCAAGTCCTTCTTCCTAGTCTCTTTTAGTCTGGAAGCTCCGCTGAAACCTGTCCACCAAGGGTGACTCTGCTAGTATTTGAAATACCGGTGGCAAAGTTTCAGTATCACAACAGCACACAAGCTACCACCACATGACATGCTGACAGATGCGTGCTGGTTTTAGAATTAAAAGTGTGAGTCCTTCTACTTTGTCTTCTCTTTCAGTGTTGTTTTAGCTATTCAGGGCCTCTTGCCACTTCTTATAAAGTATCACTGTATCACAACAGTCAAGCCACCACAATACAACAAACTGACAGACATGTGGTAGCTGTATAGTATGTTTTACAATCAGGAAGTGTGAGTCTTTCTATTTTGTTCTTCTCTTTCAACACTATTTTTGCTATTTGGGGCCTCTTACCATTCTATATAAAGTTGAGGGTTGGTTTTTCTATTTCTGTAAAGAAGGCTGTTGGAATTTTGATTGGGATTGCATTGAATCTATAGATCGCTTTGGGTGGTATTGACATCTTAATGTTAAGCCTTCCAATCCATGAACATGGAAGATATTTCTAGGTCTTCTTTAATCCCTTTCAGCCGTGTTTTATAGTTTTCATTGTGTAAGTCCTTCATATCCCTGGTTAGATTTATTCCTAGGTATTTTCTTCTCTTAGATGCTGTTGTAAATGGAATTGTTCTCTAATTTCCCTTTCGTATTTTTCTTTGCTGGTGTATAGAAACTCTGTATAGAAACCCAGCTGATTTTTGTTCACCTTGTACCCTGCTACATTGCTAAATTCCTCTCTTAGTTCTGGACGTTTTCTTGTGAACGCTTTGGTGTCTTCTGTATGTAGGATTTTATCATCTGCTAACAGAGATCATTTTACTTCTTCTCCAATGTAGACACCTTTTATCTCTTTTTTCTTATTGCTCTGTCTAGGACTTCTAATACAATACTGAATAGAAGTGGTGAGAGGGCACCCTTGTCATGTTCTGTATTTTTAGGAGGAAACAATCTTTCTTCATTAGTATAATGTTGGATGTTGGCTTTTCATGTATTCCCTGAATCATAATGAAAAATTTCCTGGCTATTACAATCTTCTTTAGGGTTTTCATCAAGAAAGAGTGTTGGATTTTATGCAATGCTTTTTCTGCATCTGTAGAGATGATTATGTGGTTCTTTTTTTTTTTTTTTTTTTTGATGTTGTGTATTAAGTTGATTGATTTTCCAATGTTGAAACTTCTCTACATTCCTGGAATAAATTCCACTTGGTCATGGTGTATGATTCTTTTAATACACTCTTGGATTCTGTTCGCTAGCATTATGTTGAGGATTTTTTCATCTATATTCATAAGATATATTGGCCTGTAGTTTTCTTTTCTTGTGGTGTCTTTGTCTGGTTTAGGTATCAGGGTAGGGAATAGTCCTTCTTTCTCTGTCTTTGGAAGAATTTAAACAGTATTTGTGTCAATTCTTCTCTAAATGTTTGGTAGAATTCTCCAGTGAAGCCATCTGATAGAGGACTTTTTGTTGTTGTTGTTGTGATGTTTTTGATCACTGATTCAATCTCTTCACTTATTATGGGTCTATTGAGACTTTTTATTTTCCCTGGAATCAGTGTGGGTAGATTGTGTGTTTCTAAGAACTTGTGCATTTCATCTAGGTTATCTAGATTGTTGCCCTAGAGTTGTTCATAATATTCTGTCATAAAAATAATTCTCTTTATTTCTATTGGGTTAGTTTTAATGTTCTTCTTTCTTTTTTTGTTTGTTTGTTTGCACCTTTTCTCTTCTTTTGTTAGTATAACTAAAGACTTGTCAATTTTATTGATCTTTTCAAAGAACTAACTTATGGTTTTATTGATTCTCTGCATTGTTTTTCTGTTTTTTATTTTATTTATTTCTGCTCCATTTTTTTGTTATTTTCTTATTTCTGATAGGTTTAGGCTTAGTTTATGCTTTTCTTCCTAGTTCTTGGAATTGTCGAGTTAGGTTGTTAATTTGAGATCTTTCTTCTTTTGTTACGTGAGCATTTATTGCTATAAGTTTCCCTCTGAGTACTGCCTTTGCTGCATCCTATAAGTTTTGGCATGTTGTGCTTTCATTTCATTTGATTCCAAGAAATTTGTGTTTTCTCTTTTTATTTCTTCCTTGAATCATTGGTGGTTTAATAGTGTGTGCTTTAATTTCCATATTTGCATATTTTCCAGATTTTCTTCTATTATTATTTCCAGCTTCATTCCATTGTGTTCAGAGAAAATACTTTGTATGATTTCAATCTTTTAAAATTTATTGAGACTTGCTTTGTGACCTAAAATGTGATCTTTCCTGGAGAATGATCCAAGTGCACTGGAGTAGAACATATACTGCGCTGTCTTGGGGTCAAGTGTTCAATATATGTCTGTTAAATCTAGTTGGTTTATAGTGTCATTGAGGTCCTCTCTTTCTTTTTTGATCTTTCTAGATGTTCTGTCCAATTTTGAAAGTGGCGTATTGAAGTATCCAGTTATTATTTTGTTGTTAGGTTCCATTTAGTCGGTTCCAACTCATAGTGACCCAGTGTACAACAGAATGAAACACTGCCAGGTCCTGCACCATCCTCACAATCCTTGTTATGCTTGAGCCTGTTGTTGCAGCCACTGTGTCAATCCATCTCACTGAGGGTCTTCCTCTTTTTCACTGACCCTTTGCCATTTATCTGTTTTTCATTTGTCTTAAGACTTCTTTGTCTTTTCCTTTACTACTGATTGCTTTTGTGTTTTGAAGGTTTATTGTAGAGATTCTTTTTGGCTCCCTTCTCCTGTCACTTTGTGTATGTTTTATATACATGTATATGTATATATAGATATATATATATGTAGCAGTTACCATGAATATTACATTTAACAGCTTATATTTATAACATTCTGGGGTAAGTTGATATCAACTTAACCTCAGTGACATACAATAAATTCTATATCTATACCATTCGTCTCCCCCTTTTTGTTGTTTTTATCCCTAATTATATCTTTATATTTCATGTGCCCTGCAACACAATTTTATCTTTCCCTTTTATATATTATTATTTTTTAAAAAGAGAAGGACGAAACATTTACAATTATCAAGCACGAATACCTTATTACTAAACCTTGTACCTGTCCATTCATTTTCATTTATTAGGGAGCTTTCTTTTTATATATAGGTTTGAATTGCCTTCTACTGTCTTTTCGCTTCAATCTATAGAACTCTCAGTAGTATTTTTTTATAGGGCCGGTCTGGTGGATATGAACTCTCTCAGCTTCTATTTTTCTGAGAATATTTTCATTTCACCTTTATTCTTGAAGGATATTTTCACTAGGTATAGTATTCTTGGTTGACAGTTTTTTTTTTTTTTCTTTCAGCACTTTAAATATATCATTCCATTGCCTTCCGGTCTCCAATATTTCTGAGGAAAAATTGGCACTCAATTTTGGGGGATCCTTTTGTATGTGACTCTTTGCTTCTCTCTCACTGCTTTCGGAGTTCTCTCTTTATCTTTAATTTTTGAGAGCCTAACTATGATGTGTCTTGTTCTAAATCTCTTTGAGTTTGTCCTTATTGGGGTCCTCTGAGCTTCTTGGATTTGTAGATTCATGTCCTTTGTCAGACTAGGGAAATTTTCTGTCATTATTTCTTCAAATACTCTTTCTATCCCTTTCTCATCTTCTTCTGGTATTCCTCTGATGCATATATTTGGTCTCTTGTTGTTGTCCCATAATCCATTAAACTGTTCTCAGCCTTCTTGAACTTCTGTTCTTGTTACTTTTCAGCATCTATAATTTTAACTTACTCTCAAATTTACTGATTTTTTTCTTCTGCCTGATTAAGTCTGTTAGTAAATCCTTCTATTGTGTTTCTCATTTCAGTTTTTGTCCCTTTCAGCTGCAATATCTCTTTTATTGAGCTCCTCATTTTGTTCTTGCATTGCTTTACTTACTTCTTTTAGACCTTTGTCTATGTTTTCTCTTAGTTCTTTAATTATGTTTAATGTTGTTGTATAATATTCTTCCTTTTTTTTCATTGTATGGTCATCTCTAGATGTGCTTTCAATCTCTTTGTCATGTTTATTTAAAAGGACCATTGTGTCTCTGTTCTGTGTGTCTTGTGATTTTTTTTGTTGGGGGGACTGGAATTTTTGAGGGTATTAACTTTCTCAGTTTTCCTCAGTATTTGGTGTTTTTGCCTGTACTACTTTCTTCAAGAAAGCTCTTTGGTGAGCAGAGCCTTTTGGCCTTTGCTTACCATTTCCTCTCCCTCTCTGTGATAGCTCTTCCACCTTCCCTGGTTTATTTAGGACTCAAAAGTTTCAGATACCATTTGTCAACTTTCAAGCCCTCCCAAATACACAGGAGAACATGCTGTGGTCAATCTGTCCACCAGTGGGCAATGCCACTCAGGTGAGATATCATGTGCTAATCAATCTGTCTACCAGGAGGCACAGTCTCCTCTCTCTGGTTATTACTGTCTTCTCTTCTCTTTTTCTGTAATCGCTATTTTAGTTAGAAAACCCATACACAGCAAGCCCCCTTTGGGGCTTGGTGTTGCCCTCTGGTTTTGCCCAAGGCTTCCTTCCCTGCTCTGTTGGAGCTTCTTATATCCGAGCTGCCTTTCAGCGTTAGCACAGGTAGACTTCACAGGCAGACTTTTCTCCATTTCAGGATGAGGAGGGACTGAAATTCCCCAGAAGGACCTCTGAGATATCTGTCTTGTTGGTATGAGAGACACCATGGTCCTGTAGATTGTTGGCTGTGAGTACAGCCTTTGCTCAAGTTTTCTGATTCCTATCACACATCAGCCTCAGTCAGAAGTCCTCAGCACCAACTGGAAGTGGGAGTAGGTAACCCTAATTGACCTCCAGGGAGGTTTGTCCTGGTGGTTTCAAAGGCCAGAGCTATGAGAAGTGCAGGGAGGCAGGTAGAGGGCTGACTATGGCTCATTGCAGGGTCTTTTTGTGGGAATTCACAGTAGGCTTGCAGATGATAGTGTCTGGGTGAGGGTGGGGCTGTCACACTCCAAATGGACCCCAGGGAGGTCTTCTTTGTTCTTAACAGATCCCTCCCTGTAGTGTGTTGGCTATGGGTGTAGTCTCCACTAAACATGCCTTCTTCTTAGCGCACAGCAACCTCAGTCAACAGGCCTCAGTTTCATCTGAAAGGGTGAACGGACAGACCTGAAGTACTCCCCAGGAGGTCCTATTGATTTCAGGGGCCTGAGCTATGGGGTGGAAACCCTGGAGGCATATTGGCTAGGTGTTTGGTTGCTAACCAAAAGTCAGCAGTTCGAGTCCACCTGGCTCTCTTTGGAAGCCCTATGTGGCTGTTCTACTCTGTCCTATAGGGTCCCTATGAGTCAGAATTGACCCAATGGCAACAGGTTTAGTCTTCTATGGAGCAGCTATGGGTTATGCAGGGGGAGCTGGTAGAGTGTTGGCTATGAGCAGGCTTAACTGTATGGACCTTCTGTAGCAATTCACAGTTGGCTTGCAACTAATGGTGTCTGGGTTGGGGAGGTTCTGGCATACTCCAAACAGACTACTGAGGAGGTCTGCCCTGTTGATTTTAGGGCAGAAGCTTGAGTCCTGACTCTTTGTACAGGCAGGGATTGTGGTGGTTAGGAAAACACGTTTTTTTGGGGGGGCCACTACCACAGTTCAAAGCAGCCAGGTGGCCCATGTAGCTGGGGGAGGGGCAGGGGTGCTAGGAGAAGTGATTTTCCTTCTGTATGTGACTCGTTGATTCATTGATTCTTGTCTGTTTGCAGTTCCCCACTGCTTTCCTCTGTTCCCCGGTTCAGAGTTCCTCAAAGCCAAGCACAGTTTCCTTGCTATATTTCTTTTTGTATGTGTGAGGGAGGGTTGGAATTATGGTTTTTAAAAGCCTCTATCTTTTCAGAATCCTCTAGACTCTCTGTTTTAAGCAAAGCCTAGAATGGTTGAGCAATAAAGAATAGTTTGGAATCTAATTGTGGCAGTAGCCACAAAGGCCCCAAAACCTCTAAGCTGTTTGTTTTGTTTTGTTTTGTTTTTTGCCAAGGAATGGCTATAAATGGTTTGAAGTCTTTGTGGATCTAATTGGACTTTCTGTGAGGTTAGAATATAGCCTAAATATTTAACTTGAGTTTTAACAAATTGAAATTTATCTTTAGAACCTTTGTGCCTTTCAGTGACCGAGCAATTAAGCAGATAAATAGAATCTTCTTCACAGTCTAATGGATTCCTGGAACAAATTAGCAAGTTATCAACATATTGAATGAGGAGAGAATTATTTGAAACATTAGGTACTCTAAATCAGCTTTTAAGGCTTGGGAGAAATAATTGGGAAATTCAGTAAAGCCATGAAGCATGATGGTTCTGGCATATTGGCGTCAGTCCCAAATAAAGGCAAATAAATATTAACTATCAGCGTGGACCAGGATATTAAATAAAGCAGTACATAGGTCCACTACAGTAAAGATCTTAGCCTGAGGAGTTATTTGAGAACAAAACATGAGAATTTGGAAGTACAGGTAGTCCCTTACTAACAATGGGATTTTGTTCAAATGACTGTCATAAGTTGGCTCTGACATAAGTCTAACACCTCTTTTTTCCCCCCCATTATTATTGTCTTTTATTGTCAGTGTCTTAAGTGGAAGAATTGGGGTATTACGTGGGCTAGTGCAAGGTATTATTAGCCCTTTGTTAATTAAATCCACCACTACAGGTGTTAACCTTTGAATTGCCTCATGTCTTAAAAGGTATTGAGAAATCCTGGGATGTGGTTTCATTGGGTCAATATGAACTTTAATTAGTTATGAGCTATGTATTCTTCCCACATCTATGGAGGAAGAAGCCCGTAAAGTTGGGGACACAGATGATAACAGTGGATGCTCTTTTTCTAAAATAGAAGCATCCTTATCCATTGTTAAAGCCTCTAAGTGACAGAAGAAGTTGATTTTGTGCCTCTCCTAATCCAACTAACATATGGATTATCTGATACAGATCAGCAAGCCCAGGCTGGTAAGCCTGAAAGATGCAGAATTCCTCTTTAAATTTTTGAACATCCTCAATGTGTTTTGGCAACTCCTTTTCTATTGCTCTTAATTCAGCTTTAAACCAGGGAAAGTAATTACAGGGGCATCTGAGACGCCAGAGGAGGTTTAGGGACAAGAAACAGATGATTGTTTGGAAACAGCATTTCAAACAGACCAGGATTCTTTCCAGGATGTAGAAGAGAGTAGAGTACAAAGATAGAGGAGGAGTAGAAGGGTCAGAAGGAGTGGACTCATAGACTCTTGTGTTTTTCATCCTTAAGAGACTTATTAATCTTGATTAATTTGGATAGTGTGTCTTGTCAAGAAGCCAATTTAGAATCATTGACATATTCAGAAGCTTCTTAATATCAATCAAAATAAACATCCCAAACTTTTATTTAGTTCTACAGTTTTCTAATTTAGATCTCAGGTATATCAACTTTTCCAATTCATAGCAACCCAAAACTGGCCACTGGTCAGACAAACTGTCTTTGGTCAGAGCATGCCAGAGCTCTAAATACAAACATGAACAAAGCCCATAAGTCTTGGACATGTAGCAAGAGATCTGCTAGAGAAATTTGTAGGCTTAGATTTGGCAGAATCCATAACCATGCAAAAAGACAGAGACAAACATCTGCAGACACAACCCAAAATCTGAATAACACACAGCTGAGCAGCAACATAAGAAGATGGAGCTTGAGATTCAAGAGGACCCACCAAATGACCTCCAATCCTCCTTGCAGAGATGGAAAGTCTGAAAGGGCTTGGTAGGATCCTGCACCCATGTCTGATGAGGGCTATGAGGCCATAGGGTGGTAGCTTCAGTCCCATTTCTGACACCAAATAATTGTTAAAAATGAAACAGAGTTTCTATAAAAAGGGGAGTTTTATTAGATTCAAAGATTTGCAAATCTGGAAGCACCAAAATAGAAGTTCAAAATGGCATTCCAAAGAGGGAGCATAAGCACACTTCCTTTATACTTAATTTTGTGGAACTCTGTAGAGAACTGGGAAAGAGTATGGTGTACGTTTTATTGGTTAATATTCAACATGCTCTGTAAGACTCATTTACCAAGAATTTCTATTCACTGGGGTACTCAACCTTAGCCTCAATTTCCTGTGTTCCAGAGCTGGTTCCTGCAACAATCTGGGTGGGCAACGTCAGAATTTTGCAGAACAAGTTATCTTGGTCAAGAGTGTGGTCATGGGTCACTTACTCTAAAAAGCAGAAGCATGGGCCTAGGACAAAATGGAGTCCAATTCCAACCTGTGTCAGCCATTTTAATTATGTCAAGAGCCTAAGTTTTAGAGTGAACTTTCACACTTGCTACATAACCGAGATTTCCAACTATGTCCTGTTAACAAAGAGCACAGAACTTATGTAAATAATTTTCATTCCCCATCGAATCCTTCACTATTGCAACTCAAGGCTTGAATTTTTTTCACAGTTCTTTCAGCTTGAGAAACGCCTAGCATGTTCTTCCCTTTTGGTTTTCTATCTCCAGCTCTTTGCACGTGTCATTATGATAGTCTTCTTGAGCCGCCCTTTGAAATCTTCTGTTCAGTTCTTTTCCTTCATCATTTCTTCCCTTTGCTTTAGCTGTTCAATGTTCGTGAGCAAGTTTCAGAGTCTCCTCTGACATCCATCTTGGTCTTTTCTTTCCTATCTTTTCAATGACCTCTTGCTTTCTTCAAGGATGATGTCCTTCATGTCATTCCACAACTCACCTGGTCTGCAGTCACTAGTGTTCAATGCATCAAATCTATTCTTCAGATAGTCTTTAAATTCAGGTGGGATATACTCAAGGTCATATTTTGGCTCTTGTGGACTTGCTCCGATTTTCTTCAGTTTCAGCTTGAACTTGCATGGGAGCAATTGACGGTCTGTTCCACAGTCCAGCCCTGGCCTTGTTCTGACTGATGATATTGAGCCTTTCCATCGTCTCTTTCAACAGATGTAGTCAATTTGATTCCTCTGTGTTCCAGCTGGTGAGGTCCATGTGTACAGTCACCGATTATGTTGGTGAAAGAAGGTATTTGCAATGAAGAAGTCATTGGTCTTGCAAAATTCTATCATTCAATCTCCACTATTTTTTCTATCATCAAGGCCATATTTTCCAACTACCAATCCTTCTTATTTGTTTCCAACTTTTGAATTCCAATCACCAGTAATTACCAATGCATCCTGATTGCATGTTTGATCAATTTCAGACTACAGCAGCTGATAAAATTCTTCTATTTCTTCACCCCTAGTGGCTGGTGCATAAATTTGAACAATAGTCATATTAACTGGTCTTCCTTGTAGGTGTACAGATATTATCCTATCACTGACAGCATTGTACTACAGGATAGACCTTGAAATGTTCTTTTTGATGATGAATGCAACACCATTCCTCTTCAAGCTGTCATTCCCAGCATAGTAGACTATAAGATTGTCTGATTCAAAATGGGCAATACCAGTCCATTTCAGCTCACTAATGCCTAGGATATCAATGTGTATGCATTCCATTTCATTTTTGATGATTTCCAATTTTCCTAGATTCATACATCGTACATTCCAGCTTCGGATTATTAATGGATGTTTGCAGCTGTTTCTTCTCATTTTGAGTGGTGCAATAGTGAAGGATTCTATGCGGAAAATATTAAATGACACAGAAGGCATCAAAAGAAGATAGAAGGAATACACAGACTCGTTATACCAAAAAGAATTAGTCAACGTTCAACCATTTCAAGAGGTAGCATATGATCAGGAACCGATGGTACTAAAGGAAGAAGTCCAAGCGGCTCTGAAGTCATTGGCAAAAAACAAGGCTCCAGGAATTGATGAAATATTAATTGAGATGTTTCAACAAATGGATGCAGCACTGGAGGTGCTCACTCGTCTATGCCAAGAAATATGGAAGACAGCTTCCTGGCCAATGGACTGGAAGAGATCCATATTTATGCCTATTCCCAAGAAAAGTGATCTAACTGAAAGTGGAAATTATAGAACAAAATCATTAACATCGCAAGCAAGCAAAATTTTGCTGAAGATCATTTAAAAGAGGCTGCAGCAGTATATCAACAGAGAACTGCCAGAAATTCAGGCTGGTTTCAGAAGAGGATGTGGAACCAGGGATATCATTGCTGATGTCAGATGGATCCTGGCTGAACAAAGAGAATACCAGGAGGATATTTACCTGTGTTTTATTGACTATGCAAGGGCATCTGCCTGTGTGGATCATAACAAATTATGGATAACATTGCAAAGAATGGGAATTCCAGAACACTTAATTGTGCTCATGAGGAACCTTTACATAGATCAAGCGGCAGTTGTTCAGACAGAACAAGGGGATGCTGATTGGTTTAAAGTCAGGAAAGGTATGTGTCAGGGTTGTATTCTTTCACCATACCTATTCAATCTGTATGCTAAGCAAATAATCCGAGAAGCTGGACTATATGAAGAAGAACGGGCCATCAGGATTGGAGGAAGACTCATTAACAACCTATGTTATGCAGATGACACAACCTTGCTTCCTGAAAGTGAAAAGGACTTGAAGCTCTTACTAATGAAGATCAGAGACCACAGCCTTCAGTATGGATTGCACCTCAACATAAAGAAAACAAAAATCCTCACATCTGGACCAATGAGCAACATCATGATAAACGGAGAAAAGTTTGAACTTGTCAAGGGTCTCATTTTACTTGGATCTGCAATCAACAGCCACGGAAGCAGCAGTCAAGAAATCAAAAGACACATTGCATTGGGTAAACCTGCTGCAAAAGACCTCTTTAAAGTGCTGAAAAGCAAAGACATCACCTTGAAGACTAAGGTGCGCCTGACCCAAGCCATGGTATTTTCAATAGTGTCATATGCATGTGAAAGCTGGACAATGAATAAGGAAGACAGAAGAACTGACACCTTTGAATTGTGGTGTTGGTGAAAAATATTGAATATACCATGGACTGCCAAAAGAATGAACAAACCTGTCTTGGAAGAAATACAACCAGAATGCTCCTTAGAAACAAGATGGGGAGACTGTGTCTTACATACTTTGGACGTGTTGTCAGGAGGGATCAGTCCCTGGAGAATGACGTCATGCTTGGCAAAGTACAGGGTCAGCAGAAAAGAGGAAGACCTTCAATGAGGTGGATTGACACAGTGGCTGCAACAGTGAGCTCAAGCATAACAACGATTTTAAGGATGGCATGGTGTTTTGTTCTGTTGTGCATAGGGTTGCTATAAGTCGGAACAGACTCTACAGCACCTAAGAACAACAACAATGTAAATAATTACAGTACCATAAAAATAAGAATACTCCCTAAGAGTTTTCCAATTTCAGAGGTATCAGAAAAGATGTTTCATTTTGTTTGCAAAAGATAGTCTATATCTTAGTAGAAAAGAGAGAGGGATTTCTTATATACAGAAAATAGACTACCATCAAAATATCAGTAATATTTGTCATATAAAACCCATAATAATTTATTAGTCCACTCAGTCCTATGTAATTAATTTCTGTTCCACTTGATACTGGATTAGCAGTCTTGTGAACTCATCAGCTTCTTTACAAGAATTCTGTAAATTCAGTAGTATAAGGAATGTCATTGAAAGGCCATATCCAAATATCTGGCATAGTCCTTTCCATGGATCTCTGATCGGTCCCTTTTGTTGAAATACTCTGGCCTGTTGTTGATTGTAAGCACTTCCAGGGAGTGAAAGTAAAAACTATCTTCAGATGACAAAACTTAAAAATGGCCATTGTTAACTTATACTAATAGCTTTTAAAAGTGAAAGAGCTGATGAGAATTGATTTCTGTGGTATGAAAAGCAAAACAAAGTCAATTGATAAATCTTTATACAAAATATCTATAAACATAAAGATTAACCTTATTTTCAAAGAACTTCAGATGTAACATGTAATAATTGTGAGACATAATGTGAATATGCCAACCATATAATTAAGATATAGCAAGAATATATCAAGATTATTAAGTAAAGAGATTTGGTAGTCTCTTGCTGGTTGCAAAGGACCTCTGTTGTGGGATGGTTAAGCACTTGGCTGCTAACCAAAAAAAAGATCAGTGGTTTGAACCCTTCACCAGCTCTGCAGGACAAAAGGCCTAGCAATCTGCTCCTGTAAAGATTACAGCCTAGGAAACCCTAAGGAGCAATTCTACTGTCATGTGTGGTCACTATAAGTTGGAATGCGATGGCACAAAACAATAACAACAGCAGGTTGTAAACATTGAATATTAGTAAAATTTCATAAGTGATGTGAATGCCCAGCCAGAAACCATTGGTCTAGGTGATGCTAGATTCAAATTAAAGAAAAAGTTGTGACCAAGTTCACACATCTCAGGCATTTTTTTTTTTATATCAGGCAAAGCAGCACGAGATATATCGTGTACAGCAAGGGCACTGACAAATCTTTAGGAATCTTTTATATAATTTCTGAAATGTATTAATAACTTTCCTAAAATTAGGCATATTTTCTTATTTGGTAACACTTTTCATGCAACCTATACCATAAACCTCATAGCTCACAACCACCCTATAGGACGGAATAGAACTGCCCCATAGAGTTTCCAAGGAGGTGGATTAGAACTGCCAACCTTTTGGTTAGCAGCCTTAGTACTTAACCACTACACCACCAGGGTTTCACTATGAGTTGGAGTCAACTTGCCGATACGGGTAATGGATATACATAAACGTAAATATGTTCAGCATTTTTTCTTTATAAAGTGAAAAAACAAATCTTTTGCGACTCTCTAGGGAAATCTCAAAAGACAAAGTTTTGGGTATAAAAGATATGACTTAGAATTAGATTTTGGGAGGGCAAAATATTAAAAAGTTGTCATGAGTTTTAAAGTGTAGTTAAATAAGTTCATAGGTCACTGAGAAACAATACTTGGATAAGTAACCAAAGTGACAATAAAAGGGTTTTAAAAGTATTTATCGAAAGTAACAGGATTATAAAAACCTTAACTTTTTCAAAAGCCAGGAGGGTTGGTTATCTTAAACAATTAAGAACATGATAAGGTCAACACAAAACACAGAATCCCTGCCCTAATTGTCTTGCCAAGAATAATGCCTCTGATATGTGAAACATTGGCCATAAGTAGTTTTAACAACTTTATAGAAATTACCCCATCAGTATTTATATATAACTGGACTGTTTTATCAACACCGTGGTGAGTGAATGAGTTTAAGAAACTTAAATAAAGAGGCCCCCGGGAAGTCAGGGAGAATCCAGTGGTTGTCTGAGCTCTTCTGGGAAATTTGCAGCCCTTGTCCATGTATTTTTCCTGACTTTACCCCTTGACAAGATTTTATTAGTTGGCTTCAGAATCACAAAAGTCTCTCCACTTCACTGGCTTATCTTTATTTCAGTTAATTTACAACCTTTTCTTTAACAATCTTGTAAATGAACCCATTTCAACCTTTTTCTATCTAGCCTCTTACCGAAAAGATCTTAGGAACTGTCTTTAAGCTGCTAATACTACAAAACATTAAAACCTTATGAACAAATAAACATAAAACTTTATGAACAAATTCACTTTCATTAATTTCTAAGAATATTAAGACTATTCAATTTATATAAGCACTTATTTATCTCAACCAATAAAAATAAAGCTCTTTGAAACAATATTATAATTTAATTTGGGACTACCATTTGGAGGTAAGAAATTATTATGCATGCACACATACAGAAATATACATACATATAGATAAGGAAGCTAAGAACAAAGATCTCCTCCTGAAATCAGGAATTTAATCCTGTCTTCACACTTTATTTATTTTGTGTGTGTGTAAAATCTTTTCATGAGTTTTTAAAATAGTGTTCTCATACAGTATTTGTCCTTATTTCACTCAGCCTAATGCCCTCCAGAGTTATCCATGTTGTGAGATGCTTCGCAGATTCATCACTGTTCTTTACTGTTGTGTAGTCTTCCATTGTGTGTATGTACTGTGGTTTGCTTATCATTCATCTAAAGAATGGCACCTAGATTATTTCCATCTTTTTGCTATTGTGAACAATGCTGCAATGAGCACGGGTGTGCATGTGTCTATTTTTGTGACAAGCTCTTCTCTAGGATATATTGCTAGGAGTGGGATTGCTGGACCATATGGTATTTCTATTTCTAGCTTTTTAAAGAAGTGCCATATTATTTTCCAAGTGGTTTTATCATTATGCATTCCCACCAGCAGTGCATAAGAGTTCCAGTCTCCTCATAGCCTTGCCAACATTTATTATTTTCTGTTTTTTTGATTCATGCCAGTAATGCTGGGGTGAAATGGTATCTCATTGTGATTTTGATTTGCATTTCTCTAATGACTAGTGATCAGCAGCATTTCCTCATGTGTCTGTTAGCCCCTTGAATGTCTTCTTTGGTGAAGTATCTATTCATTTCCTTTGCCTATTTTTTAATTGGATTATTTGCCTTTTTGCAGTAGAGGTGTTGCATTTTCCTATAGATTTTAGAGATAAAAAGAGAAAAAAGCTCAAAACAGGGAAAAAGCAATGTTATTATGTAAAAGAAGACAACATTAAAACAATAAAGAGGGACTAAGAAATGTAGTCATAGATCTTCCATATGGAGAGGAAGATAAAGCAATACAAAGAAATAAAAGTTAGGTTTAAATTTAGAAAAATTGGGGTAAATAATAAGGTAATCACAAAAGGGGCAAACTATCCTACACAAGAAAACAACAGAGACTCAGCAGAAACAAAATCAACAACAACAAATATAAGGAAACCCAAACAAATATAAGGAAAGGACAATATAAAAAGATAATCTACTTAGCACATAAAATTAAGTGGGAAAAAGAAATTCACAACAGCACACACAAAAGACATCAAAATGATAGCACTAAATTCATACCTAGACATAATTATGCTGAATGTAAATGGACTAAATGCACCAATAAAGAGACAGAAAGTGGCAGAATGGATTAAAAAACAGTATCCGTCTATATGCTGCCTACAAGAGACACACCTTAGACTTAAAGGCACAAACTAAAACTCAAACGATAGAAAAAAATATATTAAGCAAACAACAATCAAAAAAGAGCAGCAGTGGCAAGATTAATTTCTGACAAAATAGACTTTAAAGTTAAATCCACCTCAAAGGATAAGGAAGAACACTATATAATGATTAAAGGGACAATATACTGAGAAGATAAAACCATATTAAATATTTCTGCACATAATGACAGGGCTGCAAGATACATAAAACAAACTCCATCAACATTGAAAAGTGAGATAGACAGCTCCACAATAATAGTAGACTTCAACACACCACTCTTGGTGAAGGACAGGACATCCAGAAAGAAGCTCAATAAAGACATGGAAGATCTAAATGCCACAATCAACCAACTTGACCTCATAGATATATACAGAAAACTCCACCCAAAACAGCCAAGTGTACTTTCTTTTCTAGTGCACATGGGATATTCTGTAGACTAGACGACATATTAGGTCATAAAGCAAGCCTTAGCAGAATCCAAAACATCAAAATATTACAAAGCATCTTCTCTGACCATAAGGCCATAAAAGTAGAACTCAATGACAGAAAAAGCAAGGAAAAGAAATCAAACACTTGGAAACTGAACAATACCCTGCTCAAAAAAGACTGGATTATAGAAGACATTAAGGATGGAATAAAGAAATTCAGAGAATCCAATGAGAATGAAAACACTTCCTATCAGAACCTTTGGGACACAGAGAAAGCAGTGCTCAGAGGTGAATTTATACCAGTAAATGCACACATCCAAAAAGAAGAAAGAGCCAAAATCAAAGAATTATCTCTACAGCTTGAACAAATAGAAAGAGAGCAACGAAAGAAACCCTCAAGCACCAGAAGAAAACGAATAATAAAAATTAGAGCAGAACTAAATGAAACAGAGAACAGAAAAACAATTGACCAAAAGATGGTTCTTTGAAAAAATTAACAAAAATGATAAACCTTTGGCCAAACTGACAAAAGAAAAGCAGGAGAGGAAGCAAATAACCCAAATAAGAAATGAGATGGGTAATATTACAACAGACCCAACTGAAATTAGAAGAATCATATCAGATTGCTCTGAAAAATTGTACTCTAATTCGAAAACCTAGAACAAATGGATGAATTCTTAGAAACATTCTACCTACCTAAACTAATACAAACAGAGGTAGAACAACCAAATAGACCCATAACAAAGGAAGAGATTGAAAAGGTAATCAAAAATCTCCCAACAAAAAAAAGTCCTGGCCCAGACGGCTTCATTGCAGAGTTCTACCAAACTTTCAGAGAAGAATTAACAACACTACCACTAAAGGTATTTCAGAGCATAGAAAAGGACGGAATACTCCCAAACTCATTTTATGAAGCCAGAATATCCCTGATACCAAAACCAGGTAAAGACACCACAAACAGAGAATTACAAACCTATATCCCTCATGAACTTAGATGCAAAAATCCCCAGCAAAACTCTAGCCAATAGAATTCAACAACATATCAAAAAAATAATTCACCATGACCGAGTGGGGATTCATACCAGGTATGCAGTAATGGTTCAACATTAGAAAAACAATCAATGTAATCCATCATAGAAATAAAACAAAAGAATCACATGATTTTATCAATTGAGGCAGAAAAGGCATTTGACAAAGTTCAATGCCCATTCATGATAAAAACTCTCAGCAAAATAGGATTAGAAGGAAAATTCCTCAATATAATAAAGGGCATTTATACAGAGCCAATAGCCAACACTACCCTAAATCCAGAGACTCTGAAAGCATTCCCCTTGAGATTGGGAACCAGACAAGGATGCCCTTTATCACCACTCTTATTCAACATTTTGCTGGAGGTCCTAGCCAGAGCAATTAGGCTAGATTAAGAAATTAAGGGCATCCAGATTGGCAAGGAACAAGTAAAAGTATCTCTATTTGCAGAGGACATGATCTTATACACAGAATACCCTAAAGAATCCTCAAGAAAACTACTGAAACTAATAGAAGAGTTCAGCAGAGAATCAGGATACAAGGTAAACACATAAAAATCGGTTGGATTCCTCTACACCAACAAAAAGAACATTGAAGAGGAAATCACCACATCAATACCATTTACAGTAGCCCCCAAGAAGATAAAATACTTAGGAATAAATCTTACCAGAGATGTAAAAGGCTTATACAAAGAAAACTACAAAACAGTTCTGCAAGAAACCAAAATAGACCTACATAAGTGGAAAAACATACCTTGCTCATGGAAGGCAGACTTAACAGTACAAAAATATCTATTCTACCAAATGCAATCTATACATTTAATGCAATTCCCATCCAAATTCCAATGACATTTTTTAATGATATGAAGAAACAAATCAGCAACTTCATATGGAAGGGAAAGAGGCCCTGGATAAGTAAAGCATTACTGAAAAAGAAAAACAAAGTGGGAGGCCTCACTGTCCCTGATTTTAGAACCCATTATACGGCCAGAGTAGTCAAAACAGCCTGGTACTGGTACAACAACAGATACATAGTCCAATGGAACAGAACTGAGAATCCAGACATAGATCCATCCACATATGAGCAGCTGATATTTGACAAAAGCCCCAAAGCAGTTAAACGGGAAAAAGACAGTCTTTTTAAAAAATGGTATTGGCATAGTTGAATATCCATCTGCAAACAAATGAAACAAGACCCATGCCTCACACCAGGCACAAAAACGAGCTCAAAATGGATCAAAGACCTAAATATAAAATCTAAAATGATAAAGATCATGGAAGAAAATACAGGAACAATGTTAGGTGCCCTAATACATGGCATAAACAGCATACAAAACATTACTAACAATGCAGAAGAAAAACTAGACAACTGGGAGCTCCTAAAAATCACACACTTATGCTTTTCCAAAGACTTCACCAAAAGAGCAAAAAGATTAACTACAGACTGGGAAAAAGTTTTTAGCTATGACATTTCTGATCAGTGCCTGATCTCTAAAATCTACATGATATTGCAAAAACTCAACTACAAAAAGACAGATAACCCAATTAAAAAATGGGCAAAAGATATGAACAGACACTTCACTAAAGAAGACATTCAGGTAGCTAACAGATACATGAGGAAATGCTCATGATCATTAGCCATTAGAGAAATGCAAATCAAAACTACAATGAGATTCCATCTCACTCCAACAAGGCTGGCATTAATCCAAAAAAACACAAAATAATAAATGTTGGAGAGGTTGTAGAGAGACTGGAACACTTATACACTGCAGATGGGAATGTAAAATGGTACAACCTCTTTGGAAATTCATTTGGGAGTTCCTTAAAAAGCTAGAAATAGAAGTACCATATGATCCAGCAATCTCACTCCTTGGAATATGTCCTAGAGAAATAAGGGCCTTTACATGAACAGATATATGCACACCCACGTTCATTGCAGCACTTTTTACAATAGCAAAAAGATGGAAGCAATCAAGATGCCCATCAATGGATGAATGGATAAATAAATTATGGTATGTTCAACCAATGGAATACTACGCACTGATAAAGAACAATGATGAATCTGTGAAACATTTCATAACATGGAGGAATCTGGAAGGCATTATGGTGAGTGAAATTTAAGTCAGTTGCAAAAGGACAAATATTGTATAAGACCACTATTATAAGAACTTGAGAAATAGTTTAAACAGAGAAGAAAATATTCTTTGATGGTTACAAGAAGTGGGGAGGGAGGGAGGGTAGGAGAGGGGTATTCACAAATTAGATAGTAGATAAGAACTACTTTAGGTGAAGGGAAAGACAACACACAATACAGGCGAGGTCAGCACAGCTGGACTTAATGAAAAGCAAAGAAGTTTCCTGAATAAACTGAATGCTTTGAAGGACAGCATAGCAGGGGTGGGGATTTGGGGACCATGGTTTCAGGGGATATCTAAGTCAATTGGCATAATAAAATCTATTAAGAAAACGTGCTGCATCCCACTTTGGAGAGTGGCATCTGGGGTCTTAAACTTTAACAAGCGGCCATCTAAGATGCATCAATTGGTCTCAACCCACCTGGAGCAAAGGAGAATGAAGAACACCAAGGTCACACGATAACTATGAGCCCAAGAGACAGAAAGGGCCACATGAATCAGAGACTCCATCAGCCTGAGACCAGAAGAACTAGATGGTGCCCGGCTACAACCAATGACTGCCCTGACAGGGGACACAACAGAGAAGCCCTGAGGGAGCAGGAGAGCAGTGGGATGCAGACTCCAAATTCTCGTAAAAAGACCAGACTTAATGGTCTGACTGAGACTAAAAGGACCCTGGTGGTCATGGCACCCAGACCTTCTGTTTGCGCAACACAGGAACCATTCCCAAAGCCAACTCTTCAGACAGGGATTGGACTGGACAATGGGTTGGAGAGGGATGCTGGTGAGGAGTGAGCTTCTTGATTCAGCTGAACACTTGAGGCTATGTTGGCATCTCCTATGTGGAGGGGAGATGAGAGGGTAGAGGTGGTTAGAAGCTGGTGGAATGGACACAAAAAGAGAGAGTGGAGGGAGGGAGCAGGCTATCTCATTAGGGAGAGAGCAACTGAGAGTATGTAGCAAGGTGTATATAAATTTTTGTGTGAGAGACTGACTTGATTTGCAAACTTTCACTTAAACCACAATAAAAATTTTTTTAAAAATTGAGCATTTCCGTGTAAACAGTATGGAAATGCTAAGTCAGGCAATAGACCTGAAAGTTGTGAAGAAAAGACTAGATATATATGATTAAAAAAAAAAAAAGTTTTTATATGGTAAAAACAAAACTGTAAACTAACAGTAAAAAAATCTATTGGGAAAATATTTCTCAACACCTACACTAAAAAAAAGATTACTATGCCTAATACACAAATAACTACAAATTCACAAGCAAAAAGACAAGCTCACTAAGAAAATACGGAAAATATATGAAAAAAGCATCCCAGAGAAGAATCTAAAAAGCTAATAATCATATAAAAAGATACTCAACTTCACTGAAAGTCAGTAAAGTGCAAAATAAAGCAACACGTGGCAATATCCCCTCATCCCGCAGTTGACAAACTTTAAAAAAAAGAGTAGATTTGTAAACTTTTACTTAAACCACAATAAAAATGATTAAAAAAATTTTTAAAAAGAGTGGAAGCTAACACCTAATGCTTTCAAGAATGCATAAATTGCTAGAGGGAGTGGGGACTGTGCCCATTTGGGAAAGCAATGCATCAATATCTATAAAAAAAAGTGTATATATATATATATATATGTATATCCTTTTATAAAACAATCTCATTTTTATAAAACTAAAGACATAAAAGCGCCAATATAACAAGTGTATACAAAATGATGCTCAATACATCATGGCTGTGGTACCAAACAAAGAAGAAAACATAATTTGTAAAGAACCCCGATGCCCATCCTTGAAGGAATGGTTTTATAAGCTGTGTCCGTCTGTGCTGCTAAATGTTACGTGAATATTGAAGAGAATGAAGCATCGTTATATCTACTGACCTGGAGGGTTTCCGTGATGTATTGAGGCCTGAGGAAAGCAATTTGCAGAGGAATTCATACAGTAGATCCCATTTTTGTAAAAATCCACAGTATAGTTTTCTGTATATATTTGCATATATGTTTGCACGAAGATCGAGGAAACTGAGGACAGATAGACATAAGTCTGTTGTCTGTGTTTACCTGGGGTGAGGAGGACAGGCTGGCGGGGAGAGACCTGTAACGTTTATACAACCTTATGTTGTGTTGCCGGTTGTTGTAAGTACCAGCACTTGCAGTGTCACTGGTGCGACTTTAAATTTATAAAGAAAATATTTCTTAAAAGAAGAAAAAAAATTCCGATGTGATCCAGCCTCCCAGGTCTCTCCTCTGATTTAGAAGGTGAGAAGGAAGCTTGGGAATCTGCATTTTAACAAGAGCCCAGATGATTCTTGGTGCAGTTCGCAGGGGCCACACTCTAGGAAGCGCTGCAGTCACATCCGATGAGGACAGGAAAGGGGGCCTTGGAGGAGAAGCCAGGTCCATGTAAGGTTTTATGGTTACACTCTGTAGCCTCAGAAGGAGTCACTACAAACTGATGGGCAGGAAACTGGAGAAGGTGGAGGAAAAGGGAACATGAGCACTGGAGAGGCCTTAAGTTTGTGAAAAAGGGGTTTCTCTTCCTGTAAGCAAAGAGGGAGTACCCAAGAAGGGTGGAAGAGAAGATTTAGAGAAATGTCTAAGAGCAAGAAAGGAAACAGGGAGTTGAGATAAGAGAATGAGGAACGTGAAGAGAGTAGAGAGGGTGAGAAATGGCCCAGGACACCATCGGGGAAGGCTCAAACATGCACCAGGCAGCCAGGAGGGGTCGGCTTTGCTCAGAGAAGAAGCTCCTCAGGGAGTCGATCTGTAGGCTGGGATTTCCACCACAACACAAACAGGACCAGATAAAACACACAGCACCTTCCTCTCCCCAAAGAGTGTGGGTATGATTATTCCTCTGTCCTCCCAGCCATGGTCTCTGTGGAGAGAGGGGCTTATGATTGTGATTTGTGATACATAGTTATCACGAGCATGAAATTGAGTTGTATCCAAACCGAGAAGCCTGAGAAACTATACTCACCACTTACGAAGTGCCAGGAACTGTACAAGTAACATTTCTAATCTTTCAATAGCTTTTAGATGTATCTATTTATGCCCATTTTCAGATTGAAAAAAAAGCTCATGTTCTTTCTCCACTACTTCTACAGAGGGTGGGCGTCCATGGACTCTCCCAGCTGCCCAGGGCGAGCGATTTTGTAGCCTTTGTCTCTAAGCCTGGATCAGCAGGCTGGCTGTTAGTCCCTTGGGCTAAGCCCACAAGAGACTGAATTTCTCCAGTATCTTCTTTCTTCAGCAGGAGCTCTGCTCACTGGCTTGACACTTAGCAGCTTTTTTGATGACTGGCCCATCCCACTGATACTTTCATGTCCAGCAGAATAATGAAGCACAGAGCAGCAGCCAGGGCTGCCTGCCAGGCCTCCTTCCCCCCATCCCCTGGAGAGAGGCCTAAGGCACAGACAAACAGGAAAAGTGGGTCAGCTCTCTGCTTTTCCCTCTTTCTCTCCTCCTCTGGAATGGTGCCCCACATCCCTTTTCTCTGTCTCTGTCTCAGCCTGTGCTTAGAGCATGAGGCAGAATGGTACCGAGCCCAGGCCTACAGGCGCAGGACCCCGTGTACAGACAGAGCAGTGGGAGAGACACTCTTCAGTGAGGACCTGCTCGGAGGACCATGCCATGACCCCAATCCCTTATTAGGGGAAGGCTTGGAGTGGGAGAATAGGGTGGAGGTATGCTCATCATTTATTTAATTAATATCCATTGAACACCTACTGTACCCCAGGGCTTCCAGGTGCTGGGGACACAGAGGCAATCTAGAGAGGTCCCTGTCGAGTCTCTAGTGTTTTGTTCATTCTGTGGCCCCAGCATGTAGATCGCATCTGCACATGGTGGTGGTGGTGTTATTAGTGCTGTCAAGTCAATTCTGCCCCATAGGGTTTCCAAGGAGCAGCTGTTGGATTTGAACTGCCGACCTTTTTGTTAGCAGCTGACTTTTAGTCACTACACCACCAGGACTCCTCTGCACATGGTAGGCTGTCAATAAATACTTGTTGAGTGAATGAGTGAAGGATAGGCTCAGGCCCAGTCATGAAGAAGTGCAGGAGGGTAAGTAAAACAATGTTGCTACTAGGATTCCAGGTCATACATGTATGGGTTTATTCCAAACAGAACATGTTTAAACATGTCTCAGATGACTGGATAGCTGCAGACAAGTTCTGTCAGTAATACACTTGTCTTAGTCTCGGGGTGCCTTCAAATTTTTAACAAAACTCAAGTGGACATCTTCCCAAATCATTGAAGTTTTGCAAAAGTTTATGGGAAAGCTGCCCCACATAAAAGTTTTTAGATGGATCAAGCTTTTTTAAGGAAGGTGGAGAAGACTTCGAAGATGAGCCAAGAGAGGGAAGACCATTCAGAAGGTTATGGTGACTGTTTTTCAGGATTCCAGAAATGGTCATTTTGATCGATTTTCTCGAAGGACACAGGACAATCATGTGGCTTATTGTGAAGTTTTACGAAAGCTGAAAACTGCATTGGTGAGAGAAAAAAAGCCAGGAAAGTTGCCCTGAGAAATTTTTTTCTATCATGACAATGCACCTGCTCATTCTTTCAGGGTAGCAAAGGCTGTCCTACCAGAATTTCGTTGAGAAACCTTACCCACCCACCCCACAGCCCTCATCTTGCCCCTTCAGACTTCTTTTTGTTCCTAAAACTCAAAGAACGTTTAAAAGGTGTAACCCATTGAGGGTGGGTCCTGCCCAGCATGACCCCTCAGGTCAGTTGAGAGATAGCAGGCCTTTAAGAAAGAGAAAGTAAACTTTACTGCAAGCCGGTCAAGCAAGGACCTTGAAGACTAAGTCTCAAATAGAGCTCCCCAAGGTTGGGGATTCCAGGGCAGTTACAGGGTTTAGGACAAGGAACTTAGGCACAATTCATGAAGTTTCTGGGCATAGGCGGGCAATTTCAGGAACTAATTAACATGTAGGGAGGTGCAGTGGGGGGTGCAATACAGTGGCTGGGGTCGTGTGTCTTTTAGGGGAACAGTTTAACTGTCGGTTACCTTTCAGGAGGGGAAAGAGTTTAACCCTATCAGTTACAAGGAACCCAGTTTGAGTGGCTCAGGGATCCCCAAACGGCCATTTTGACATGGTGTGAATGAAGAGCGCAGAATTCTTCAGGGACAGATTAGAGAGATGGAAACACCACCTTCAGAAGTGTATACACCTGGATGGAGGATATGTCGAGAAATGATAGCTTCGCATTTTGATATTTTTGTTTAATAAAGATTTCTATGATTTTGTAGCAATACTTTTGACTTCCCCTCCTACAGTCTAGTGAGAGAAGCAAATGCCAAACAAATCATCACGCAATCCATTCATCACAATCGTGGTCAGTATTATGAAGAAAAAGTTCAGGAAGAATCTGCAACCATTTTTTAAAGCTTTATATGTTTTTTTCTTGAGTACATTTTTTGGTTTAGAGTTTTCTTGTTTTTCGTAAGAAAATAAATCTTAAAAATTAGCATATGTCTTGGGTGGAATTGCAGCTATAAATAGACAATTCTGCATGCTATAGTCTTGTTCAGGGGAAGAATAAAGCCCTGCCAGTTGCAAAAACAAAACAAAACAATGTATGTGTGTGTCTTTGCGTATACAAGCCCACCTGTGTATGTCTGCACAGAGTAAGGGTTCGGGGGCCTCTTCAA
The DNA here is from genome assembly GCF_030014295.1 of Loxodonta africana. Classification (NCBI taxonomy): domain Eukaryota; kingdom Metazoa; phylum Chordata; class Mammalia; order Proboscidea; family Elephantidae; genus Loxodonta; species Loxodonta africana. The sequence goes on along the minus strand of NC_087344.1, from coordinate 205,413,783 downwards.
TAGGCGTTACATGTGGTTTTGGACTAGGCATTTATGATTTATAATCTGGCCGCTCCCTTTCTAACTACGGAAACCTGAACAAATCACTTATCCTCTGTAAACCTCAGTTTCCTCATGTGTAAAGTGAGAATGGCACCTCCAGGTTCTTAGAAGTTTTAACATGTTCACTCCTCCCTGTACTCTCCTTCCCTGGCCCCAAGCTCACTCTGCAATGGTCAGAGGCCCCCTGACACTAGCCCATGCTGAGCCCCACACGCTGGCCATTCTCTGGTTGAGGCTTTTACTGCATTCCTCCTGCTCTTCCATATCTGCTTATTGTCACCTGTGGCCACTGCTTCAATGTCCCAGCCTATTAGCTGAGTCTTTGACCATTTTTTAAAAAAATTAACCAGTTAAGATAGAGGGACATGGTGGGAGACAACACAGTTTGGACCAATAAGGCCTCAAGTCTTGGTTTGGCTATTTTGCGTAAGTATAATTTGATCAAGTTACTTAACCTTCATGAGCCTCAGTTTCCTCATCTGTAAACTGGGACTGATAACATTATTTACCTGAGGTGGTAATTGAGGGGTAAAAACAAATGAGAGCATGTATTTAAATGCATTCCGTCAACTACAATGCACCAAATACAAATGAGAAGGACTTAGAAAAGCAAGGGAGGGAGAAAGATTGAGCACCAGGACTGGGAGATACCAAAGCAAACCCACCGGGACCCTCAGGTGCCTTCACTAAGGCAGAGCACTGACAGTGATGGTTAGCCCCATAAGAGAAGAAGTCAAAGAAAAACTGAGATCACCTAATTTCTCAGGTCCTCCTTTCTTGGGGATTGTCTGTTTGCATTGTCACTCTAGGTATGAATGTATTGAAATAAAAACAATGGGAACAACTGGCCCAAGCTTGTTATGGAAGTACAGGGCCCAGATCTGGGCGTCGTCCTGGAGTGGGGCCTCCTGTAGTCAGTGTCATGGAAGCCATTGTAGCCTCTATTGTCCAGACAGAGGCTTAGTTACTACACGGAGAAGTCTAAATCTTTACTTTCTGTTCAGGATTCTAGAACACTGAGCCCACAGGACACGCCTATTTTTAAATCACCAGACCAAACCACAGAAGGTTGATAAAGGGAGTGTGGTAACCTGGGTAGTCCCTCCCCTCAGATAGCAAGAACGCCTTATGTAAGGATCCCTCAGTCTCTTCACTGGGGCCAGCAGCATGGCTCACTGACCCCTGAGGTAATCTTGGCTCTAACTCAAAGTAAATAGAGTCCTGATTTGTAGATACAGGTAAGAAGCAAAGGAAAAAAAAAACAAAGGTAGAAAGCTGAAAGCACCCAGTGCGTGATGCAGGCAGCCCAGCCCCTTGCCAACACTGAGCTCCAGCTGACCTCTAGAACCACTGGCTCGCATTCAGACCTGCCACAGCAATCCCCTGAGGTGTTTTCATTAGTGCATGATGTAATCTGCTGCAGTTGAGCAGTGCTGAAGACATGGCCATGCTGCTAGCTGTGAATAGAAATGGAGCTCCCTTCTCCTGGGCCCCCAAATCAAGCACTGAACTGAGTTGGCTTTTCAGTCTTGTCAGCTTTCCCATCTGTGCTAGCTTTCTGTACACACTTCTGAACAGAAGTGAAAACCGTACCAAAATATGCCTCCTGCATTAAAAATCTGTAATTTTAAGTGTTGTTCTGTGATGGAAGCCTCTGAGCTGTTCAGAAAAGCTCTGGAGTTCAGAAAAGTTTCCTTTGCAAGGCGTTGCATTAAAGATTAACAAGCTGGCATCTTTAGCTCCAGCTGGGTCTAATTTTCACTGCCATTTACCCTACAGGGAGAAGAAGTCCTGCAAGGAGAAGCCAGCTTCCACTCGATGGGGCTAGAACAAAAGCACACCAGAGGGAGGCAGGAAGCCCTGTCCTCAACACAGGTCTTCCAGTAGCCAAGTCCCCTGACCTCTGAGGACCTCTGGGCTCTCCTCTGTAAACTGGGCTCCCCTTACAAGTGAGAGGGTCACGTGAGAGGGAGCTGGGTTTGGATCTGGCCCACTGCTGAGGCCCTCTTAGCTCAGTCCTAAATCCTTACTGTCTACAGAAAGAAAATGATGTCATCCCCATCCCTCCAACTGAGGAAATGCCTCCAGGGCTCATCTTCTGTGCTGCCCCGACAAGGTCCTGGAGGACTCTGTAGGGAAGCATTTGGATAAGGAATTACAAGTTCCAGAGACTAAGAGTAAAAGCATTTGGATAAGGAATTACAAGTTCCAGAGACTAAGAGTAAGCCATAGCAAACTTCCTGTGTGGCAACTAAATAAAAAATTGAGTTTGCCCTTGCTCTTGGGGGCATCATAAAAAGTGATTTTCATGGTTTGTGAGAAGTTTTGTTGTTAGCTTTTTTTTTTTTAAATGAGAAGCTTTCTAAGAATTCCTACTTTTTAACATATACACTTGACAACATGATAAAAGACATTCTCAAAGGGCGTGTAACTCAGAAACTCAAACTTCAATCTCTTTTACCCAGAAGGACCATGTAGCATCAGGTGTTCACAGCTTAAGCAAAAAATTTTGGCTCTAAACCCATTTTAATTCATGAAAACACAAAACCAAGCCATTTAGAGGGCAATAATTGGGAGAATAAATTATCAGGTATTAGTATCAATCTCTTACTACTGTTCTATGATGGACATGGCTTACACAATAAACAAAATAAATGTAGTCCTGTAAAAGCAGGCCAATTATGTTTTGAGCAGGAAGAAGTTTCTCCCTGGTACTGTGTGGTCCCTACATACCTGCAGCAGTTAAAAACAAATAAAAACAACCTACCCACCCCCGCCCCCACCCCACCCCCACTGCCAAATAAAACACTGCACATCTTCATGGGTCAAGCCAGCTCATCTCACCTGGCTGACAGCTGTCAGGTGCCTGGATTTGCTACGTATTAGGTCATTGAACAAAGCTACCTGAGCTGCCAAGATCCTGCTCACTCTATAAAAATCTGAAATCAGAGGAATGAATGGAAGTCTTGATCTGAGCTCAGGTTCATTAAAATGCTTAAGTCTCCCTGTTTTTCCAGGGACCTTTCAGCAGCAGAACACTCAAGAGGCTGTGGGGAGCTATGAAAGAAATAATGACTGTATTCCTGTCCCTCAGGAATTTGCCTTCTAAGGAAGAGAAAGGCAAAATTCACAAAATAAGATCGCACACAGTGATATACGTAAAAAATGCTAACCATTTAGTGTGAATGTTACGCATAAACTCTGTGGCTTAGGACATTGGTGAACATTGTTGACCTGGTGACTCAAGGAGAGTTTTGCCGAGCAGTGAGTCCCATGGAAGATTTTACTAGCACAGATTGTCAGACTGGGGACATTCCAGTCAATAAGGTCCACCAGTCTGAACCCCAAGGCTTAGGCATATGTATGTAGAAAACTGTAGCAGGCTTGAGTGAAGCCGGGCATGGGGAAGGGAAGTAAAAAGTGAGGATGAGCTATATAGAAGGCACTGTTAATGTAGAACATTGCCGTTCACTCAGCTCTCAGCCATTTAACAGATACGTATTATGACACTGTCCTAGGCATTAATTCATGCTGAAAAGACTAATTATGACAGGCAATGACAAACAAGGAATGACAGGATCAGAGTACCATTTGAAGAAAAGAATTCTGAGACAGTGAGTAGGAAAGCTTATAGGATAATAAAGACTGGAAGTAAAAACAGATAAAATAAAAAGACCTAGAAGAGTTTTGTTTAGAAAAAGACAAATGACAAAAAACTTGTAGGATTTTGGCCTCATTGTCTTGTGATCTTTTAAATCCAGCCAGAAAGGTAGAAACAGACTTATAGCATGCTACAATAAAAGCAGAGAAGCCGAGGTAGGTATTCATAAACATTAGTTGATCAATGCCATTAATTTTCCATCAAATTCAATAAAACCATCGTCATCCTGAACATCATAGAGTTCAAAAGGAAGTTATTTTCCAAGATGGTCATAGATCCCATTATGTTGAATTGTGTCCGCCCTCCCCCCCAAAAATATATGTCAGCTTGCCTGGTCCGTGATTCCCAGTGTTGTGATTTCCTACCATTTTGTTATCTGATGCGATTTTCCTATGTATTGTAAACCCTCCCTCTATGACGTTAATGAGATGGGATTAGTCGCAGTTATGTTAATTGAGGCAGGACTCAATCTACAAGGATAGGGTGCATCTTAAATTGATCTTTTTTGAGATATAAAAGAGAGAAGCAAGCAGAGAGACACAGGGACGTCATACCACCAAGAAACAAAAGCCAGGAGAATAGCACGTCCTTTGGACCCAGGTTGCTGTGCTAAGAAACTCCTCGTCCAGAGGAAGATTGATGACAAGGACCTTTCCCCAGAGCCCACAGAGAGAGAAAGCCTTCTCCTGGAGCTGGCACTCTGAATTTGGACTTCTAACCTCATAGACTGTGAGAGAATAAATTTCTCTTTGTTAAAGACATCCACTTGTGGTATTTGTGTTGTAGCAGCACTAGATAACTAAGACAGATACCTTAAACTGCCTAGCTACCTGCCAACTCCATCTTCCAGTCCTTATAACAGAGGCTGAAACCAAAACAAAGACAAGAGTTGTTGACCGGAAGGAGGATTAACTCTGCTCCAGTGCTTGGAGCCTGGCTTCAAGGTTCAGAACAGCCAGGTGGCACGCATTTTATGCCCCTGTCTTAAATGTTTTGGATTATTCTTCAGGCAGAAGCTCTTACCGCTTAGCTTCATAGAGTCCTCCTTTGCTAAAGGTATCCTTGACTTCTCGGTTACCTAGCCAAAGCTGATGAAAGCTCTCCCACACCAAAACCCACCAGGTCAAACCCGTATCACCTAGCTCCTTCCCCAGTGGTGTATCCCTGGACCTGCCCACATTGCAAGATGGCCTCCAGTCTCTCTCAATAAAGGTGTTTCTTCAAATACTAAGATCCTCTCAGTTCAGGCAGCTGCCTCTCATCCTGTCTGGGCTGGGATGCTATGTTTTGAAACTGGCTAGCAAAGAAGCAATATGTGTTTAAAAATGTCTTGCAGAACTCCATGAACTTGCAAATTACAAGAGAAATAAACAATATTTCCACAGGTTGTTCGGCCAGTGGGGATTCCATTGCTTTTCTCTTAGGACTCCATGACTAATCCTGTGAAAACTACCCTGGGACAGAGCCATGTTTAGCAGGGGAAAACTGCTGAAAGTCGCTCCTGTGTGGTCTTCTGTTTCTTAAAACAGGATTGAGGGAGTGGATAATGACACTTTCTCAGGACATTCTGCTGGGCTGAGGCTGCATCTGCAAAGATTTGAGGAGGAGATGGCATTTCAGAGAATGTTTTACCTTACATGGAACTATTCCTGATGCAAGGTGAGGAAAACCCACCTGAACCGACATGGACCTGGGAGCCACTGCATGTGGGCTGGAGCCTTTCAGGCACTCTCTCTGGAAAAGGAAAATTGAGGTTTCCCAGTACAGCACATTATTTCGTATTCGTACAGCCATGAGGTTGGCAACTTTATCTATGGCTTGTGCCAAGGTTCTGAGCCTTCCTCCTACCGCCTGCGAAGATGAGGTGGGTGGGGAGTGAACTTTCCCTGCCGCTCTTAGCTGGCAGTGGTTGCTCTGGATCTAGGAGGAAGCACAAATCCTCTTTGACTTTCTGCATAGGTACCAGCTCCGCAAATATGACTGATGAGGTCCCAGCAGCTGGTCCATGAGAAAAAGTAAATCACTGTGGGTTCTGTCTTACCAGAACAGCCTCAGCTTTCTGGGCCTTTCAGTTGTCTGTTTCACTTCTTCTCATACCCTGAATGCCTGCAAGCACATGCATACCACCTACTAACGTATACGTGGGCTCGTGAAAGCACACCACACACGCCCTTGGGCAAAATGGCACAGGCAGACGTGAGTGCAATCAAGTGCACAGAGCAGAGAAGGGAGGTATGGAGGCTTTGGGTTGTGTCTACAAAGGCAATCTGTTGGGGCTGCCCAAGTCAGGGACAGGGTCAGAGCATAATTAGAGTCCCAGTTCTACCAATTGCCAGCTCAGTACTGCTGGGTTAGTTATGTAATCTGCAGCCCAGTTTCTTTTTCTCTAAAATGAGGATAACGTGGTCTACTCAAAGAATTAAAAAAAAAAAAGTATTTGTTGTTGCTCTTGAGAATATACACAGCATAACATACAACAATTGGACAATTTCTACTTGTACAATTCAGTGACATTGATTACATTCTTTCAATTGTATAACCATTCTCACCTTGCTTTTCTGAATTGTTCCTCCCTCATTAACATAAACTTACTGCCCCCTCGGGTTCCTGTCTAATCTTCCTAGTTGTTGTTGTCAGTTCGATCTCATATAGCTAGCTCTTCAAAGAGCTAACGCTTAAGGCAGACATTCTTTACTAGGGAACTAAACTGTTGTTTGGTTTAAACAAGACTCCAGGGGGTATTTTTGGTTTAAAGTTTAAAGATTATCTCAGGGCAATAGTTCAAGAGTTCATCCAGCCTCTACGGCTCCAGAAAGTCTGGATTCCGTGAGAATTTTAAATTCTGTTCTGCATTTCTCCCAATCAGGATTCTTTTAGAAAATCTTGATCAAAATGTTCAGTAATGATAGCTGGGCACCATCCAATTCTGGTCTCACGGCAAAGGAGGCAGTTGTTCATGGGGGCAATTAGCCGCACATTCCATTTCCTCCTCTTGCTCCTGACTCTCCTTCTTCCTCTGTTGCTCCAGGTGAATACAGACGAACTGTTGTGCCTTGGATGGCTGCTTGTAAGCTTTTAAGACCCCAAACACTAATGATGAACTAGGAGGTAGAACAGAAGAAACATTAAACATGTTATTAGGCCAATTAACTGGGATGTCTCAGGAAACCATGACCCTAAACCTTCCGCCCAAGAAACCAAATCTCATGAGGTGTTTGTAAATAAGCACTCTCAGCAGTTGCCCTTTTTTTTTGTTGTAGTTGTAAATGTATCTATCATACAACATTTGCCAATTCAAATTTTTACAGGTGTACAATTTAATGACATCAATTCCATTAATCAACTTTACAACCCTTACTCTTAATCAATGCAATTTTTCCATCATTGTAAATAAAAACTCTGTGCCCCATAAACAATAACCCCTTCTCCCCCCTCCCCGCCCCTTCCCACCTGCAGTAACCACTAAACTTTGGTCTCTACACGTTTGCCTGTCAGCCTGTTTCTATACATGAGGTCATACAATATTTTTTTTTTTGTGCTTGACTTATTTCACTCAGCATAATGTCTTTAAGCTCCGTCTATATTGTAGCATGTATCAAGACTTCATTTCTCTTTCTGGCTGAGGAGTATTCCATTGTATGTGTACCACATTTTGTTTATCCATTCATCCGTTGATGGGCATTTAGGTTGTTTTCACCTTTTAGTTATTGTGAATAGTGCTACAATGAACAATGGTGTACATATGTCTGTTTTTGTCACCTCTTTCAAATCCCTTGGGTATATCTAGCAGTAAAATTGCTGGGTCATATGGTAGTTCTATTTTAGTTTTTTGAGGAACTACTACAATGTTTTCCATAAGGACTGTACCATTTTGCATTCCCATCAGCAATGGGTAAGGGTTCCACTTTCTCAGAATTTTTTTAGGGGGGAGATTAAATGAAAGGATACATGCTAAAGCTCTTTGTAGGGAGCCCTGGTGGTACAGTGGTTGAAAAGCTCAGCTGCTAACCAGAAGGTTGGTGGTTCGAACCCACTAGCTGCTTTGTGGGACAAAGATGTGGCAATCTGCTTCCATAAAGATTTACAGCCTTGGAAACCTTATGTGGCAGTTCTATTCTGTCCTACAGGGTCACTGTGAGTCAGAATCAACTCGATGGCAACAAGTTTTTGTTTTGGCTTAAAGCTCTTTGTAAACTGCAGCCTTGTGAAGAGTCATACGGGAGCCTAAGGCAAAAAGAAAGTTAAAAATGTGTACCCCTATATACACTTATTGAAATATCCTCACATGTTTTGAATTAAGTAGAAAACATTAATAAAAACTCTACATTCAAAATCCTTGACTATATATAAAGCCCCACATCGCCCAATCTGTTTGCATGCCATTGTCAACCCTCATAAACCACCGGGCAGGGGACATGACAGCTGCCAGGGCCCAGGGACCTGGGGCTTATTGGAAATGACTGTTTCCATTGCATGATAATACAGGGCCGTAACACAAACAAATAACTTCCTTTATTTAAAATGCTGATATTTTGTTCAGCATGGAGTTTTTACAATAATTTTTATTTTTTAAACATTGCATTAAAATACTATTTATCCTGATTACTGAGTTTTTTGATGCCTGTCTTAAATTCTGCACCAGAGGTGAGTAACTCACTCGCCTCACTCTATCATTATTACCACGTTTGGTTGCAGCAGTTTTTCTATCCAGCCTTAGTCAAGCCACTTTCTCTTTCCTCCCCATTTGCTCCATGTATAAAATAATAAAACTATTGTAAAGTATAAAAGAAATATAGTTCTTAATGTCAAGGTCCTTGCAATCTTGTTGGGAAGTCAAGTTGATACAATTTGAGGACAGTTTGAGCTACTGAATTATGCAAGATCTCATGGTACAAACTGTTCTTACAAATGTTGTAGGGAGTCAGAATAAGAGAAAGACTTCTGGGGCCAGGATCTCCGTAAGTGAAATTAGAAATGTAGATTAGCACACAAAATAAGGAAGGAAATTTTAGCAGAGAGCTCTGCACGGGACAGGGCGAGGTGTGCCACCTTCCCTTCCTTGTGTACTGGGGGCTCCAGTGCAGGGGGTGTAGTTCAGGTCTAAGTAACTCTGGATACACAAAACCTATGGCAGTCAGAGCTTATCTCTCTAGAGAAAAGGGTTTCTAGGAGCATTTGCTCCTAGAAAACTCAAAGCAGCTGATATCAGATGATGTTTTTCAGCCATTTTAACCATTTTGGCACCAGACCTTAAAATGATACAGTAAGATTCAAATCAGGAAGAGGGATAAAAATGTATCCTGAAGATATCAAAGGTCAAAGTAACTTGGGCTAAAGGGACCAACCCTTTTTCGAAAGGTCCCAAAAAGGAGGCCACTTGTGGGGCAAGTGGTGAGACAGCTGAACAACAAACAATAAAAAGGTTGGAAAGCGGGTCCACAGGGCTCATATTCTTTCACCTATAAAACCTCAGCTCATTAACCACTGCCTGGGTATTCTGAGATGAAAATGACTCATGCAAAAACCCCCCAGACCAAAAACACCAGATATCAGACGTGTGACTGGGTTCCTGTTGTCCCCACCAGATGAAACTTCAGGTTCTCTATGGCACAGTCTTCCGTGGGTTAAGCTCAAGGAATCTTGCTGCTTGCTTCCTGGGCCTCACCCTGAGTATCTCCGTGATCAGGGCCACCTTGGCCAGATGTTATCTTGGGATACGGGAAGCCGCATACCCTGGTTAAACTTCTAACCAAACCTACATGTTTATTCATCCAAGTTTTTCTATGACCCTGCCCACCTGCCCTAAAGTAGGAGACCAGCAATAAAATAAAGATTGATTGAAGTAATAACATAGCTCAGGGCACACTGAAGTTTCACGGAAACATGGTTTCAGCCCAAGCCTCTAGGGCCTTGTGCATTTGCTTAAGTTTCTCTATTTGGAAAATGGAAGAAAGGCAGGGCACTTGCAAGCTTACTGGAAGTTTGTGCAGGGCCCTGAGAAAAAACAGAAAGTCTTACTGAAACCACAACCTGTGTGTTTCGTGCACATATTTTTTCACACACCCAATCACATATATACATGCAAATGCCTCATATCTCCTGTTCTACCTCTGTCTGGCAATGCCTCCATCAGCCAATCAGTCCTCTCCCTGGGAAAGCTGAATTTCCACTTTCCTCCCCTTTTTGAGTATCCCCTATGGAATGTGATTCTATATGCGTTTTCTATACACAGTAGTCCACCTCCAGATCAAACAATTGCTTATCATTTCTAGTTGGCCTCTTGTTTCTCAGAATCACAGAGAAATGCAGAGCTCCTATGGCTACTGAGAGGGCAGCTGAGGCTAAAGTCTGTGTTTACTCTGTCATCTGACTGGGAGATTGACTGGATTCAAGGCCAAGCAGTGCTGCCTCTGAAGGAGTCAGAGATGGGAGAACAGAGTGTCGGCCTAGAACTTCAACATCCTGGGAGCCCAGGCGAGAGAGGCAGGCAGCATCTAACAATCACGGCAGACAAGCCCTACGTTATTTCACAATGGCAAAAAGGAAACAAACAGAAAACTACTAAGCAAAGAGCCTTGCCGGTGGGCCCCATCCACATCTATTGTCAGAGTGAAATCAACTGGCTAGATGTCCTGACCTGGCCCTTCAGGAAGTACCTGGCCAAGGTTGACAGCACAGCCAGTCCAGCAGGACTCACTTACTGGATCCCATCTCCTCATCTTGGGAGCACAGTCCCAAGACCTTGGCGTCCTTGACTCAGTTTTCTTGTTTTCGCTAAGTATCATGTCTTCTCTCTACCTCCAGTTCTCTCTTCTCCAACTAACAGAAAGATTTCCCTGAAACCTTTTTCCTTGAAACTTCCATTATTTGGTCCTTATTCTGCCTTCTGAAGCTACCCAGTAATAACTTTATCCTGCCACATGAGAGTCCGCTGTTGAGTTGAAGACATTTTCCCTGGAGTCTTCTTTTCTCCGTACGACTCCATCTTCTGCGAAGATTTCATGTAAAACTGTCACCATTTTGTTTACCTACTTCTGGATATTTTAATATGTCAATATTCCTTAAAATTAACTCAGCACAATTTGGCGTTTAGAAGGAAATTAATGCAAGATAATTGATCTACCGCTGTCTGACTTTTCCCACTCCTCACTTCCTGACATGGTCAGATTCCAAAAACCAGGTCATTATACAAAAGTTGGGATTATGTGAAAATACAGGATGACCACATCAGGTCACAAAAATGAAGGATGACTACATTATTACATAACTGCCAAATTGCATCATTGTATAAATGCCAGATTACATCAGTACGTAACTGTCAAATTCCACCATTGTATAACTGCCAAATCATTGAGAATCATGGCCCAAACAAGTTGAGACATAATCTTAACCATGACAGCCAGCATTACTCTTGCTTTGCACATTGGCATTTGTTACTGCCAGACATACACCATTAATCTGCAAAATAGTTGGATAGTAGGTTTTTTACTATTGTCATAAATGCAAAATATCAGATAATGAGATAGTCGATAAGAAGTAGGTATTTTTGATAATCAATAATTTCATTTTACATTGCAAATAAATGATTCTCTAATTCTAATATTCCTTCTAAATTTGTTGGCTGGGTTTTATTCTTCTGTAAAGTGAAGTTTTCCTTTATCAGCTGAAGCTATTTGGCTACCACACAGTTGCTACTGGAAAAGCCAAGATAAACAATTGATTATATTCTTTTAATGAACTTCAGATAGAAGTTAGTTGTTAGCTGGAAGAAAAAAAAAAGTGAAAACAGAGGAGTTTTTTTCTCTCTCTCTCTTTTTTTTGGATGATCATTATAGGCTTAGAGATTTTCTCCATTCTAGAGATAAAAAATTGAAGTTCAGAGTTAATTTATTTCCCAAAGTTATGTATCTAATAAGTGGCAAACCTGAGACTAGGGCCTAGGCCACTCTAATACCAAGACTAAGTCCTTACCTATTATATTATACTGCTTCTTTATGGCTTATGGTTTTTTTCTTCTGGACATTTTATTATGAAAAGTTTCCAACATACAGAAAAGTTGGAAGCACTTTACAGAGATTCTACTGTTAACATTTTACTAAAATTGCTTTATCATTTATTTCTCCGTCTATCCATTCCTCCACCCATTCATCTGTCCATCTTATTATTATTTTTTAAAACTTATTGTGGTAAAATGCATATAACAAAAATTTTGACATTTTAACCATTTTTAAGTACAATTCAGTGACATTAATTATATTCACCATAATGTGCTATCATCGCCACTATCCATTTCCAAAAGTTTTACATCACTGCATACAAAAACTCAGTGGCTCCTTACCAATGACACCCATTCACTCCTTGCACCAGCCCCTTGTAACTACTAGTAAACTTTTATCTCTATACATTTGCCTAACCTAGATATTTCATATAAGTGGGATCGTACAATATTTGTCCTTTTGTGTCCAACTTATTTCATTCAGAGTAATATTATTAAGGTTCATCCATGTTACAGCATGTATCAGAATTTCATTTCTCTTTATGGCTGAAAAATATTCCAATGTATGTATATACAGGTAGTCCCAGACTTATGTGTATATGAGTTCTGATGAATTGCACTTTCAATCTTCAGTGTATCTGGAACACTACATCTTACTGTGAGAAAGTCATGGGAAAATGCATGCAAGGAACTTGGGAAAAACGCTGAGTTATGTGAACACTCTCCAAGCATTTGAATGGGACTATATGAACGGACAAGATCAGCGTGAAAATTTTCCATATGGCAAGAACGCTGAATTTAGAGCTTAATGTCACCAACGTGGAACAGCTCATAGACCATGAAGAAGGGGAATTGACAGATCAGGACTTAATGGATTTTGAAGAGGAAAGAAACGCTGAAGAAGAAAGAAATAATGAGGAAGAGGAAGGAGAGAGGTTGTCAAAAAAATTTACTATGAAAGGATTAGCTGGATTTTTTTCTAAACTAAATCAGGGGCTTCAGTTGCTTGAAAACATGGACCCAAATGTTGATTGCTTTGCTAAAGTCAATAGGCAGATCTGGGAAGCAGTGAGACGCTACCGTGAAACATACGGAAGAAAAAAGAAAAGAACCATATAGACAAGTCTCACTAATTTTCTGACGAGAAACAGCATCCCCATTCCCAGGGATAATCCAGAGGATCCAGAACTGTCCAGAAGTGGATTTATTACCACAACTGACAACATGTCAACATCATTCAGCTCTTCATCAATGGAATAAATTTTTATGATTTGTGTATTTTTTATGTATGCGTGTATGTATTAAAATATATCTGTAGGTTTATATGTAATGTTTCCAACCCTCAAAGACAAGTAAAACTCAGATTTACAAAGATATTGATAATAAAAGGCAATAATAATGAAAAATAAAAAAATAAAAGAGGAGGTATTCAACCTAGGCCAGCGCTGACTTAGGACAGAGTCACCGGAACAGAACCCAGTCATACATCAGACTTGTACTACATTTTGCTTATCCATTCATCTGTTGTTGGATGTTTGGATTGTTTACACCTTTTGGCTATTGTGAATAATGTTGCAATGATCACTGATGTACGTGTGTTTCCATTGCTACTTTCAAATCTCTTGGGTATAGACCTAGAAGTGGAATTGCTAGATCACATAATAATTCTATGTTTAACTTTTTGAGGAAACACCAAACTATATTCCATAGCAGCTGCACTATTTTACGTTCCTACTAGCAATGCATGAGAGTCCCAATTTCTCCACATCCTCACCCATACTTTTCTTTTTTCTGAAAAAAAGCCATTTCAGTGGTTGTAAAGTGGTATCTCATGTGGTTTTGATTTGCATTTACCTAATGACTAATGGGGAAACCCTGGAGGCATAGTGGTTAAGAGCTACAGCTGCTTACCAAAAGTTTGGCAGTTTGAATCCACCAGGCACTCGTTGGAAACTCTGGGGGGGAGTTTTACAGGGTCGCTATGAGTCGGAATGGACTGGCCAGCAATGAGGTTTTTTGTTTTTTGTTTTTTAATGGCTAACAATGTTGAGCATCTTTTCATGTGTTTATTGGCCATTTGTATATTTTCCTGGGAGACATGTCTGTGTTCAAATCATATGATTTTTTTTTTAAGTTTCCAAATGCTGATTTTGAAAGTACAAGTTCTTGTAATTCACTTGGTTAATCCTGGACCCAGATAATTGAGTTAATGCACCCTTGGTGATCTCTATCTATCTTGGGACTTAATTTGCTCTGAATCATCGTTCTACCCTTTAATGTTTTCAAGATTATTTCTCTTGACAGAGAAGAGAAAAGCAAAATTAAAATTGAGAGAGTTTTTTATTAACATTATATTTCTTTCAAAGCAGTTACCTACCTATTTTTCATTAATTTTTTTTTTTCTCTGACCAGAGCTATAGGTGTTCAAAGTACATCCTAGGGAAATACAAGAACTCTCAGGTGAAATACATATTCTCTTCTTTTCCTGTTGTCCTTATCCAAATACTCTCTACTGGAATTACACCTGCAAGTCTATGGATTTCCTAGCCCACAGAGTTGCTCCTCTCTGCTTACTTCTCTTTAACTTATTTCTTTTGAAGGAGGTACAGCCTTACACATAATCACACACTTCATATAATAACAAGCAATATTTTGTTTACTTGATCCTATCAACTTCAGTATCTGTTTATTTGACCCTAAGATAGACTGTCTCACAGTTCTAGGATAAGGAAAAAGTGAATCTGATATCTGGAGTTGAACTCAGAATGTATTTTTCTGTTGGAATAAAACTACAAATAATTAAATAGTTCATGCATCTGAGAAGTATATGAAGTTTTGTTGAATGGATACAAATCTATCATTTAAAACATTGGTATTAAATAATCCAACCCCAATAATTTTTTCTTTGTCACATGTTAGATACCATGCTAAGTGTCTCTACCTGTATTATTTTACTTTATCCTTACAATAACCCTTTAGATGGCTATTTTATCACCCCATTTTACAGATGAGAAAATCAAGGTTTAGGAAGTTTTAAAAATTACACGAGGTTAGTAAGTGGCAGAGCCAACATTCAAAGTCTCTCTGACCTCAGAGCCCACACTTTTAACAACTTTGTTATACAATCCCTTTGTTACTTGGAACACATTCCCTTTGCTGTCAAGTCGATTTTTGACTCATACATAGCAACCCTCTACAGTGGAACTGCCTGCATAGGGTTTCCAAGGCTGTAAACCTTTATGGAAGCAGGCTGCCACATCTTTCTCCTGCGAGCGACTGGTGGGTTTGAACCACCAACATTTTGGTTGGCAGTTGCATACTTAATCACTGTGCCACCAAGGCCACCTGCAGAATATATTAGTCAACGAAAAAAGGGGTTTTGGCATCAAACCGTTCATATATGATAATGTCACGTGAATTCTGAGAAATATACTTCTACTTTCAGTTAGGCTAGAGAACCTTAGAGCAGATCAATGGTCTTGCCAAAAATAACTCTAAAAGTTGGATAAAAAAATATTAAAAATTATTTTATATGCATCAGAAAGCCACTGAAACAAAGAGGACTAGAGGATTCAAGATTCTAAAGAGAGAAGAACCGTGAAGAAATGCGGTGGCTTTCTGCAGCTACTTTTGGCCCTGGGGCATTTGCTGATTCTGAGGGCAGAGCAGGAGCTGAGAATCTGGAATTTGCTTGAGCAGAGGACTGCTACTAAAAAAAGGACAGAGAAATTAGCAGAACACTGGAAGTTTTTTGTGTACACTTGAGGGGCCAATATTTCAATGAGATGAAAGGGCAGAGAAATAAGCCTGTCACGTTACCAGTTTTTCCCTCAAGAAATTTATCAAAACCTGAAGCTGCATGGAGCAGAAGTTTAAAAATAAGCTGATATTCCAAGAAGATGGAGTAGACTTCCATCTTTTCCCTATTCTTCCTGCTAAGTAGAACTAAAAGCCCTGGATATTGAATATAAAACAAACGTAAGAAGACTCTGAAAGGTGAAGAAAGAAGAGGGACTTAGGGGCCTGAGGAAATACAGGGTGGTGAATTCCCCAGGTTTTCTTTTTACCTCATACATCCCAGACATGAAAATAAAAACAGTTGGCAAACTGGAAACCATATCAGGCACAAATTTAAAAAAGAAAAAAAAGAGCCCTAACTAAAGTCTACTCTCTCTCTAGTCACACTACAGGAAGGGAGTAACCTGACAAGACAGAAAGTTTTTAGATAATAACTCCTCTACTACAGCCAAACACTATAAAAAAAAAAACTATGGCCCCACCCCCACCCATGCCAGCAAAGCCTGAGTGAAGATCTTAGATTCCCACACTCTCAAGGTGCCCAATATCCCCACAGAGGTGGTGTAAGAGAACGTAAAGTAAGGAACCACGACTTTTAGCCACACCGGCTGGTAATGAAGGTCCCTTCCATCTCATGATGTCAAGAGAGACCATGATGAAAGAAATTAGATTTCCACACCCATCTGGCAGTAATGAAGCACCCCTCCCATTCTGCTGGAGTGTTTTCAGAAGAAACATAGTGGAGAATCAAGACTTTCACCATTACTCAGCATTAACAAGGCCATTCCACTCTTGGAACTCCCAACTCCCTCCTGCAGTAAAAAGAAGCCCCCACCCTGGGTGTCAATGGAGGCTGAGTGGGGAACCTAGATTACCTACTCCTCACTTATCAACTGTCTTGTTATCCAACATTTCACGTTTACTATAATAGCAAAAAATCTGCTATCTATTTTGTGCATTAACAACATATGCCTGGCAGTAACAAACACTGAGGTGTGAGATAAGAGTAAAGCTGGATGTGATGGTTATGTGTCAACTTGGCTGGGCCATGATTCTTAGTGGTTTGGCAGTTAAGTAATGATGTAATTTGGCAGTTATGTAATGATGTAGTCATCCTCCATTTTGTAATCTGATGTGGTCACTCTCCAATTTCACCTAATGCTGATTTCCACATAACAACTTGGTCTTTGGAACCTAATCATGTCAATAAGTGAGCAGTGGGTGTATTACTTACACCTGGTGGTAAAAAAGCAGAGTCTTCGTTCCCCTGCCAGGTAGTATCAGAGAAAGCTATTTAAAACAGAAGGTAAGGTTTAAATAAGATACAGAGTCTTGTAAAATAACGCGAAAATGTCTAATTTTCAATCAGAAATCATTTGTAATACCTGGAACCAGGAAGATCTTAAACTCAATGGAAAAAAAAAAATCAATAGGTGCCAATACCAAGATGACAGAGATGCTAGAATTATCTGACAAAGATTTTAAAGCAGTCGTGATAAACATACTTCAAAGTGCAATTATGAACACACTTAAAACAAATGGAACAATAGGAAGCCTCAGCAAAGAAATAGAAGATATAAGGAAGGATGGACCAAATGGAAATATTAAAACTGAAAAATAAAATAACGGAAATATTATATCCCCCACAGTGGAGGGGACAGATGAAAGTCTCAAGGAACTAGAAGATAGAAAAATAAAGATTACCCAATCTGAACAACAAAGAGAAAATAAACTTTGAAAAAAAAAAAATGAGCAATGTCTCAGGGACATGTGGGATTATAACAAGAGAGCTAACATTTGAGTCATCAAAGTCCTGCAAGCAAAAGAGAAAGTGAGCAGAGCTGAAAAAGTACTAAAAGAAAATAATAGTCAAAAATTTCCAAACATTGGCAAGGCACTTAACTTTTGCAAACCTAAGTAAGAAGCTGAGCAAATTCCAAACAGGAAAAAGCAAAGAGATCCATGCCAAGACATATCAACATATGACAGTTAAACTTCTGAGAACCAAAGACAAAAAAAAAGAAGAAGAAAATTTTGGAAGCAGCCAGAAAAAAAAAAAATATCTTATCTATAGGGAAAAACAATTAAAATGACAACAAATTTCTTATAAAAAATCATGGCTGCCAGAAGGAAGTGGCAATATTTTTCAAATACTGAAAGAAAAAAACCCTGACAATAAGAATTCTATACGCAGCAAAAAAAAAAAAAGAAAGAAAACCTTCAGGGCTGAATGGGAAAACACTCTCAGATGAAGACAAAATAAGCTAATTTGTTACTAATAGACCTACCCTAAAAAGAATACCTAAATTATGTTCTCTAAATAGGAAATAAACCAAAAAAAAAAAAAAAAAAAAGGAAAGAAGAACATCAGAAGGAAGAAAGAATGAACACAATAAACAAAAATATGGGTAAATACAATAGGCTTTCCTCCTCCTCTTGAGTTTTTTAAATTATAGTTGACAGCTGCAGCAACAATTATGACATCAGTCATTATTTGATGTCATTCTAAATGTATATCAAAATATTTAAGACAATTACATTATAAACAGGTGAGATTACAAGGATGAAAAAGGAAGATAAAGTTTCTATATATTTCACTTGACCTGGTAAAATGATAAATCAGTAGACTGTGATAAGATATAGGTATATATGCAGATACGGATATAGTGATACAGATATATAGATACACATCAACCACTGAAAAACCTATACGAAAAGATACACTCGAAAGCACTAAAGATAAATATAAAAGGAATTCTAAAAAATATTCAAGTAACCTACAGGAAGGAAGGAAACAGAAAATAGAGAAATAAAAAACAAATAGCAAAGAGAAAACACAACAAACAAAAAAGAAGACTTAAGCCCTAAAATATCAATAGTTACATTAAATGTAAGGTCTAAATACACTAATTTAAAAGCCAGATTGGAAGGATCAAAAAAATATGGCCCAACTATATGATGTCTATAAGAAATTCCTTTCAGATAAAATGATTTAGACAGATTGAAGGTAAAAAAGGAAAAATATATCACATAAACATCAACCAAAGGAAAATAGGGGTGTTATTAATATCAGCAAAGAAAATTTCCAGATTAAAGAGGGCCCTTATGTAATGATAAAAAAAGGTCAATCCACCAAGAAGACGTAACAACCCTAAATGTATAGGTGCCAAACAGCAGAGATGAAAAGAATGTGAAATGAAAACTGATAGAACTAAAAGAAGTAGACAAATCCACAATAATAATGAAGTTTTCGACCTCCCTTTCTAGACTATTGATAGAACAAATGGAAAATCAGCAAGCATATAGGAGAACTCAACAACACTATCAACCTACAGGGCTAATTGACATTTATATGCCAAGAAATATGGAATACAGCTTCCTGACCAACTGACTAGAAGAGATCCATATTTATGCCTATTCCCAAGAAAGGTGATCCAACCAAATATGGAAATTATAGAACAATATTACACGCAAGCAAAATTTTGCTGAAGATCATTCACACACGGCTGCAGCAGTATATTGACAGGGAACTGCCAGAAATTCAGGCTGGTTTCAGAAGAGAACGTGGAACCAGGGATATCATTGCTGATGTCAGATGGATCCTGGCTGAACAAAGAGAATACCAGAAGGATGTTTACCTGTGTTTTATTGACTACACATAGGCATTCGACTGTGTGGATCATAATAAATTATGGATAACATTGCAAAGAATGGGAATTCCAGAACACTTAATTGTGCTCATGAGGAAGCTTTACATAGATCAAGAGGCAGTTGTTCGGACAGAACAAGGGGATACTGATTGTTGTAAAGTCAGGAAAGGTGTGCGTCAGGGTTGTATTCTTTCACCCTACCTATTCAATCTGTATGCTGAGCAAATAATCCGAGAAGCTGGACTACATGAAGAAGAATGGAGCATCAGGATGGGAGGAAGACTCATTAACAACCTGTGTTATGCAGATGACACAACCTTGCTTGCTGAAAGTGAAGAGGACTTGAAGCACTTACTTACTAATGAAGATCAAAGACCACAGACTTCAGTATGGATTACACCTCAACATAAAGAAAACAAGAATCCTCACAACTGGACCAATAAGCAACATCATGATAAATAGAGAAAAGGCTGAAGTTGTCAAGGATTTCATTTTACTTAGATCCACAATCAACAGCCATGGAAGCAGCAGGAGAGAAATCAAAAGACGCATTGCATTTGGCAAACGTGCTGCAAAGGACCTCTTTAAAGCGCTGAAAAGCGAAGATGTCACCTTGAAGATTAAGGTGCGCCTAGACTCAAGCCATGGTATTTTCAATCGCATCATATGCATGTGAAAGGTGGACAATGAATAAGAAAGGCTGAAGAAGAATTGATGCCTTTGAATTGTGGTGTTGGTGAAGAATATTGAATATACCATGGACTGCCAAAAGAACGAACAAATCTGTCTTGGAAAAAGTACAACCAGGATGCTCCTTAGAAGCAAGGATGGCGAGACTGTGTCTTACATACTTTGGACATGTTGTCAGGAGGGGTCAGTCCCTGGAGAAGGACATCATGCTTGGCAGAGTACAGGGTCTGCAGAAAAGAGGAAGACCCTCAATGAGGTGGATTGACACAGTAGCTGCAACAACGGGCTCAAGCATAACAACGATTGTAAGGGTGGCTCAGGACCGGGCAGTGTTTCATTCTGTTGCGTATAGGGTTGCTATGGGTCGGAACTGACTCGATGGCACCTAACAACAACATACACTCCATCAACACTAGCAGAATACATTCTTTTCAAGTGCTCATGGAACATACAGCCGAGGCCATAAAACCCCCCAAAATTCAAATGGATTGAAATCGTACAGGGTATTCTCCTACCACAATGGAATTTAGCTAGGAATCAGTAACAGAAATATCTCCAAACACTTGGAAACTAAACAACAGACTTCTAAACAATCTATGTTCCAAAGAGGAATCTCAAGGGAAATTAAAAAAAGAAACACACGCACACATTGAGCTGAATAAAAATGAAAACACAACATATCAAAATCTGTAAGAAACAGCTAAAGCGGCACTGAGGGGGAGTTTTAAAACATCTGATCATACAGATCAGAAAAAAAAGAAATAAAACAGTCTCTATTAGAAGATGACATGCTTGTGTATCTAAAAAACCCAAAAAATATCTACAAAAAAAAAAAAAAAAACTAGAACTACTGAGTGAGTTTAGCAGTGTTGAAGGATACAAGGTAAACATACAAAAATCAATTGTATTTATTTACAGTCACTCAAGAAAATGAAATATTTAGGTGTTTACCTAACAGAAATGTACAGGCCTTATGTACTAAAAACTACACAAAGTTGGTGAAATAAATCAAAGATCTAACTAAATGGAGAGACATGCCATGTTCAAAACTGCCCAAATTGGTATACAGGCTTAACGCAATTGGAGTCAAAATCCCAGCAAAAATTAAAAATAAGATTATTCTAAAATTTACATGGAAAAGGAAAGCCACTAAATACTGAAAATAATCTTGAAAAAGAAGAAGAAAGTGGGAGAAATCAGACCATTCAAATTAAGACTTATTATATTGTTACAGTATGACTGTATATGACTCTAAGGTGTTGATGGAGTTATACACATATATCAATGGAACAGAATGGAGAGCTCAGATATAGACCCACAGAAATATGTCCAACTAATTTTTGACAAAGGTACAAAGGCAACTTATTGGAGGAAAGATAGCTTTTTCAACACAGGGTGTGGGAGCAACTTGATGTTTATAGCCCAAAAAAAAAAAAAAAAAATTGATCTAAGTCTCACACCTTAGACAAAAATTAAGATTAAGTTTTTGTTTCTATGCTTGCTTTTGTCTGAGAGTTGAAGTTATAGAAATAAAGCTCTGAGTCTCTTGGTGTCTGTGGGCCTGTAATTGAGAAAGACCTTTACTTCTGCTGTGTGAGTACAAAACATTTCTGACCTACATTGTATTATAACTTCTATTTAATTGAAAGACCTCTAATTAGCTTATAGACATAAACAAGTGCTTACATAAATATTTCCAAAATTCCCAGAAAATTTAAAAAAAAATTTAATTTGTAGTACATTATTTGTTGTGCTGTTGTTGTTAGGTGACGTCAAGTCAGTTCCTACTCATAGTGACACTATGTACAACAAAAGGAAACACTGCCCAGTCCTGTACTACCCTCACAATTTTGCTACCTTTCAGCCCATTGGTGCAGCCACTGTGTCAAATCCATCTCATTGAGGGTCTTCCTCTTTTTCACTGACCCTCTAGTTGCCAGCATGATGTCTTTCTCCAGGGACTAGTCCCTCCTGATAACATGTCCAAAGTATGTGAGATGAAGTCTCTCCATCCTTTCTTCTAAGGAGAATTCTGGCTGTACTTCTTCCAAGACAGATTTATTCGATCCTCTGCAAGTCCATGGTTTATATAATATTCTTTGCCAACACCATAATTCAAATGCATCAATTCTTCTTCAGTATTCCTTATTCATTGTCCAGGTTTCACATGCATACGAAGCAATTGAAAATATCATGGCTTGGGTCAGGTGCACCTTAGTCCTCAAAGTGACATCTTGTCTCTTGCAGCAGATTTGCCCAATGCAATATACATCATTTGATTTCTTGACCGCTGTTTCCATGGGTGTTGATTGTGGATCCAAGTAAAATGAAATCCTTGACAACTTCAATTTTTCCTCAGTTTATAATGATATTGCTTATTGGTCCAGTTGTGAGGATTTTTGTTTTATGTTGAGGTGCAATCCAAAATGAAAGCTTTAATCTTTGGAATTCATCAGTAAATGCTTGAAGTCCTCTTTGCTTTCAGTAAGCAAGACTGTGTCATCTGCATATAACATACTGTTAATGAGTCTTCCCGCAATCCTGATGCCATGTTTTTCTTCATATAGTCCAGCTTCTAGGATTATTTTCTCAGCACACAGATTGAATTAGTACAGTAAAAGGATACAACCCTGAAGCACACATTTTCTGATTTTAAACTACTCAGTATCCCCTTGTTCTGTTCAAACAGCTGCCTCTTGGTCTATGTACAGGTTCCTCATGAACATAATTAAATGTTTTGGAATTCTCATTCTTCACAATGTTATCGATAATTTGTTGTGATCCACACAGTCGAATGCCTTTGCATAGTCAATAAAACACAGGTAAGTAAGCATCTTTCTGGTATTCTCTGCTTTCAGCCAAGATCCATCTGACATCAGCGATGATATCGCTTGTTTTATATCCTCTTTTGAATCCAGCTTGGATTTCTGCCACCATTTTTTAACTATGTTCAGCAAAATTTTACTTGCACGTGATATTAATGATATTGTTCAAAAATTTCTGCATTATGTTGGATCACCTTTCTTTGGAATGGGCACTAATATGGCTCTCTTCCAGTTGGTTTTTTGTAACAGCTCTTTTTTCACAAGGTAGCTCAGGGGTCTTTTTATATAAAAATTCAAGTTTGCATAATTAAATCTTTGAACAAACGGGATTGATTTTATGATTTATCGGTGTTAAATTAATAAGCACATACTTTTAAAACAATATTAATTTTTTTTAATCATGAAGAAACTAATTTGTTCTTCTTAAATTCCTTATGCTAGTTTACTAATCAAATAAGCTAACTCCATTCCTACATGTTTACCATTATGAAAAATGTGAATTTGTGTTCAATAAAATGAATCATAATTCTTACAAATATTTTTACACCCACAAAATTTATGTTTTGTTCTCTGTTGGCTTAAAAGTAATTTTGGAATCTTTGGATAACTCACAATCTTTGGTTAATATTAAGTTGAGTTAATTAGTAGATGATTCTTGGATGCCTAGTAAATTTCTAAGGTAAAAAAGGTAGGAGAGTGAAATACTGATTACTAAACATAATTTTATGTATCTATATTTGCTTATTTTTATATTCTATAGAGAGGCTATACCTTTGGATTATACTAATGAATGTGTTCATTTAGCCACTTTAAGAAGGTGCAAATATGATATGTGTGGCTGTAGAAAGTTGTATTCTACATATTTTTGAGCATGTTTGCCTGCTACGATCCTTGTATATGACAGGTACATTTAAATAGCCTATCTTGCAATTGTCTCTGTAAAACAAAAGACAGTTACTTTGGTTAAACATTACAATTAATATGCAACTAAGGCTGTACTGGAGCCTGGTGGCACAGTGCTTAAGAGCTATGGCTGCTAACCAAAAGGTTGGCAGTTCGAATCCACCAGCCACTCCTTGGAAACCCTATGGGGAAATTCTACTCTGTCCTATAGAGTCGCTCCGAGTAGGAATTGATTCCACAGTAAAGGGTAAGGCTGTAGTAGAAGAAATTGTGTCAGATAAATCTAACTTTGATGTGTTTTTATTTTTCAAAGGAAAATGTCAGTAGTTTTGTCCTAAAGTAAAGCATCTGTTTGCTCCAGAATATGGAAGTGTAAAATGAAGGAAAAAACTGGAGGGTATATAGAACTTTATGGAGGGCTTGCGGGAATTAATTTTATTTGTCTTAGTTTATAATACCTAAGTCTGAAAAAACACTATGAAATATGTTAAAATTTTGGCAAAGTTCACTAAGTTTTGATGGGCATATTCACAAGATATTTGGGAGTTAACTTGTGAAAATTTTACTGCCATGTATTACATTAATACAAAACTAGAACTTAGCATTCTTACCATTACATGATAAATTGGTCTTAGAATTCTTAACAAGGTGTAGTAAAAGTTTATTATTTACCGTTTGTGTAATCTGACTAGATTGCAGACATCTGGATTTTATTAGAATGACTTTCTGTGACTTATCATGTCCTTCACTATTTTTTAAACAAGATTCCTCTCTTGTGAAAGGGTTAAATTTCCTTACAAGTTGTCCTATCTTCTATGTTTATTGAAAAATATTTTATGATCACTTTGACTAAATAGGTAACCAAGTATTGCTTATCAGGGGCCTGTGGCCCTGTCTTAATCCTGTGACCCTATTTCTGACAACTCTTAGTCTGCTTTCTCAAAATCAGAAGATAAATTTAGAAAAAAATTAAAATTTCTGGATATCATTTATACCTAACTCCACAGCAGAATTCAGAAACTCTTATCTAGTCTTCTTAAAGTCATAGCAATTCTTATTTGCTTAGGATATATCCTTTTGACCATGAAATAGTTGGACAAATTAATTTCCAACCGAGGACATATTTGAGAATGATCATTTTTTACTCAGGTATGTGAAGCCACTATTAAAGAACAAAAGAGATTCTATTTGTGAGTCGAAGTCTAAAAATCTCTCCCAGTATAACTAGTGCCTGGCTTAGAGGGTTTTAGCCTAATGGAAATTCACTTCCTGTCAGGCCAAGAACATTAGAAATGTTGGTGACTTTGAGAAGAGAGAAATTCACCCATATATATGTACTTCAGGTGAGATTTGAAAAAGTTTCTTAGGCTTGCTTTCCTAGCCCCAAGTTAGCAAATAATAAAGGCTTCTAAAAATCCAATCTGAAACTCCTTATGAAAATTTCCAGAAAGATATTATATCTATGGCCTTGGTAGTTGATCAATGATATATAGCTCTGGATTTGCAAAGCAAACTGAAGGAGGCCTTTAGGCTTAGTCAGTACTTTTGAGGCACCTATGTAATAATCATGGAGCCCTGGTGGTGCCGTGGTTAAGAGCTTGGGTGCTAACCAAAAGGTCTGCAGTTCGAATCCACCAGCCACTCCTTGGAAACCCTATAAGGCAGTTCTACTCTGTCCTATGAGGTCGCTATGAGTAGGAATAGACTTGACAGCAATGTTTTTTTATTTTGGTGGGGGGTATGTAATAATCAGGCCAAACTTAATGAGATCCATCATTCTGTGACTAAAAATTAATTTTGGAAGTTATTTTTTGTCTCAAGAAACGAGAAACAGAAAAAAATATCTAAGGCTTAGCAATGGGCAACTAGATTACTAGGTGGCCTTTGTATGGAATGCTGGACATTGCTTTAATGTATCCTTCAAAAAATATCTGAATCTGTAGGATTCTATGGGCAAAAAATAGAATGACATAGGAAGCATTAAAAGACAATGGAGAGAGCGGGGCCAAGATGGCGGACTAGGTGGACGCTACCGTGGATCTCTCTTGCAACAAAGGCTCGGAAAAACAAGGGAATCGATCACATACATAACAATCTACGAACTCTGAACAACAAGCACAGACTTAGAGACGGAAAACGAACAAATATGGGCAGACAGCGACCGTTTTCAGAACCAGGAGCCAGCGTACCAGGCAGGTGACCTTCGGAGCCCGATCTGGGGCAGAGCCCAGGGGGGCAGATGGCACAGAAAGGGGGCCCACCCCTTACCCCCCGAACCCATCCCAGGAGGAAGTCTCGCTGGTTGGCACAGGCGGCGTAGAGAAGCAGCCCGAGGGAGAAGCACCCGGGAGGCAGTGACTGATCTGGGAGTGGGGAGAACAGCGTCTCAGCTGGGGTGCCGTCCTGCCAGGAGTTAGGCGAGAAGCCCACGGGGCGCGAGCGGGGGGGGGGGTCAACTATATTTCCCTAAAGTGACCCCGGGGCGGGGCCCATACGTTCGTGCGGGAGGACGCACACACAGTCCGCTCATGTGGCGTGGCACACCGGAGGGAGAAATCCCCGGAAGTGACTGTTCTCAAAGCGGGGAAAGCAGCATCCCAGACGGGGAGCCATTCCACTGGGATCTGGGCGTGTGCGCGGGCGGGGTGTGAGCACGGGGTCCATTTTTATTACCCTGAATTGACCCAGGGGGCGGGCCCACCTGGTCCTGCGAGTGACTGCACACCCAGTTCGCGCGAGAGGTGTGGCGCACCGGAAGGAGAAATCCAGGGAGGAAGTGATAGGTCCCGAAGCAGGGAAAGCAGCGTCCCAGACGGGGTGCCATCCTGCTGGGATTTGGGTGCCCACGCAGGCGGGGCGTGAGCGCGGGGTCCATTTTTATTACCCTGAATTGACCCAGGGGGCGGGCCCACCTGGCCGTGCAGGTGACGCCCACCCAGTTCACGCGAGAGGTGTGGCGCACCGGAAGAAGAAGTCCCCGGGAGGAAGTGACTGATTCCGGAACGGGGAAGGCAGCGTCCCAACCCGGAAGTCGTCCCGCTGGGATTTGGGCACGCGCACGGGCGGGGCGTGACCGCGGGGCCCAATTATAATCACCTGAATAGACCCTGGGGGCGGGCCCACCCGTTTGTGCGGGAAACGCCCACCCAGTGCCCACGAGCGGTGCCGCGCACTGGAGGGAGAAGTCCCCGGGAGGAAGTGACTGGTATCTGAGCAAGGAAAGCAGCGTCCTACCCGGGGACCCGTCCCGCCCGGATTTTGGCGAATGGGGGCGGAGCGTGAACACGGTGTTCAGCTCTATATTCTGTAGTGCTACACTCCTAGCTCTCAGATCCCTCCCTCACCCTCCCCAGGCAGCCCCATTAACATCCGAATACCCGGAGCCAGAGGGAGAATTCAGATAGGGATCTCACTGCATTTTTTTTTTAGCCGACTACTTGGAAAATCTAGTTTCCCAGTGATGGCTCAGAGACAGCAGTCCATATCAAACCACATAAAGAAACAGACCATGACAGCTTCTCCAACCCCCCAAACAAAAGAATCAAAATCTTTCCCAAATGAAGATACAATCCTGGAATTATCAGATACAGAATATAAAAAACTAATTTACAGAATGCTTAAAGATATCACAAATGAAATTAGGATAAATGCAGAAAAATCCAAGGAAC
The DNA here is from genome assembly GCF_030014295.1 of Loxodonta africana. Classification (NCBI taxonomy): domain Eukaryota; kingdom Metazoa; phylum Chordata; class Mammalia; order Proboscidea; family Elephantidae; genus Loxodonta; species Loxodonta africana. The sequence continues at coordinate 205,386,550 of NC_087344.1, read as the reverse complement.
ACACTGATAAAACTGTTGAAGAACTCAAAAAGATTATTCAAGAACATAGTGGAAAAATTAACAAGTTGCAAGAATCCATAGAGAGACAGCATGTAGAAATCCAAAAGATTAACAATAAAATTACAGAATTTGACAACGCAATAGAAAGTCAGAGGAGCAGACTTGAGCAATTAGAATGTAGACTAGGACTTCTGGAGGACCAGGGAAACAATACCAACATAGCTGGAAAAAAATCAGATAAAAGAATTTAAAAAAATGAAGAAACCCTAAGAATCATGTGGGACTCTATCAAGAAGGATAACTTGCAAGTGATTGGAGTCCCAGAACAGGGAGGGGGGACAGAAAACACAGAGAAAATAGTTGAAGAAATCCTGACACAAAATTTCCCTGACATCATGAAAGACGAAAGGATATCTATCCAAGATGCTCATCGAACCCCATTTAAGATTGATCCAAAAAGAAAAACACCAAGACATATTATCATCAAACTTGCCAAAACCAAAGACAAACCAAAAATTTTAAAAGCAGCCAGGGAGAAAAGAAAGGTTTCCTTCAAGGGAGAATCAATAAGAATAAGTTCAGACTACTCAGCAGAAACCATGCAGGCAAGAAGGGAATGGGACGACGTATACAGAGCACTGAACAAGAAAAACTGCCAACCAAGGATCATATATCCAGCAAAACTCTCTCTGAAATATGAAGGAGAAATTAAGATATTTACAGATAAACACAAGTTTAGAGAATTTGCAAAAACTAAACCAAGACTGCAAGAAATGCTAAAGGAGATTGTTTGGCCGGATGACCAATAATATCAGGTACCAGCACAATACAAGGTCACAAAACAGAACATCCTGATATCAACACAACTCAAATAGGGAAAGTACAAAAACAAATAAATTAAGACTAATTCTAAAAAATAAATAAATAAACAAAATAATACACACAACAGGAAATCATGGAAATCAATAGATAAACGATCACAATAATCAAAAAGAGGGACTAAATATAGGAGGCATTGAACTGCCAGATGGAGAGTGATACAAGGCGATATAGAAGGATAAAAGTTAGGTTTTTACTTAGAAAAATAGGGGTAAATAAAAAGGTAACCACAAAAAGGAATATCAATTCCATAACTCAAGAAAAAAGCCAAGAAAAACGTAATGACTCAATAAACACAAAGTTAAACATTATGAAAATGAGGATCTCACAAGCTACTAAGAAAAACGTCTCAGCACAAAAAAGCATGTGGAAAAATGAAATGGCCAACAACACACATGAAAAGGCATCAAAATGACAGCACTAAAAACTTACTTATCTATAATTACGCTGAATGTAAATGGACTAAATGCACCAATAAAGAGACAGAGAGTCACGGACTGGATAAAAAAACATGATCCATCTATATGTTGCCTACAAGAGACACACCTTAGACTTATAGACACAAAGAAACTAAAACTCAAAGGATGGAAAAAAAATATATCAAGCAAACAATAAGCAAAAAAGAAGAGGAGTAGCAATATTAATTTCTGACAAAATAGACTTTAGACTTAAATCCACCACAAAGGATAAAGAAGGACACTATATAATGATAAAAGGGACAATTGATCAGGAAGACATAACCATATTAAATATTTACGCACCTAATGACAGGGCTGCAAGATACATAAATCAAATTTTAACAGAATTGAAAAGTGAGATAGACACCTCCACATATATAGTAGGAGACTTCAACACACCACTTTCGGAGAAGGACAGGACATCCAGTAAGAAGCTCAATAGAGACACAGAAGACCTAATTACAACAATCAACCAACTTGACCTCATTGACTTATACAGAACTCTCCACCCAACTGCTGCAAAATATACTTTTTTTTCTAGTGCACATGGAACATTCCCTAGAATAGACCACATATTAGGTCATAAAACAAACCTTTGCAGAATCCAAACCATCGAAATATTACAAAGCATCTTCTCAGACCACAAGGCAATGAAGCTAGAAATCAATAACAGAAAAACTAGGGAAAAGAAATCAAATACTTGGAAACTGAACAATACCCTCCTGAAAAAAGACTGGGTTATAGAAGACATCAAGGAGGGAATAAGGAAATTCTTAGAAAGTAACGAGAATGAAAATACTTCCTATCAAAACCTCTGGGAGACAGCAAAAGCAGTGCTCAGAGGCCAATTTATATTGATAACTGCACACATACAAAAAGAAGAAAGAGCCAAAAGCAGAGAACTGTCCCGACAACTTGAACAAATAGAAAGTGAGCAACAAAAGAACCCATCAGGCACCAGAAGAAAACAAATAATAAAAATTAGAGCTGAACTAAATGAATTAGAGAACAGAAAAACAATTGAAAGAATTAACAAAGCCAAAAGCTGGTTCTTTGAAAAAATTAACAAAATTCATAAACCACTGGCTAGACTGACTAAACAAAAACAGGAAAGGAAACAAATAACCCGAAAAAGAAACGAGAAGGACCACATCACAACAGAACCAAATGAAATCAAAAGAATCATATCAGATTACTACATAAAATTGTACTCTAACAAATTTGAAAACCTAGAAGAAATGGATAAATTCTTGGAACAATACTACCTACCTAAACGAACACATTCAGAAGTAGAACAACTAAATAGACCCATAACAAAAAAAGAGATTGAAACGGTAATCAAAAAACTCCCAACAAAAAAAAGTCCTGGCCCAGATGGCTTCACTGCAGAGTTCTACCAAACCTTCAGAGAAGACTTAACACCATTACTATTGAAGGTATTTCAAAGTATAGAAAAAGACGGAATACCACCCAACTCATTCTATGAAGCTACCATCTCCCTGATACCAAAACCAGGTAAAGACATTACAAAAAAAGAAAATTTTAGACCTATATCCCTCATGAACATTGATGCAAAAATCCTCAACAAAATTCTAGCCAATAGAATCCAACAACACATCAAAAAAATAATACACCCTGATCAAGTGGGATTTATACCAGATATGCAAGGCTGGTTTAATATCAGAAAAACCATTAATGTAATCCATCACATAAATAAAACAAAAGATAAAAACCACATGATCTTATCAATAGATGCAGAAAAGGCATTTGACAAAGTTCAACACCCATTTATGATAAAACTCTAACCGAAATAGGAATTGAAGGAAAATGAGTCAGTTGCAAAAGGACAAATATTGTATAAGACCACTATTATAAGATCTTGAGAAATAGAAAAAATGGAGAAGAACACATACTTATGTGGTTACAAAGGGGGGAGGGAGGGAGGGAGGGAGAGGGCTTTTTATTGATCAATCTGTAGATAAGAACTGCTTTGGGTGAAGGGAAAGACAACACTCAAAACAAGGAAGGTCAGCCTAATTGGACTGGACTAAAAGCAAAGAGGTTTCCGGGATAAAATGAAAGCTTCAAAGGTCAGCGAAGCAGCGGCTGGGGTCTGGGGAACTTGGTTTGAGGAGACTTCTAAGTCAATGGGCAAAACAATTCTATTATGAAAACACTCTGCATCCCACTTTGAATTGTGGCGCCTGGGGTCCTAAATGCCACCAAGCGGCCATCTAAAATACATTAATTGGTCTCAACCCACCTGGAGCAAAGGCAAAGGAAGAACACCAAGGTCACACGACAGCTAAGAACCCAAGAGACAGAAAGGGCCACATGAACCAGAGACCTACATTATCCTGAGACCAGAAGAACTAGTTGGTGCCCAGCCACAATTGATGTCTGTCCTATCAGGGAGCACGACAGACAACTCCTGAGGGAGCAGGAGACCAATGGGATACAGACCCCAAATTCTCACTAAAAGACCACACCTAATGGTATGATTGCGACTAGAGGAATCCCAGAGACAATGCTCCCCAGAACTTCTGATGGCACAGGACAGGAACCATCCCCGAAGACAAATCATCAGGCATGAAAAGGACTGGTCAGTGCGGGGGAGAGACATGCTGATGAAGAGTGAGCTAATTAAATCAGGTGGACACGGGAGAGTGTGTAGGCAACTCTTGACTGGAGGGGGGATGGGAAGATAGAGAGAGAGGGAAGATGGCAAAATTGGCACAAAACGAGAGACTGTAAGGGCTGACTCAATAGGGGGAGAGCAAGTGGGAGAAGGGAGTAAGATGTATGTAAACCTATATGTGACAGACTGATTGGAATGGTAAATGTTCACTTGAAGCTTAATAAAAATTAAAAAAAAAAAAAGACAATGGAAAGAGCAGTCACTGAACCAAAAAGAATTCGTTGACGTTCAACCATTTCAGAAGGTAGGGTATGATCAAGAACATATGGCTCTGAAGGAAGAGGTCCAAGCTGCATTGAAGGCATTGACAAAAACAAGGCTTCAGGAATTGACAGAATACCAACTGAGATGTTTCAACAAACTGATGCAACCCTGGAATCGCTCCCTGGTCTATGCCAAGAAATTTAGAAGACAGTTTCCTGGCCAGCTGACTGGAAGAAATTCATATTTGAGTCCATTCCAAAGAAAGGTGATACAATGGAATGCAGAATTATCAAACAATATCATCAATATCACATGCAGTAAAATTATGCTGAAGATAATTCAAAAATTTGCAGCAGTACATAGACAGGCAACTGCTGGAAATTCAAGCTGGATTCAGAAGAGGACATGGAATGAAGGACGTCATTGTTGACATCAGAAGTACTCTGGTTGAAAGAAGAGAATACCAGAAAGATGTTTGCCTGTGTTTTATTGACTATGCAAAGGCATTCAACTGTGTGGACCATAACAAATTACGGCTAACATTGTGAAGAATGAAAGTTCCAGAATGCTTAATTGTACCCATGAGAAATCTGTACATAGACCACAAGGCAGTTGTTCAGCCAGAACAAAGGGATGCTACGTGGTTTAAAACCGGTAAAGGTGTCCATCAGGGCTGTATCCTTTCACCATACTTATTCAATTTGTATGCCGAACAACTAATCCTAGAAGCTGGACTTTATGAAGAAGAATGTGGCATCAGAATTGGAAGAAGGCTCGTGAACAACCTTCAACATGCAGATAACACAACCTCACTTGATAAAAGTGAAGAGGACTTGAAGCACTCATCAACGAAGATCAAAGACCACAGCTTTCAGTATGGATTACACCTCAACATAAAGAAAAGAAAAATCCTCACAATTGGACCAATGAGGAACACTTTGATAAATGGAGAAAATTTTGAAGTTGTCAAGGATTTCCTTTTACTTGGATACATAATTAATGTCCATGGAAGCAGCAGTCAAGAAATCTAATGACAAATTGCACTGGGCAAATCTGCTGCTGCAAAAGACCTCCTTAAAGTGTTAAAAAGCAAAGATGTCACTTGGAGGATTAAGGTGCACCTGACCCAAGCCATAGTATTTTCAATCACCTTACTTGCATGCAAAAGCTGGATAATGAATAAGGAAGACCAAAGAAGAATTGATACATTTGAATCATGGTGTTGGTGAAGACTATTGAATGTGCCATGGACTTCCAGAAGAATAAGCAAATCTGCCTTGGAAGAAGTACATCCTTAGAAGCAAGGATGTTGACACTTCTTCTCACATACTTTGGCCATGTTACCAGGAGGGACCAGTCCCTGGAGAAGGACATCATGTTTGGTAAAGTAGAGGGTCAGCAGAAAAGAGAAAGATCTTCAGTGAGATGAATTAACACGGTGGCTACACCAGTGGGCTCAAAGATAGCAACAAGTGTGAGTGTGGTGCAGGATTGGGCAGTGTTTCCTCCTATTGTATGTAGGGTTCCTATGAATAGGAATCAACTGGACAGCACCCAACAACAACAGCATAGGAGTCTACACCTTTGATTGGCATTCTACTAACTAGATTATTTTATAACTGTGTAGGATTGCCTGTTTAATTATAAAAACTGATAATTCAAATGGCTCATGTCAATAACAACACAAATAAATTTTTTCTGATACAGAACATAAATCTCTCTCGGCCAAATTCTGATTTGAGTGGTTTTAACATCTTACTAGTTTCCATAGTAATTAACGAGTTAAATAAAATCTTTGACATGTGTTCATTTTATATTTAGATGAGTCACATTTTTAATTTTCTGAAATTTATACTTCAGTAACTACATAATATTTCACTGAGTCACTGTGATAGTCATATCCTTGCATCTAGGTTGAGGCCGTGTGACTAGTTTTGCTCAATGGGCAGTGAACACAAGTGATACCAATCTGAATAATTAACAGCAGGTTTATAAGTTTTTCATCTTTTCTCTCTTCCTTTTCTTGGAAGCCATGTGTTTTGAAATGGAGGCATCACAAAATGGAATGACCTGCATCCCTAATTCACTTTGGTGAGTTGCTCAATTTATATTGGACTTTATACGAGCAAGGAGATGAAATTTTGTTGTGTTAGGTGACTTCAATTATGGAATTATCTGTCATTGCAATCAACCTATCCTATCTGACAATGCAGTGAATGAACTATAACTTAACACCTTAATAAATGTTTCTAACCATTTGGCAATTATGTGGCTCTCAGTTTATCACAATTATTTATAATTAATGATGCAGCAATGAATTGCTTCATGCAGGGTTTTCTTTGGAATGGGGCAGGACTGAAGATTATTACCTTCGGATATTTCTGGAAGTGGTATTACTGGGTGAAAGGAAATAAAGATTTTTATTATTCTTTGTATTAGTGTCTGTCATAATGTCTGAAGCACAGAATTTGATCACCATAACTTTGTTGGATAAATATTTTCTATTACTTGCCACCACCAATCTATTCAAATTTTACTATTACCACTTCTTTGGCAAAGTTAATAGGTATACAGTGATTCTTTTCTGACATTTCAATCTGCAAGGCTCTGATTAGAAGTTGAGCACTTCTTCACACCTTTGTTTATTAATTGTAATTCTTTTATGAATTGTCAGAACAGAGATGTTTGCAATTGAGAAACAAAGCAGTAAATTAGCGTGATGAAGTTATTTCTCTTTGTCAGCTTCCTTAAAATAGCAATCAGTCATACTGAAAGGTGAAAAGTATGGTATCATTTTTCTCACTATAACTCATTTTATGGAACAAAGCTAGCCCTTTCAACTGAGGTTAGCTTTAATAATTTTTTTATCTAAAGTTCCCAAATGTTATTTTACTATTTCATTCAAGTGTTTAATTAACTATAAAAACCTAAAACCAAACTCATTGCTGTTGAGTCAATTCCGACTCATAGTGGCCCTACAGGACACAGTAGAACTGCCCCATAGGGTTTCCCCTATGTTCTTTTACTATTTCATTCAAATGTTTAATTAACTATCAAAACCTAAAACCAAACTCTTTGCTGTTGAGTCAATTCCGACTCATAGTGGCCCTACAGAACAGAGTAGAACTGCCCCATAGGGTTTCCCAGGAGCAACTGGTGGATTTGAACTGCTGACCTTTTGGTTAGCAGCCCAATGCTTAACCACTTGCCCACCAGGGCTCTACTGTGTTGAGTAATTAATAGACACCATTTCTGCCATCAGGAACAAGATCCCTCTACCTCTTGCTCTTATCATTTTTCTAGTTCAGTTAAGATCTCTTTGCCAATGCACTTATCTTCTTTCTGAACAATGCACCTTGTTTTTCTTCCTCTTTTCTTTTTAATGTTTAATGCTTAGGAGAATTCAGGGTAAGAAAATAGCTGACAAGTCTAGGAGAATTAAGTTGGGTTTTCTGCATCAATGTTACAAAGTTTTCTTACCTTAGAGCTGGGCCCATGATTTATTATCAAGTCTCTGAAGTATTTGTTTCTATTGTTATAGAGCCATAATTGTAAGTTGTTCATTAGCAAGAATGAAAAACTCCTTCAGTAACAACAAGGATTTTCTTGATCTGTCCATTGTCTCCTTCTTCTCACTCCCCTCTAACACAGCACCATACATTCTTGTCATACCAAACTACTCACATCTTCTTGACAGGACGCTGATCTTGCATTGCCACACGCCTTTATAGATGTTCTTCCTTCTGACTGGAATGCCCTTTCCCACCTGGAGAATTCCTATCATTCTTTAGGACACAACGTTAATGCCAACGTGTTCGTGAAGACTTCTTTAACACCCTGGACAAGCATTTATCACTCTCTTCCTCACGTTTTTTTGAACATATTACCACTGTAGGACTTTCCACATTGCACTTCTTTCTCTTCCTCTGGATTCTGAGTCATCAGGAACCATATCTTCTTTATCCTGTTGTTCTTAGCACCTGTCACAGTGAAGAGTCGGAACTCAGTAAGTTTTTGTTCAATGAATGACACTAGTGAAAGCCATTTGGAAAAACTTTCAACTTTTGGCTTCTGGTCCAGGCTAGGCCAGACAGCATCTACCTTTTGCCCCTGAAAAGTCATCAAAAACAAAAAAAGAGTAATTCTTTCTGAGCAAAGGATCTCAAAGAGCGTCATAAACCTAAAGGACAAATTATAAATACTGTGATGTAGGGCTTGGGTTGGGCATTCCAGACCCTACGGGATTCCCATTCCCACCACCACCACCACCACCTTGTTTAGAAATTAGGGCATTCTGAAACACTTGCAGTGCACACAGGGTAGGGATCCGACAAAAGCCACACACTACTAAAAACATTAGTTTCAGGACTAGAACAATTCCTACCTCAGCTGGTAATCTTCACAACACTTGAATAGCTTTCCAAAACTTAAGGATGGTCCTTACATATGCATAATGTGGAGGATTTAATTAATCTTTTCAGTTGATATAATTTGTGTTGATGAAGATTTAATAATCTATAGTAATTATTCTGAATTAATTTTGTTCATACTGTTGTTTTAGCACTTTTACAACCCCAAAGGATCTGTAAGTGATCTGTATTTTGATTGGAGGAAGGAAAGAAAAAAGGACAAAACTCAACCCCTTTTCTGGGGGTGAATCTATATCTAGAAGCAAATATAAAGGTAATGTTCATATGGAAAGTTATCATTAACAATCCCAGTCTCACCTGGGATGCCAAGGATTTCACACCCATTGCTGGTGTTATCAAAAATCTCCTTCACATAAATGAAAAGCTTCAGATAGTGATGGCTATAGTACACTTAAACCTCTCCCCTTCCTTTCCCCACCCCCAAAAGGAGAACCACAAGTGAATTAATGTGTCTCTCAGCCAGGTTTTGTGACTCTTCAGTTTCTAACCCTATGATTGGATTTACCTTCTTTCAGTCATTAGAAATGAAACTTGCCAGGAGTCATTTGCCAGAAACGGGATATGCTAAGTTACAGAAAGTTCAGGTCAATATTATAGACCATTAACTCAATGTTTTTGTTTAAAGAAGAGTCATAATGACTAAGTAACTTTCTTCATCCAGAAAGTACCCAGACCCAGATGCAGAGGGGCCTTTAGAACTGTCATAGCCTGTTGTGTCAGTCTATGTCATCTGGATTTATGGACTGTTCCATCATGGACTTTGGATTCAAAACTAACATCTCTGAAATGCCCATGGCTGACCCTCACATTAAAGAGCCTGCGTATTTAAAGAAATACGAAATCTGAGATGAGGGGATTTTATAAAAGTAACAAAAAGTTTAATAGTTCACTGACAACAGAATTTTCAATTAGCAAAAATAGTTAACGACACTTTCCCAGAGAATAATAAATTAATAGAACAGCACTGAGAATTTTGGAATCAAACGGATTTGAATGATAAATGGCCTACTTGTGTCCCTATTCAAATTTCAGATATTTGAATACCAAATAAAGAATGTATGAAAAAGAAAAAAAAATGGGGGGTTTCTCTGTCCTAAATAAATCAATCATCTATAGAGCTGTAATAGGGTGGTAAGGCTGTGGGTGATTTTTTTCTTTATTTTCCAAAGTTCCTAATATGTTGTTTCAGTGTTTTGCTAATGATAATAATAAACAGACAAATTAATCTATCATTAACACATATATACTTAATAAACGCCTTTAAACAATGGCATATGTGACAGTTAAGATTGTGTGTCAACTTGGCTGGGCCATGATTTCAGTGTTTTGGCAGTTGTATAATGTTGTGATCAATTCCCTGTTGAAATTTGATATGTGATCAAACCCCCTGATGGAATCTACTGAGTGGTACCGGTGGGAGTGCGGCCTGTGGCAGCTCACCAACCCCTCAGCCTTCATCTCCGCCCTCCACCACCTACTTCCTTCCTGCTTGCCTTGGCAAGGCTTTTGGCTGGTTTTAGATCCTACAGTTGCCTCTTGTTCATCTGATCTCTGGTTCTTGGCACTTGGGCTAGCAGCTTACCTGCTGATCTTGGGATTTGTCGATCTACACAGCCTGTGAGCATGAGTCCTACTCTCTGACCTGATGATCTTGGATTCGCCAGCCTCTGCAGCTGCATGAATCAGGAGAAGCCTCTATCCTGATCCATGGACTTGGATGGTCCAGACTCTACAATTGCATGAGTTGTTTCCTCGATATAAATCTCTCTCTCTCTATATATATATATTTATATGCCTTACTGGTTTTACTTCTCTAGAGAACCCAGCCTAAGACAGCATATGAGAATAGAAAGGAGAAAATATTCATTGTATTTTCTCTAATGGCAAAATGATGACTTTAAAACTCTTGATGCTCTGCGAGCTTCCCCAATCAGGTAGCAATTACATCCAATCCTAATGGAAGGTACCCTTAAATTTGGCTATAAATGTCACATTAATATCATCCATACTTTAGATTGTCATACAATGGTTAAAATGCAGTCATTCATGTATAATTTTAAAACTCTTTTTTTAAATGTGTCTTAGTCTGAGGCTAAAAAAGTGTTTATTTAAAGAATTTCCATTGTCTTTTTTTTTTAATTGTGGTAAAAATACATGTAACAAACATTTTCTTATTTTACAATTTTTTACATATATAAATTCAGTGATATTGACTACATTCATCATGTTCTGCAACAATTACCACTATCATTTTCTAAATTATTCCACCGCCGTTAACAGAAACTCAGTGCCTCCGACAAAATGATTCTCCCTTTCCCACTTCCTGAAGCTCCTGGTAACCACTAATAAACTTCTATACATTTGCCTATTTCATATAAGTGCGATGTTACGGATTAAATGATGTCCCCAAAAAGCATGTGTTCTATAACCTCTGTCTGTGATTATAATCCCATTTTGTGAATGGGTTGCTTTTGTTATGTTAATGAGGCAGGTTAGGATTTATCTTGAGTCAATCTTTTTTGAGATTTAAAAGAGGTTAAACAAGCAAGTGAGAGAAGCAGAGATGGGGGAAGAGGGATGCCAAGCCACATGAAGCCCGCCCAGGAGCAGAAACTCAAAGGACAAGGATGTTCCTCTGAGCCAACAGACAGCAAAAGCCTTACCCTAGAGCCGGCACCCTGTATTCAGACTTCTAGATGAGTCTGTGACTTTGTCACACTGTGGTGGCTTGCACGTTGCTGTGGTGCTGCGATGCTGGCATCTATGTCACCAGTATTTCAAATACCAGAAGAGTCACCCACAGTGGAGAGGTTTCAGAGGAGCTTCCAGACTAAGACAGACTAGGAAGAAGGACCTGGCAGTCTACTTCTAAAATATTGGCCAGTGAAAACTTATGAATAGCAGCAGAGCATAGTGTGATATAGAGCTAGAAGATAAGCCCCTCAAGTTGGGAGTTACTCAAAATGTGACTGAGGAAGAGCTTAATGATGTGGATGGAATAAAGCTTTTGGGACCTTCATTTGCTGATGTGGCATGACTCAAAATGAGAAGAAACAGCTGCAAACATCCATTAATAATCAGAATGTGGAATGTATGAAGTATACATCTGGGAGAATTGGAAGTCATTAAAAATGAAATAGAATACTTAAAGATAGATATCTTGGGCATTAGTGAGCTGAAATGAACTGGTACTGGCATTTTGAATCAGACAATCATAAGGTCTACTATGCCATGAATGACAAATTGAAGAGGAATGGTGCCACCTTCATCATCAAAAAGAACATTTCAAGATCTACCCTGAAGAACAGTGCTGTCAGTGATAGGATAATGTCCATACCCCAACAAGGAAGACCAGTTAATATGACTATTAATCTACGTACCAACCACTAATGCCACAGATGAAGAAATTGAAGATTTTTACCAAATTTTGAAGTCTAAAATTGATCAAACATGCAATCCACATGCATTGATAAATACTGGTGTTTAGAATGTGAAAGTTGGGGGAAAAAAAAGGACCGATAGTTGGAAAGTATGGCCTGGAAGATAGAAACGACAGTGGAGATAGCATGATAGAATTTTGCAAGACCAACTACTTATTCATGGAAAATGCCATTTTCAACAATATAAATGGTAACTATGCATATGGACCTCACCAAATGAAATACAAAATAATCCAATTGAATACATTTGTGGAAAGAGGCAATGGAGACATTCAATATTATCAGTCAGAACTAGGCCAGGGGCCAGCTTTGGAAAAGACCATCAATTGCTCCTATGCTACTTTGAGCTGAAGCTGAAAAAAAATTAGAAAAATTTCATAAAAGCCAAAGTATGACTTTGAGTATATCCCACCTGAATTAAGAGACCATCTCAAGAATAGATTTGATGCATTGAACACTTATGGCCAGTAACCAAATAAGTTGTGGAATGACATCGAGGACACCATACACGAAGAAAGCAAAGGGTCATTAAAAAGACAGATAAGAAAGAAAAGATCAAAATGGGTGTCAGAAGAGACTGAAACTTGCTCTTGAACATAGAGCAGATAAAATGAACAGAAGAAATAATCACATAAATGAGCTGAACAGAAGATTTCAAAGGGTAGCTCAAGAAGACAGAGGAAGTATTATAATGAAATGTACAAAGACCTGGAGTTAAAAAACAAAAAGGAAGAACACACTTGGCATTTGTTAAGGTAAAAGAACTGCAGGAAAAAAATTCAAGCCTCAAGTTGTAATATTGATGAATCCTGTGGGCAAAATATTGAACAACACAGGAATTATCAAAAGAAGATAGAAGAAATACACAGAGTCACTGTACTATACATAATTGGTTGATGTTCAGCCATTTCAGGAGGTATCATATGATCAAGAGCCAATGGTATTGAAGGATGAAGTCCAAGTTGTGCTGAAGGAATTGGTGACAAACAATGTTTCAGGAATTGATAGAATACTAATCGAGATGTTTCAACAAATGGATGCTGCTGGAGATGCTCATTCATTTACACCAAGAAATTTGGAAGACAGCCACCCAGCCAACCAACTGGAAGAAATCATTATTTGTGCCCATTTCAAAGAAAGGTGATCCAAAACAATGCAGAAATTATCAAAAAATGTAATTAATATGACATGCAAGTAAAATTTAGCTGAAGATCATTCAAAAGTGGCTGCAGCAGTACATTGACAAGAAACTACCAAAATTCAAGCTGGATTCAGACGAGGACACGGAACATTCGACATCATTGCTGATATCAAATGGATCTTGGCTGAAAGCAGTTGTATTGTTGTGGCTGTAAAATTCCACCGAATCAGTTCCAACTCAGAGTGACCGTATGTACAACAGAATGAAACACTACCTGCACCTTGCCCACAATCATTGCTAGGTTTGAGCCCATTATTGCAGCCACTGTGTCAATCCATCTCATTGAGGATCTTCCCCTTTTTCGATTACCCTCTAGTTTCCCAGACATGAGGTCCTTCTCCAGGGACTCATCCCTCCTGATAACATGACCATCATACATGAGACGAAGTCTCATCATCCTTGATTCTAAGGAGAATTCTGGCTATATTTCTTCCAAAACACATTTGTTCTTTCTTCTGGCAGTCCATGGTATACTTGATATTCTTCACCAACATCATAATTCAAAGGTGGCAATTTTTCTTCAGTCTTCTTTATTCATCGTTCAGCTTTTTAATGTATATGAGGCAATTGAAAATACCATGGTTTTGGTCAGGCTCACCTTAGTCCTTAAAGTGGCATCTTCACTTTTTAACACTTCAAGGTTGAAAGCAGAGAATACCAGAAAGATGTTTACCTGTGTTTCATTGACTATGCAAAGACATTCTACTGTGTGGATCATAACAAATTATGGGTAACATTGCAAAGAATGGGAATTTCGGAACTTTAATTGTGCTCATGAGGAGCCTGTACATAGATTAAGAGACAGCCGTTGGAATACAACAAAGGGATACTGAGTAGTTTAAAATCAGGAAACGTGTGAATCAGGGCTGTATCCTTTCAAAGTATTTATTCAAACTGTATCCTGAGAAAATAATCCAAGAACCTGACTATAGGAAGAAGAACACGGCATCAGGATTAGAGAAAGACTCATTAACAACCTTCGATTTGCAGATGACACAACCTTGCTTGCTGAAAGTGAAGAGGACTTGGAGCATTTAATGATGGTGAAGAATATTGACTGTACCATGGACTCCCAGAAGAATGAACAAATCTGTCTTGGAAGAGGTACAGCCAGAATGCTCCTTAGAAGTAACGATGGTGAGACTTCATCTCAAGTACTTTGGACATGTTATCAAGATGGCCCAATCCCTGGAGAAGGACATCACGCTTGGTAAAGTAGAGGTTCAGAGAAAAAGAGAAGGACCCTCAACGAGATGGATTGACACAATGGCTGCAATAATGGGTTCAAACCTAACAAAAATTGTGAGGACGGTGCAGGACTAGACGGTGTTTAGTTCTAGGGTCACTATGAGTCAGAACCGACGCAATGACAACTAACAACAACAACAGCCTCCTAACTGTGAGAAAATAACCATGTCTGTTAAAGACACCTGCTTGTGGTATTTCTGCTGCAGCAGCACTAGATAACTGAGACAGAATTTGGTACTGCACAGTGGGGTGTTGCTGTAACAGATACCTAAAATTTAAACACAGTTTGAAATTAAGTAATGGGTAGAGGCTCTAAGACTTTTAAGGTGCCTAATAATAACAGCCTAGACTGCCTGGCACTGGGACTGGGGTTTCAGATTGCCGTGAAGAGACTGTTGTAGAATTATGGACGTCAAAGGCAATTCTGGTGAGGAATCAGAAGGAAGTGAGGAGAGCTATAAAGTATCTATCATCTTAGAGAATACATATGGTGTCAGCAACAGAATATTGCTAGAAATGTGGATATTAAATGTGCTTCTGATGAGGGTTTAAAGAAAATGACGAATATGTGATTGGACAATGGAGGAAGAGCAATATCTTTTATGCAGTAGCAAAAAACTTGTCTGAATTATGTTTAAAATTTTGGTTGAAGGAAGAACTTGTCAGGGATGAACTTGGATATCTGGCCAATGAGATTTCTAAGCAAGATCTTAAAGGGGCCATGTGGTTCCTCTTTGCCACCTATAGTAAAATGTGAGAGGAAAGATAACGATGCAAGATGAAAACAGAACTTAAAGATTTGGAAAATCCTGTTGTACAAAACTAAAGACAGTGTCCTAGAATATTCACCAAGGAAGTGGCTACACAACCTTTGTTAAAGAAATTAAGCCTGTGACTAGTGGATCTAATCAACTACCACAGCAGAAAACTCATCAACTTACACTGAAGGGGACAGAGAAAGAATGAAAGGAAAGAACACTGTCTATCTCTTGGAATTCCACAGGCAGAAAATGAGCCAAAGTAGCTATATCTGTTGTCCTCCAGGAAAGAAAAGGACCATCCCTGGAGCAGCTCAGAGATCAGCAGAACTATTGGAAGGAGCACGGGAAGCAGGGCCTTCTCGGTTTCAAAGGGTGGGGACACGGTCTCCTGGATCTCAAAGGGTGGGGTCACAGCCATGTAGGTTTCAAAGAGTTGAATCTTTGCCAACTTGATTTGGGAGTGTGGGGCTGCCATTAAGGTGATCCAGAGCGATGAGGTTGCCACCCAATGCTGAGGGAGTGGAGCTTCCATCCCCAGTGGACAGAAGAATAGGACCTGCCAGGGATAAGGGGATGGGGTCATCATTCAGATGGGATCACCTAAAGGGAACAGAGTTGCCATCCCAGAGGGCCTGGACAGAAAAGCTGAAGCCCAAGGCTGAGGGGCCTCTACCCAAAATCTAGAGGGCATGGCCAACAGGCCAACACCCAGAATCTGGAGGGAGGAGCCACTGCCCAGATGGTCTCAGAGAAGTGAGGATTATTTTCAAGTATTTAGAACTAATGTAGTTTGTTCTGCTGGGTTTTGGACTTTCTTGGTGCCTGTTTTTCTTCTTTCGGTACATTTTCTCCAGTATGTAATGGAAATGTCTAACCTACTTTGTACCTGTTCCACCATTGTACTTTGGAAACAGAAAACTCGTAGTCTGGATTTCATAGATTCACAGATGAAAAGGAATTTTGCCCCAGAATGGAATATGCCTAAAGTCTCACACATTTTTAATTTAAATGGTTCAGAAGACAAAAATTTTGAAACTGGAGTTGATTTAAGACTTTTACGATGATGTGGTGGGGTGAATGTGTTTTACATGTGGCAAGGAGATGAATTTTGGGGGGACCAAAGTATGGAATGTGATAGATTGAATTGTGTCCCCCCAAAATATGTGTTGCAAATCCTAGCCTCTGCCTGTGGTTATAATTCCATTTGTGAATGGGTTATGTTTGTTTATGTTAATGAGGCAGGATTATGTTATGTCTATGAGGATTAGGTTATGTTTATTATGCTAATGAGGCAGAATTAAGATGTATCTTGAGTTAATCTCTTTTGCGATATAAAAGAGATTAAACAAGGAAGCAAAATCTTAAAGAGACAAAGACCTTCCACCAAGCCAACAGAAAGAGAAAGACTTCTCCTAGAGAGGACACCCTGAATTCAAACTTTTAGGCTCCTAAACTGTAAGAAAATAAATTTCTGTTTCTTAAAGCCACCCACTCGTGATATTTCTTTTACAGCAGCACTACATAGCTAAGGCAGGGGATCACATAATATTTGTTCTTTTGTATTTGATTTATTTTACTCAGCATAAGGTTTTCAAGGTTCATCAATGTTGTAGCATTTTCAGCACTTAATTTCTCTTTACAGTTGAGTAATATATCACTGTATGTATGTGTGTATATACATATATATAACATTTTGTTTATTTATTCATCTGCTGATGAAGATTTAGGTGGTTTCCACATGTTGGCTCCTGTGAAGTGTGCTGCAGTGAGCACCGGTCTACAGGTTTCTTTTTGCATTTCTGCTTTCAATTCTTTTAGGTGTAAAAGTTCTATGTTTAACTTTTTGAGGGACTGCGAAAACTATTTCCCACATCCTCCCCAATACCTGTTATTTTCTGGTTTTTGTTTTGTTTCGTTTTGAAGTCATAGCCATTCTAGTGGGGTGAGGTGCTATATCACAGCAGTTTGGGCTTGCATTTCACGAATGACCAATGACCTTGAACACCTTTGCATGTGCTTTTTGGCCATTTGTATATCCTATTTGGTGAAATGCTTATTCAGGTCTTTTGACCATATTTCTATTGGGTTGTCTTTTTTTGTTGAGTTGTAGGAGTTCTTTATATATTCTGAATATTTAATCTTATCAGATATGTGGCTCCAATTTTTCCCCCCAACCTTTAGGTTATCTCATAATTATGTTGATAAATTCTTTTGATTTACAAAAGTTTTTTTCATTTTGATGAAGTCCAATTAATCTATTTTGCCTTTCGGTGTCCATGCTTTTTGGTTTCAGATCTAAGAATCCACTGTAGAAGACAAAAACAAAGAAAAACAACCAAACCTATTGCCATCGAGTCAATCCTAATTCATAGAGACCATATGTTGTTATGTGCTATTGAGTCAGTTCTGACTCATAGCAACCCTATATACAGCAGAATGAAATACCGCCTGGTCCTGTGCCATCTCACAATCGTTGTTATGCTTGAGCCCATTGTTTTAGTCACTGTGTCAATATGTCTTGTTGAGTGTCTTCTTCTTTTTCACTGACCCTGTACTTTACCAAGCATGATGTCCTTCTCCAGGGACTGATCCCTCCTGATAACATGTCCGAAGTATGTGAGATGTAGTCTCACCATCCTTGCTTCTAAGGAACACTCTGGCTGTACTTCTTCCAAGACAGATTTGTTCATTCTTTTGGCAGTCCATGGTATATTCAATATTCTTTGCCAGAATCACAATTCAAAGGCATCAATTCTTCTTCGGTCTTGCTAATTCATTGTCCAGTTTTCAAAAGCATATGAGGTGATTGAAAACACCATGGCTTGGGTCAGGCAAACCTTTGTCTTCAAGGCGACATCTTTGCTTTTTAACACTTTAAAGAGGTTTTTTGCACCACATTTGACCAATGCAATGCATCATTTGATTTCTTGACTGCTGCTTACATGGGAGTTGATTGTGGATTCAAGTGAAATGAAATCCTTGACAACTTCAGTCTTTTCTCCATTTATCTTGTGTTGCTCATTAGTCCAGTTGTGAGGATTTTTGTTTTCTGTATGTTGAGGTATAATCCATACTGAAGGCAATAGTCTTTGATCTTCATCAATAAGTCCTTCAAGTCTTCTTCTCTTTCAGCAAGCAAAGTTTTGTAGTCTGCATATCGCAGGTTGATAATGAATCTTCCTCCAATCCTGATGCCACATTCTTCTTCATATAATCTAGCTTCTCAGATTATTTGCTCAGCATACAGATTGAATAATTATGTTGAAAAGATACAGCCCTGATACACAGCTTTCATGACTTTAAACCATGCTTATTTTGCATGTAGAAATCCACTTTTCCCAGCACTATTTATTAAAGAGACTCTTCTTTCCCCATTGAATGGACCTAGTACCCTGGTTGTAAATATACTGATCATAGATGTATGGGTTTATTTCTGGATTGTTAATTCTATTCCATTGTTCTATATATCTATCATTATACCAGTACCAGGTTGTTTTGACTTTTGTAGCTTTATAGTATGTTTTGAAATCAGGACGTGTGAGTCCTCCTACTTTATTCTTCTTATCTAAGATTGCTTTGGGTATCGGTGGTCCCTTTCCATTCTGTACAATTTCAGGATTCGCTTTTCTATTTCTGCAAAGAAGGCTGTTCAACTTTTGATGAGATTTACATTGATTTATAGATTGCTTTTGGTATTATTGATACATTAACTATATTAAGTCTTCCAGTCCATGGATATGAAATGTTATTTAGGTCTTATTTAGGTCTTCTTTAATTTCTTTTAGTAATTAATTATGGTTTTTAGTGTACAAGTCTTTCACCTTCCTGGTTAAATTTATTCCCAGGTACTTGATTATTTTAGATGCTATCGTTGGCACAGTGGTTAACATCTCAGGCTGCTAACCAAAAGATGGACAGTTTGAATCCACCAGCTGCTCTTTGAAAGCCCTGTGGGGCAGTTCTACTCTGTCCTATAGGATCTCTATGAGTCAGAATCAACTTGATGGTACACAACATCGTAGATAAAATTGTTTCCTTAATTTTATTTTCAGCTTGATCATTGATGATTTATGAAACCTGGCTGATTTTTGTGTGCTGACTTTGTACCATGTACTTTGCTGAATTCATTTATTAACTCTAATAGCTTTCTTGTGGAATACTTGTGATTATATATATATATACATATATGATTATGTCATCTGTGAAAAGGGATAGTTCTACTTCCTTTTCACCAATTTGGATACCTTTTATGTATTTTTCTTGCCTAATTGCTTTGGCTAGGTCTTCCAGTAAAATGTTGAATAGCAGTGGTGAGAGATGGCATACTTGTCTTTTTCCCGGTCTTAAGGGGAAAGCTCCCATCTTTCTCCTTTGAGTATGAAGTTAGCTGTGGGATTTTCATAAATGCCCTTTATTATACTGAGTACTTTTCCTTCTATTCCTATCTTGTTGAAAGTTTTTATCATGAAAGAGTGTTGGTTTTTTTCAAATGCCTCTTCTTCATCAATTGGGATGATTATGTGGTTCTTTTCCTTTGTTCTATTAGTGTGGTATATTACACTAATCGATTTTCTAATATTGAACCACCTTTGCATTTCTGGGATAAATTCTGCTTGATCGTGGTTTATAATCCTTTTAATATGCTTTTGGATTTAGTCTTCTAATATATTTTTTTTTTTGATGATTTTTGCTTCTCTATTCATATGGGATATTGGCCTGTAGTTTTTTGTGTGTGTGTGTGTGGTGTTTTGTCTGGCTTTGGTATCAAAGTAATGGCAGCCTCATAGAATGAGTTAGGAGTTGCTCCCTTCTCTTCTATCTTTTGGAAAAGTTTAAGTAGTATTGTTTTTAGAATTCCCCAGTGAAGCTGTCTGGTCCAGGATTTTTCTTTGTTGGGAGGTTTTTGATTACTGATTCAATTTCTTCCCTTGTTCTGTTGAGATCCTCTATTTCTTCTTAATAGACTGTAGGGATTTTATATGGCTCTAGAAATTTGTCCATTTCCTCTAAGGTATTGAATTTGCTAGTGTACAATTATTTATAGTATTCTTTTATAGTCCTTTTTATTTCTGTAGGGTCAGTTATAATGTCCCCACTTTCATTTCTAATTTTAGATATATGCATCTTCTCTTCCCAGGATTTGCTTTTCTTCCTTACATTTTATTATTATTTTAAATGACTGAAGGTTGTAGTTCTCTGTTCCAACACCACACTCCCTGTCTGGTGCACCTATTGTGGCCACTTCACTACTGGCCTCCCTACTTGGGGGTGCTGTCTGCCACTGTTTCACTTTTAGGGTCCCTGAGATGGAGTGCTGGCTGTACAGCTCTAGCACCAGATTCCTTGCCTTGGAGTGCCTGATGTGGCCACTTCACCACTAGATTCCTCTATTGGGGACACTGAGTAACTTGTTCCAACTCCTCTTTTCACTGTCTTTTGAGAGAACACTGCATAATACAACTTCATCCTGCCCCTGCCCTGGCACCAAGTCAGAAGGACCCTCAGCTTTCTCATGAAAAGTATCGAGTGACTTTTGCCAGAGAGACAATTGATTTCAAGTAAGACCAGTCTAGCTGTGAATGTAGAAAGGAAGACACAAAAGGTTTATATCAAAAGTGATAACTTGATTTGAGAGCCTGATGGAGAATCCCAGTCTCTAATTCAGCTTCTCTTGATACTCAAAACTTCTTAAATTGTCCCACTGCTGTACTTTACCTTATATGAACAACCCCTGAAGGGGTAAACTCAGAGGAAAACTCACCCCTGCACACTGTCACATATATCACAGAGCTCATCCTTGGTTCCTTACACTAAGGCCTAGAAAACAATTCTTTGGCCCCACCCCACTGAAGCAGAGACTGTAAATTCATAGTCATTTGTCCCAGTTGCACCCTCCTTCAACAATATCTATTTATTAGATCTCCAAAATAACTCTTAAGGATCTCCCCATTGCCAGTTCCCTAATCCAGCCTACCAATATTTCCAGTTTTTACTGCAGACCCTTCTCTGGTTTTCCTACTTCTTCTCTTGCCCTACCCAGTGCAAGCAGAGTGATCTTTCTAAAATATGAGTTAAATCATATTACAACTCTCTGTTGAACTCTTCAACAGCTTCCCTTTGCCGTTAGGATAAGTCCAAACACACTTAATTTTCTGTGCATCTTTTGTCTTTTCTATGAAATGAAAATAATAATACTTTCCTTGCATGAAGACAAGAGGCTATATCACATACTTTCTTTGCATTTCTTCCAGCTCAGAATCAGTGGTTCCATAACCTAAACATCTTCATCACCTGCTGTGTCACAGGTGGAATTCTTCCCTGTAATGGGGTCTTTGCGTCTTTTCTCCTTCCATAATGCTATTCTCTTCTACTTCCTTGTTTTCTTTTTCATCCTTATCTGCTTCATTTTCAGGCAACTTCTGCTTTACTTCTGAACTCTTGACCAAGAATATCCTCCTTGAAGTCTTTCCAGAGGAACCCTTTGGTTTTCACTCATCATTAAGCAAATTCAAAAACATTTAAGTATGAACTTCTATAGACTGTTGTTAGGAATTGTTAAGCCTTTACCACGTGCCAAGAGCTGTGTTGAAAACTTTATGTATATTACCTCTTTTAATTGCTACAAGAATAATACAGTGCACAGAGGAAACAAGAGTTGGTAATTGCTGAAGAGAAGGTTATTGTCGATGATGTGTACATGGGGCTTTATTGTACTATTCTCTTTGTTTTTGCAGATGTTTTAAATTTTACATAAAAAATAGTTTTTAAAAAACCTCTCATGTTTTCTTGCTTTTGTTCGTGCTCCATGACCCTGCAAGTTCCTATGCTCCATGAGGACCAAGTTCCTGTCTAATTTTGCTCACTGTTTTACCAGATACAAAACAAACAAACAAATAATCCCATTGCCGTCAAATCAATTCGGACTCATAGCGATCCTACAGGACAGAGTAGAACTGCTGACCTTTTGGTTAGCAGCCAAACACTTAACCACCGCACCATCAGGGCTCCTTGTTCACTGTTTTACCACATACCACACAAAACCAAACCCAGTGCCATCGAGTCAATTCCGACTCATAGTGACTCTATAGGACAGAGTAGAACTGCCCCATAGAGTTTCCAAGGAGTGCCTGATAGATTCAAACTGTCGACCCTTTGGTTAGCAGCCATAGCACTTAACCACTACACCACCAGGGTTTCCATTTTACCACATTAAAAAAACACTTTAATCCTTGTTTATTGAGTGAATGAAGCCCTTCTCCTATCTTGCCCTATTGAAAGTTCACATCCTTTAAAACCCAGTGTAAAACAACCCCTCATGCACACAACCTTCTCTCTCTCTCTCCCTAAGCAGAGTTAATCACTCCCTCCTCTTTGCCCCCCAGCATTTTATTCATACCATTCTGTGCATTTGTCACATTGCATCACATTGGGTTGTCATCATTAAATTCAATAACTATTGTCTGTTTCCCCAAGAACCATGTGAATTCTGGGAGAGTGAACACCATTTCTTAGACATTTTTGTATGATCTTTGCCTAGCACAGTGCCTGGTACATACTGACAACCTTTGATAAACACCTGGTTAAATAGCTTGAATGCAAAACCCACAGTTTAATTGGGTTTTAAAATTATCAGTCCAATTGGCTGACCAAAGACATTTGTTTTTACGGTGAAGTTTAGAATTATGGGGCAGGACCTGGAAACATCACTAATTTAGTTATAGAAACTGATACTAAAAGTCAGTCATCAAAAGGAAAAGGAAACAGGGAGTAAGAGAGGTGCATTCAGCCAAGAAAGTGTAAAGTAAAAGAGGAATAGAGGCTCTCGGTGTTCTGGGAACAGACAGAGCAATAAAAAAGCACAAAGAACAAAGACATGGAGGAAGATAAAGCTGGCTGAGTAAATTACTTTTTTATTGTTTCAGGAATGGTCCATGCCTGAATGTTCCAGTAAAATGCATAAGCAAGACTAAAGGGATGTTGATGTCTGACCTGGTCACTTAGCATTTTAGCAGCCTTCACTTCACCTTCCAGGAAGCAGTGCCTTTATCTCTATTCACAGGGCTGGTGGTTTGCAGCACTCAGATTTAAAAATTATAACCTCCTTAGAGCCTCTGTTCAGACACCAGCTTGCAGTGATAGAGACTCAAGTGGCCTTATTCTTCTCATTTTACAGGCAGAGAAACTGAGGCACAGAAGTTCAGAGTCACAGGAATTCTCCTGTAGCTGACCCAGAAATAGCACCCCGAGTATCTGCAGTTAAGGCCTTTGGCTTACTAGAACCAGTAAGGAGCCCTGGTAGTGCAGCGGTTAAGAGCCCAGCTGCTAACCAAAAGGTTGGCTATTCAAATCCACCAGCCACTCCTTGGAAACCCTAAGGTCAGTTCTACTCTGTCGTCTAGGGTCACTATGAATCAGACTTGATGGGAGTGTGTTTGTTTTGTTTTATTTTAGTATGGTAAAGAAGGAAGAATAATAAAGGTTCATCTGAAGACCAGCATGTTTATATAATCAAGCCAGTCATCCAGTTCCTTTCCTCTGTCCTGCCCTCCTCCCACCCAAGAGTAGGAAAAACACTAACCTACACAATGGGTCCAGCTCACCTGGCTTGGAGCAGTACATGGTCAGGAGGCAGTGGCTGGTGAAGGTGGGTTGGGCAGGACTTGGGTATCCACAGGGGCATGGAAGGAAAGAAAGCAGGGGTGGGGGGCTGAGGGGGAGGAGGAGTCAGACAGAGAAATAGGAGCATCCACTTGATGCTTTTGGCAGTTGGCCAGGGCAGGCCCATCATGGTGCTGAGCCAGGAGAGCAGCTGACCTGTGCCCCTGGTTGCAGGAGAGGCACCTTGGCAGTCACTCACCCCCACCCTCCTCTCTCCTACTTCCCCAAAGCGTGGCATGAGGGTAGGCCCCAAAGGAGGGTAGTTATTTGCTATTTTAGTGTATACTAAGTTTAAATGCTAGATCTCCCCACAGCCAGCCCAGTGCCTTAGACACCTGGCCCAGGTCACTAACAGGGGTGAGCATTATAGGGGAGTGGCCATGGATAGACGGGGAGGAGGAGCGGAGCACCACAAAGCCACTTTCTTCTCTACCATATAAGGATTTTTCATTTTCCTGTGTCAAAATACATTGTTCCTGCTTTTGCAAACAACACTGGTTCTAAAGACCTCTGCAACCGAGGATAAGTTAGGAAAAAAAAAAAAAAAAAAAACAGTACATAGCCAAGAGACTCTTGTGTTTAAATTACGATCTCATAACACCAGCACCCCCGGCTGAAGGAGAGGCTGCTCCTCCCCCTGACGTCACCCGTGTCTGTCTCGGGCACTCAGCCTCTGCGTTCCCAGCACAACCCTCAGAGGCAGTAACAGAGACTGTGGAGAAACAGAGGGAAAATGAAGAGCGGGAAGAAGGTGCAGTATTATCATATGAGTCATTTCTCCCCTCCAGAGAGTCATCGCTTCACTTCTTTAATTCTTCTCAAAGTAGTATAAATCAAGTGGTATTTTTAATCACCTTGTTTACTCCAGCTCAGCAATAGAAAAATGTGCTTGGTGGGAGCAGCCGGTGGTGAGCTGGAGCAAGGGAGGCGAGCCCACCCTCCTATCAGAGTGGCCTGTTCCAAAGAAAGGGAATCCCTAGAGGACCTGAATAAGCAAACATATTACAAACACAGTTCAAAGTGTTCTTTGCTCTGTGGACAGGAGGTGTGTGGGGTAGATAGCGCTGGTGTAGTTGCCACTGGGAGCCTTCACAGCATGCAGGAAAGTCATCAGTGCTGATAAAGAATAATAATTCAAAGTGGTTCTCTTGAAGGGATTTTCTAGGCAAGAAACAGAAGTGTATTTTTCAATCTGCTTAAATTCCTCAGAGCTGCTTGTTCCATGTCTGATGGGAGAAGTTTTTTACTCCACATCAAAGGTAGAGTCACAAAAACCTCTCGAGCAAACTGGTCAAGTGGCTCACTCCTATCTCCTGAAGGCAGCTGAGGACAACCTAAGCTCAAGGCCAAGAGCTGGTGGGACGAATGTGGGGGCGTGTGATTGCTGTTTTCCCCTCTAAAAATTAAGGTTTACGTTGCACAGTAGATACAATATTTGTTGTTGTTGTTAGGTGCCATCAAGTCAGTTCCGACTCATAGCAACACCATGCACAACAGAACGAAACACTGCCCGGTCCTGGGCCATCCTAACAATTATTGTCATGCTTGAGCCCATTGTTGCAGCCATTGTGTCAGCCCATCTCGTTGAGGGTCTTCCTCTTTTCTGCTGACCCTGTACTTTGCCGAGCATGATGTCCTTCTCCAGGGACTGATCCCTCCTGATAACATATGGCATTTATTCTTATAAATAACAAAATATCATATTTCAAGAATGATTCCCAAATAGAATATAAGAAAACAGTTGTTTTTTGTTCAATCAAATCTGAAATTTTCCTTTATTGTACATGGGACACAGTAATGCTTTAAATGTGAAAGCGCCGTCCAACTCACTCCATCAAGCCCAGTTCATATACTGGGTACTAGCTGAATGATTTTCTCTGGATTTGGCACAACCTGAAACTGGAGAATAGTGGGGAAAGGGTCCTTTTTAGTCCCAGAGATCACAGAACACTCCATTCCCTGGAACATTTCAATTTCCATGATGTTCAGATACTTGTCACTTAAGCCTGAAATATCTGTGGAGGTTGGGATCAAACCAAACCCCTGGACCTGCTAAACAATGACTGTGCACTAAAACAGCAAGTCTGGGACATGGGGTGACAGGACCTCAGCTTGAGTTGGGCTCTGATCCTTTCCTTTTGCTTGGATATGACTTTGAGCAAGTTATTAAACTTTGTAAGTATAAATTACTTCATTTGAAAAAGGGTAATAATAATATATCCACAGAGAGGGTTGTGGTGACAGTTAAACAAGAGTGAAATGTGACCTAAATAACACTGGGCCTCTTCTCATTGTGAGCAATGTCAGTAAATTGTCATGGATAAGGAAAAGACACACACGCACACACACACACACAGACGTCAAGAGAAGAGGAGTCTACTTCCTTAAAATCCTCTGTAACCTAAATTTTCAACAACTGCCCCATCTCTTTCTTCTTTTTCCTTGGCTCTCTTCTCCAACCTCCCCTTTTCTCACCAATTAAAAATAGATTGGAATGGAACCAAAGTTGATATGGATTGACTGGTTCAGAAGCAATCACAGCAGTTCGAGCAAGAGAAGGTGGTTTGTTGAGTGAACTAAGGTGCTGAAGGTGCACATAGCAAGAAGTGGACAGATTATAAAGATGTAAGAAAAAAACCAAATCAAACCCATTGCCATCGAGTTGATCCTGATTCATAGTGACCCTACAGGACAAGGTAGAACTGCCCCACAAAGTTTCCAAGGAGCAGGTGGTACATTCAAACTGCTAACCTTTTGGTTAGCAGCCAAGCTCTTAACCACTGTGCCACCAGGGCTCCTGTGAAGATATAAAGGATGTAAAACCAACAGCAATTAGGAACGGAGTCAAATATAACTTCCAGCCAGGGTTCTGGCTTGAACAACTGGGTGGTTCCATTTGCTGACCAGGGCTTACTTGTGGAGGATAAGGTTATTAGGTAGGAGACATGATGAAATCCTAAAATCTTCCTCTTCTCCTGGGTCTTCTGGTCATTATTTTGGTACCATGAGCACTTACGTGGCTGGACAAGTCCCAATCCTATTCTGTGACGTTTAGCTGGATCAAGCCCATTACTGGATATGGAGTTAATCAAAAGGCCATTCAGGGTGCTTCACTCAGTCCAGTATCTAATATAATTATTCCCGTGCCCCTGCAAACTTAAAAGTTTGCAAACCATAGAGAGACAAAACAGGAGATCTGCAAATATATAATTTCATAATGAGCCAACAGCAAATGAAACAATGAGGTGGCAGAGGGAGAAGGGTGACAGAGAGGGTAGACTACCACTGAGGGACCTGAAAAAGACAAAACTAACCTCAGCTAGGACATCAGCATCTTGTGGACATCACCCCAGGCGTTGTGGGTTAATCCAAGAGAAAGAATTGCAGAGGAAGTGAGCATAAATTTGGAATATTAAATAGGAAAGGAGGAGAAGGAAGAAAGGAGAGGGAGAAAAAGAAAATAAAAAAGCTGCAAAGAAGCTTTTTTCCAACTTCCCCGTTAAGCCGAATGCTACAGCTTTGCTGTGTACCTAAAACTTGTTTACCCATATAAAGTTCATCACCGTGGGACTTCTCATATTGTGATAAAACAGAGCAAGCTTCAGCAAACCACGGCCCATGGGTCCACCCCGCTTATCTACTGTTTTCCCACAGCTCATCAGCCAAGAATGGCTTTTACAATTTTAATGGTTAAAAAAAAAAAGGAAGGCAAATATTTTGTGGTACATAAAAATTACATGAAATTTAAATTTCAGTGTCCATAAATAATATGTTATTGGAAACCAGCTTTCCTTGTTCATTTATGCAGCATCTATGACTGCTTTCGTGCACAGCGGCAGACCTGGGTCATTACGACAGAGATCGTACGGCCTGCAAAGCCTAAAATATTCACTATTTGGTCCTTTACAGAAAAACTTGGTCCATCCCTTAAGTAGAGCTTGCCTTTTAAACAGTATATCCAGGGTACGTTTTCAATTCCTCACCACAGGAGAGAAGGTGACAGGCCAGGGGACCAAATGGCAGGAGGTGGTGACCAAGTGCACAGTTTACAGTGAAGGACTTCCTACAACTCCTGAGTTAATGGCAGCAAAGTCAGCACTGGATTTTTTTTTTTTTTTTGTAATGACAAAATTTTATTAAAAATCAACACAGCCACAAAATAAAGTAGAATTTCAGTAATCAGTGCAACATGACAAAATGGTCATCCATCTCTAAAAGCCTCCACTGCTTTTCTCTTTTAAAGAAGAAAGCTGTTGGTAATTCCTTAACCATTCCAGGTGGCAAAGTAGAGAATCCCTGCCTTTGGCCTCCTGTTGTCGAATAATGACATTTTGTTTTTCCTTGACCTCTGCTGACAGTTCAGATTGACCCATGTGACCCGAAGGCCCCTGACTGGCTGCAGTTTACTCACTATTTCCAGGTTTCTCCCACCAGAGGCCTGTGCCACTCGGGGAGCTTCTGTCCTTGTCCCAGACATGCTCACCTCCACTCTCCGGCACATAACTCCTTCCCATTAGGAGCTTTCCATTCTGATTCGAACTTCCTTCTTCTTCCAGCTTAGGTCAAAGTCTCATGTTAATCCACGTTAGTTCTCTGGGGGAATAAAAAGCCTGTCAGCTTATCTTGTAAAATCAACTTCTGTCCTGTTCTCAGTCTCAGCTCAAGCCACATTACTGTGGGGGTAGGAGCCTCAGTAATGTGGCTTGAGCTGTGTAATCTCCCTTTGATTTTTCTACCCCTTTCCTCTTTATCATGAGGGTTAACTTCATCTGGTGGCTATAATCTTTCCAGACCTTCTCTGATCTCTTTCAGATATTCTCCTGTAGCCACATGCTCACGCACTATACTTTTTAATTTATGGATTTGCCCTCTTGTTAGAGCTATAGCTGTAAACGTCATAGTTTTATAAAAATGAGCCTCTCCCTTCCTGACTCCATACTAGAACATTGCCAGGGTGATGGTAACTTTCTCTATGTAAAATACAAGCGCATCTGTGTACACAGAGAAGACGTGTTTATAGGCAAACACATGCATGCACTTTGTACATATATTCAGACAGGTACATGTGGTCTGCCTGCAAACATATATAGTCTTGCTATCTCATCTGTGACATCCAGGGGTTAGACAATGCAGTCCATGAGGCCACGCCCAGCTCTAACTGTCCATGACATGGGATTACAATTGATTTTTTGAATGCGTATATATGCTCATGTGTGTGTTTGTATTTATGGTAAAGGCAGACCTTATAATTTCTATGTTTTTATAATAAAAATTACATCTTAAGAACAATCTTGTAGCAAAGGCTCTTTCCATCTATTGGCAAGGTAGGTATCCTTCCATACCTCAAAAAAAAGGTGTTACTGAAAGCAGAAGTCTAGGTGAGGTGCTTTAGTCCCTGAGAAAAGCACTACAGGGATAAATAAAAGCCATTTCTGTCAATAACTATGTTTTAATGGATAACAGCTCATATACAAATAGAGGTCCATTTACAAAAAAAATCTCCTGGAGCTGGTAAATAGCTATACAAGTGTACTACAGGTGGCTATGAATTTAAAACTCATCTATCCAAGTACATATATACTGGAACACCCAAGGTCATATTTCTTGAGTTTCAAGTCTGTTTTGTTAAGCAATATTTTGTTAACCAATATACAGCCAGCACCTAGTACATTGCCTGACAAAAAGGAGGAGCTCAATAAAAATGTGTAGAATGAATAGTGATGGCCTTAGAATCAACCCAAACTGAGGAGGTCTGACAGAAATCAATTTACACGAGAATTTTTTTCTGGTGAAGGAAGGAGAATTTGGGAACAGGTAGACAGAGGTGTTTTCACCACCTAACAATAGGTTAACAATCTGGAGTGGGGAGGAAAGGAGACTAGTCCTCCAGCCCAGTGCCTTGGGCTTAGATCAGAGCCCTACAGGGGGAGGGCCTGCAGGCAATGGTGGAAGGCACCAAGTTTTACCAGATGTGGTTTTTGTGCCCAGGTGACACAGGGTAAGGGACTCTTATACCAAACAGAGGCCAACTCTAGCATCACAATGACTCTGTGGCAGACGGTGCCGGAAGGAGCCCCAGCTTTGGTAGCATCAGGAGCTGGCCCAAGTGGGAGGACAGCAGTCTCTGAGGAAGGGCACCCAGCCAGCACCAGAAGCAGGGGAAGCACCACTCACAGGAGGCTTCAAGGGTGGCAAGCAAAAGTGGATGAAGACAGAGCAGATCACCAGATTGTTTATGAACTCACACCATTAATGTGACCCATACTGGTACCCAGAAGCCAATGGACCTGTAGAAACTCAGCAATCATGTTTCTACAGTAACACGGAAATGTAACTATACAGTTGCCGGTGTCAATGATGTGGTCTCATCAATCTCCAAAGGTCTGGACATCTAGTATTCATACTTCAAGGTTCACTTGCCTCCTGTATGTGTCCAGGGGCCACTAGATCCATGCATGTCTTGAGGAGTGGAGTCCTGGCCATCTCACTCCTGGCCTGTTACATTGTCTGGGTTAGAATTGCTGATAAGTAGAGGAAGGCTTGGTGAGTCATAGTTCCCTGACTGTAGAAGAAAGTAGGGCTTACAGAAAGATTTTTTCCTCCCATTTTCACTATCCAAGTAATTTTATTTGGGATCCAAATCGCCGATTTTAGTCTATTTCTAAGCAAATTTCTTCGATGAAAAAAATTTTTTAAAGACTCTGTGATTGTTAAGGTGTGTGTCAACTTGGTTGGGCTATTATTCTCAGTGGTTTGGCAGTTATGGTGTAGTTTGACAGTTGTATAATGATTTCATCACCTCCATGATGAGATTTGATATAATGTGATCACCCCCATGATGGGATCTGCTGTGAGTAGACAATCAGTTGAACAGGAGATTTCTTGGGGGTGTGGCCTTCATCCAATATAGATGAACTTTCTGGCAAGGCTCACAGGCTTTTGCATGCTCTGATTCCTGCAGCTGGCTCCTGTTCACCTGACCTCTGGTTCTTGGGACTTGAGTTAGCAGTGTACCTGCAGATCCTGGGATTTGTCAGCCTCCATAGCCTGTGAGCCAGAGGCCTGTTGTCTGGCCTGCTGTTCTTGGGTTTGCCAGCCCCTGCAGCTACATGAGTCAGGAGAAGCCTTCGTTCTGAACCACAAACTTGGAACCTTCCAGCCTCTACAACCATGTGAGCCATTTCCTTAGTATAAATCTCTCTCTATATACGTAGTCACTTCACTGGTTTTGCTTCTCTAGAGAACCCAACCTAAGACAGACTCAAAATGAAATTTTCAAAGAATTCTTAATCAATGGATATTTTCTATCTACTTGATGGTTTCCAATTCTAGTGAGACAGAGATAAAACGTCTCAACAAATAGCTGATGTTTTTCAAAGATGTTTGGAAGTTAGAGAATCTATTTTCTGTCTATTTTTATATTATTTTCTGAAATCCATCCCATAGTATCAAGCACAGAGCATGAGGTTTGTCTCAGGCAGCCAATAGACTCATCACAGTCCTTTAACTGCTAGCTTAGTACTCAATAGATAATTAAAGGGAAGTCTCCTTTCACTATCAAGAGGTGTGGTTGGGCTTCTGTCTCAGGGGTCCCTTTGAGAACACCAACACTAAAAACACCAAGAAACATCAAATCCACTGATACTTTTCTATTTGGGTCTTACTTCCATCCCGGTTACAATTATTTCACTTAATTTGGTCTTATCTGTACTTCTTCAGTAATCTCCAAAGTAATGTCCCTGCTTCTAGTGTTCTCTGCTTCCAGAAAGGTATGCCTAAATGCCAATCCTACCATTTTATGTTCCTGACTGTAGTAGGCTGAGTAATGACTCCCAAAATGTATCTGACCTAATCCCTGGAGACTGTAAACATTACCTTACCTGGAAAAAATGTCTTTGCAGATGTGATTAAGCTAATGATCCTGAGATGGGAAGATTATCCTAGATTATCTGGGCAAGTCCTTATGAGAGAAGGCAGAGGGAGATTATGCATAGAATAAAAGGAGAAATCAATGTGGCCTCAGAGACAGAGATGGGAGAGATGCTGTTGCAAGCTAAGGAATGTTGGCAGCCACCAGAAGCTGGAAGAGGCAAGGAAAGAAACTCCTCTAGAGCTTCCAGAGGGAGTGTGGCCCTGCTGACATCTCTTTTCAGCCCCGTTGTACTGCCTTCAGACTGCTGGCCTCTGATAGCTGTGAGAGAACAAATTTCTGTTGTTTAAAACCAGCAAGTCTGTGTTTGTTACAGCAGCCACTGAAAATGAATGCGCTGACCGATACCCTGTTGCTCAAGTCTGGACCCTAAATATTGTCCAGACACTTTTATCTTTATGCCTTGGCTTCACACCTCACCCCTAGACGTACTTACAGCTCTGTGGAAACTCCGACTACTTCCTGTGCTTGGGATTCTCTTTCCCACCTAGAGGGCTTGAAAAGTTACATCCTCTCTGAAGACTTAACTATCTGCTTCTCCTCTTCAGTATAGTTGATCACTCCTTTTTTTATTATTATACTTTAGATGAAGGTTTACAGAACAAACCAGTTTCTCATTAAACAGTTGGTACATATTACGCTTTACGATATTGGTTAACAAGCCCATGACATGTCAACACTCTCCCTTCTCGACCTTGGGTTCCCTATTACCGGCTTTCCTGTTCCCTACTGCCTGCTAGTCCTTGCCCCTGGGCTGGTGTACCCCTTTAGTCTCGTTTTGTTTTATGGGCCTGTCCAATCTGTGGCTGAAGGGTGAACCTCAGGCGTGACTTTGTCACTGAGCTGAAAGGGTGCCATATTCTCAGGGTTTCTCCAGTCCTTGTCAGGCCAGCAAGTCTGGTCTTTCTTTTTGAGTTAGAATTTTGTTCTACATTTTTCTCCAGCTCTCTCTGGGGCCCTCTATCGTGATCCCTGTCAGACCAGTCAGTGGGGGTAGCTGGGCACCATCTAGCTGTACTGGACTCAGTCTGGTGGAGGCTGTGGAAGATGTGGTCCGTTAGTCCTTTGGACTAATCTTTTCCTTTTATCTCTAGTTTTCTTCATTTTCCTTGCTCTCCAAGGGGTGAGACCAGTGGATATATTCCTAGGAGTGGGATTGCTGAATCAGATGGTATTTCTATTTCTAGCTTTCTAAGGAAGTGCCGTATCATTTTCCAAAATGGTTGTATCATTTTGCATTCCCACCAGGAGTGCATAAGAGTTCCGATCTCACCGCAGCCTCTTCAATATCTGTCATTTCCTGTTTTTTTGATTCGTACCAGTAGTGCCAGGGTGAGATGATATCTCATAGTGGTTTTGATTTGCATTTCTCTAATGGCTAGTGATCACAAGCATTTCTTCAGGTATCTGTCGGCCACCTGAATGTATTCTTTGGTGAAGTGTCTGTTCATTTCCTTTGCTCATTTTTTAATTGGATTGTTTGTCTTTCTGTTGTAGAGGTGTTGGATTTTCTTGTAGATTTTAGAGATTAGACCTTTGTCTGATTCGTAATAGCCAAAAAGTTTTTCCCAGTCTGCAGGTTCTCTTTTTACTCTTTTGGTGAAGTCTTTTGATGATGAACATAAGTGTTTAATTTTTAAAAGATCCCAGTTAACTAGCTTATATTTTGGAGTTTGTGTGTTGTTGGTTCTAGTTTGTATCTTGTTAATGCCATGTATTAGGCCTGTAGCATTGATCCTATTTTTCCTTCTGTGAACTTTATAGTTTTTGGTATTATATTTGGGTCTTTGATTGATTTTGAGTTACTTTTTGTATATGGTCTGAGGTATGGGTCCTGTTTCATTTTTTTGCAGATGGACATCCAGTTTTGCCAGCACCATTTGTTAAAAAGACTGTCTTTTCCCCATGTGATGGACTTTGGGCCCTTGTCAAAGACCATGTGACCATAGGTGGATGGATTTACATCTGGGTTCTCAATTCTGTTCCATTGGTCAAAGTATCTGTCGTTATACCAGTACCAGGCTGTTTTGACTACTGTAACTGTGTAGTAGGTTCTGAGGTCAGGTAGTGTGAGTCCTCCTACTTTATTCTTCTTCTTCAATAGTGCTTTACTTACCCAGGGCTTCTTCCCTTTCCATATAAAGTTAATGGTAAGTTTTTCCATCTCTTTAAAGAATGTTGTTGGTATTTGGGTTGGGATTGTATTGTATTTGTAAATCACTTTGGGTAGAATTGTCATTTTTACAATGTTGAGTTTACCTATCCATGAGCATGGTATGTTTTTCCACTTATGTAAATCTCTTTTGGTTTCTTGCAGTAGTGTTTTGTAGTTTTCTTTGTATAGGTCCTTTACATCCCTAGTTAGATTTATTCATAAGTATTTCTTTTTTTTTTTATTTCATTTTTTAGGGGCTATTATGAATAGTATTGTTTTCCTGATTTCCTTCTCATTGTTCTCTTTATTGGTGTATAGGAATCCAACTGATTTTTGTACGTTTATCTCGTATCTTTCTTCTCTATTATGTCTACTAGTTCCAGTAGTTTTCTCATGGAATCTTTTGGGTTTTCTATGTAGAGTATCATATCATCCACAAATAAGGACAGTTAACTTCGTCATTACCTATTTGGATGCCCTTTATTTCTTTTTCCTGCCTTTTTGCTCCAGCTAGAACTTCCAGCACAACGTTAAACAGCAGTGGTGATAAAGGTCATCCTTGTCTTTTTCCTGTTCTCAGGGGGAATGTTTTCAGCCTCTTTCCATCAAGAATGATGTTGGACATTTGTTTTACATAGAAGCCCTTTATTATGTTGAGAAATTTCCCTTCTATACCTATTTCTCTACGGCACTGGGGTGGGTTGGATACCTATTTTGTTGAGAGTTTTTGTTAGGAATGGGTGTTGGACTATGTCAAATGCCTTTTCTGAGTCGATTGAGATAATCATGTGAGATTACATTGGTTGATTTTCTGATGTTGAGCCATCCTTGCATACCTGAGATGATCCTACTTGGTCATGGCGTATTATTATTATTATTTTTTATGATGCTGAATTCTATTGGCTAGAATTTTGTTGAGAATTTTTGCATCTATATTCACGAGAGATCTTGGTATGTAATTTTCTTTTTTTGTGGTGTCTTTGCCTTTTTTTTTTTTTTTTTTTGCCTGGTTTTGGTATCAAGGTTATGCTGGCTTCATAGAATGAATTTGACAGTATTGCTTCCTTTTCTATGTTCTGAAATAGATTGAATAGTACTGGTGTAAGCTCTTCTCTGAATGTTTAGTAGAATTCTCCAGTGAAGCCACCTGGGCCAGGGCTTTTTTTTGTTGGGAGTTTTTTTTTTTTTTTAACTTTTCTATCTCTTCTCTTGTTATGGGTCTGTTCATATTTTCAACATCATTTTGTCTTAGTTTGGGTGGGTAGTGTGTTTCTAGAAATTTGTCCATTTCCTCTACAGTTCCAAATTTGTCGGAGTGTAGTTTTTCATAATACGCTGTTGTGATCCTTTTATATCGGTTGGGTCTGTTGTAATGTCTCCCATTTCAATTCTTATTTGGGTTATCTGAATCCTCTCTGGTTTTTCTTCTGTCCATTTGGCCAGTGGTTTGTCGATTTTCTTGATCCTTTCAAAGAACCAACTTTTGGTTTTGTTGATTCTTTCTATTGCTTTTTCTATTCTCTATTTCTTTTGGAGACCCTGGTGGCATAGTGGTTAAGAGCTATGGCTGTCATCCAGAATGTTGGTGGTTCTAATCCACCAGGCACTCCTTGGAAACTCTATGAGGCAGTTCTACTCTGTCCTACAGGGTTGCTGTGAGTCAGAATCGACTCAACAGCAACAGGTTTGGTTTTCTTTCTTTCTTTTTTTCTATTTCATTTATTTCTGCTGTGATCTTTATTATTTCCTTTCTTCCGGTGGCTGTGGGCTCTTTTGCTGTTCTCTTTCTGTTTGTTCAAGTTGTGTAGCTAATTCTTTGATTTTGTCCCTTCTTTTTTGATGTGTGCATGTATTGCTATGAATTGACCTCTGGACACTGCCTTTGCTGAGTCCCTGAGGTTTTGGTATGATGTGTTTTCCCTCTCATTTGATTTTAGGAATTTTTTTATTCCATCTCTGATTTGTCCTATTACCCAGTGGTTTTATGCAGGATGTTATTCAGTTTCCTTGTAATTGATTTTTTTCCTTGCTCTTCCTGTTGTTAATTTCTACTTTGATGGCATCGTGGTCAGAGAAGATACTTTGTATTATCTCAATGCTTTGCATTTTGCTGAGGGGTGCTCTGTGGCCTAAGATGGGGTCTATTCTGGAGAATATTCCATGTGTATTGGAAAAGAATGTGTATTTTGCAGCTGTTGGGTAGAATGTTCTATATGTCTATGAGGTCAAGTTGGCTGATTGTGCCCTTTAGCTCTTCTGCATCTTTGCTGAGTTTCTTTCTAGATGTTCTGTTCTTTACCGAGGTGGTGCATTGAAGTCTCCTACTATTATTGTGGAACTGTCAATTTCTCTTTTCAGTGCTGTTAAGAGTTACTTTCATGTATTTTCAAGCCCTGTCATTGGGTGCTTAGATGTTTATTATGGTTAAGTCTTCATAATCGATCATCCTTTTAATCATTAAATAGTGCCCTTCTTTGTCTTTTATGGTGGATTTTGTTTTAACATCTACCTTATCTGAGATTAGTATTGCCATTCCTGCTCCTTTTTGGCAGTTATTTGCTTGATATATTTTTTCCCATCCTTTGATTTTTAATAAATTTACATCTTTTTCCTAAGGTGTGTCTCTTGTTGACAGCATATTGATGGATTCTGTTTTGTTTTTTTTTAATCCATTCTGTCACTTTCTGTCTCTTTATGGGTGCATTTAGGCCATTTACATTCTGTGTATTTATTAATAGGTGTCAGTTTATTGCCGTCATTTTATAGTGCTTTTTTTTGTGGCGCCAACATTTTCTTTATTCCTCTTACTCTCCTGTGCTAAGCTGCTTTTATTGGTGAATTTCTTTTTTTGTTGAGACTTTATGTTTTTCTTCTTTATTTTCATGAGTAGGTTTGTTTACTTTCTTTGTGGTTACCTTAAAATTTACCCTTATCTTCCTAGGTTTAAACCAGTCTATTATTATTATTATTATTATTTATTATTATTATTACTTTGTATCACCTTGCCTTCCTCTCCATTAGAAATTTCTATACTTACACCATTTATTCCCTCTTTTATTGTTCTGCCAAATAACCTCTCTGGTTCCCTGTTGTAATTCTTTTGGTTTTTGATAGTCCTTGAGAGTTTATTTCCAAGGGTGGTATCTGGCTGGTACAATCCTGAGTCCTAGATTCAGGTTGTGGTCTGATGTTTGTTCTCAGACTGAAGGACTCCCTTTAATAATTCTTGTAAGTTTGGTTTGGTTTTTACATATTCCTTAATTTCTGTTTATCTGGAAATGTCCTAAATTCACCACCATATTCAAATGAGAGTTTTGCAGGATATATTATTCTTGGTTGGCAATTTTTTTTCTTTCAAGGTTTTGTATATGTCATCCCATTGCCTTCTTGCCTGTATGGCTGCTGCCAGGTACTCAGGGTTTAGTCTTACTGTTTCTCCTCTGTATGTGACTTTTTGTTTTTCTCAAGCTGGTCTGAGGGTTTTTTCTTCGTCTTTTGTTTTAGCGAATGTAATCGATATGCCTTGGTGATTTTCTTTTTGGGTCTACCCTATATGGGATTCATTGAGCTTCTTGAATGCTTAACTCTTCATCTTTCATGATATTAGGGAAGTTTTCTGTCAGGAGTTCTTCAGTGATCCTCTCTTTGTTTTCCATAGTCTCCCCCTGTTCTGGAATTCCAATCACTTGCAAATTTTTGCGTTTGATTGTATTCTACATAATTCTCAGGGTTTCTTCATATTAATTTGTTCTTTTTTTTTGGATTTTTCCTCAGAGTTGTATGCAAGTGTTTGTCTTCAATTTCATTGATCTTTTCTCCCATCATTTCAAACCAGCTCCTCAGCCCTTCTATGACACTGTCCATTTCTGAAATCTTGTTTATCTTTTGGATTTCTAATTGTTGTTTTCGTATGATTTCTAGTTTTGAATTTATTTTGACATTTTGTTCTTATATTATTTTCCTGAATTCTTCTGTTTTTTTGGTCTATATTTATCTTCCTTTTCCATGAATTTGTCTTTTTTTCCTCATTTTTGTCTGCTTTTTGCTTCAACTCTTGGATAGCTCTGAATATTAGAGATATGAATTCCCTATCAGGTAGTTCTAGTATACCTTTTCTTCTACTGGAAAGCCATGTGGTGTTTTATTTTGGACATCTACTGGAACCATCCTGTCCTGTTTTTTTAAATACATTTTGATATTGTCTACTGTCTTCAGGACATTCAGTAGCTATTTTCTTCATTTATTGATTATAGATCTGTTTGTTTTGTCCTGCTTTTTCGTTTCATTTGGTTATGCCCGAGCAGGTGGGCTGTGCACTCTTTGTTGTTTACTCATCTGTGGTCATGATACTTTTCATCTCCTTGTCCAATGGGCAGTGTCAGTTTCTCAGCTATGGTGCAGCACGGCAGGTCCAGCTGAAGGGAAGGGGCTGGGATGGGTTGTTTGTGGCACATACTAGGACCAACAGTGTGGGCAAGGAATCAGTGCTGGGCAGGTTCTGGTAGGCAGTGCCTGTGCCACTGGGGGTGCGATGTTCAGTGTACTGTGCAGGTAGGCGTGAAGGAGGGGCAGGTTGTGATGGGTGGAGCTAATATAGGTAAGGGAAAGAGGAGAGAGAAATAGGAGCCAAAAACAAACAAAAAAAAGAGTGCTAAGGGAGCTTGCCATTGGAGTGGAGAGATGAGAAAGTGAGAAATGGAGAAAAAAAAGGGGGGGGAAAGAAAAAAAAACTAGATAAAAATTTGGAGAAAAAACAAAGAAAGAAAAGTCTCCAGGGGTCCCACCGGTGTAGCTGCAAAGACCAGGGAAGTAGTTCCCAGGCTGAGCAATATAGCCTGGCTAGAGGGGGTAGAGATGTCACACAGCACAGATGTCAGAAGACAAGAAAAGAAGGTGAGCATAGAGAGATGAGACCTGAGAAATGAAGACAGAAAGGGGAAAAAAAGAGAAAGAAAAAAGAAATGCCCCCAGGGATCCCACCTACATGGCTGTGCAGATTGGGGGAGTGGCTCCTAAGCCATGCAGTGCAGCCCAGCTAGAAGGGACTCCCAAGCTGTGAAAAGAAAAAAAAAAAAACAAATAAACAGAACAAAGCAAAAAAAAAAAAAAAAATGCCCCAAGGATCCCACCAGTGTGGAATCATAGTTCAGGAGTGGTTCCCCAGTTGAGCGGCACTTCACAGCCTTTCAAGAGGAAGCAAAGATGACACACAGAGCCAGGTGTTTGAGAGAAAGGAGGGGGAGGTGGTGGGAGGCACAGAAGAAACCAAAAGAAACAGAAAAAAGTAACATCAACAACAGACAAATGCCACTCTGGGAGCCGGCCAGTGTTGGCAGGATGAATCCAAGCTGCCTGGGGCTGAAGCAGTTGACTCCAGGCCAAGAGACTGTGACTGGCAGGAAGCAGAGGAAGCTGGGGTGGGGGAGGAGAAAGGGAAGAAGATGGGTGGGGACCAGGAAAGCATATATCATTGGTTACAGGGTGTTCTGTCTCCTGCTGGGAACTTCAGGAAGCTGCTTTCCTGTACTCCCTGTCCACCGATTTCCAGTGTGGGTGGGGTGAATCCAAGCAGCTCAGATGCTGCACTTCCTGGCCAGCCGAGCTACTGCTGCCAGCTAGGAAGCATGGAGGTAGAGCAGAGGGGAGAGAATGGGAGGTGGGAAACTGTGCATCACTGGTTATTCGGTGCTCTGTCTCCTGCTGGGAGCTCCATGAAGCTGCTTTCCCCTGATTCCTGTCTGCTGACCTTCAACAGGAGTCCAACATGGCAAATTTATGCTGTGTTAGCTGATAAGGGACCACTGCACGTATCTGTCCTTGTTTTCTGTTTCCTGTCATTTTCTTGTTCTATTTGGTGCTTGGCTGAGTTCTTTATTTAACACTCTGGGTTCCAGGACTGACATTTGTCTCTGTTTTGCTTAGTTTTTTGGGTTTTTGCTGTGGAGGGACAGTGTGGTGCTTCTGTCTATAGCACGATTTTGGCCAGAAGTCTCCTGATCACTCCTTTTGAATTCCTTATGTGTCACCTTATGTCTACCTAGTACTGTAAGGCCCTTACCAGCAGGGACTGAATCTATTTACATCTAAAGAGCCCCTGTTCCTGGCATGTGCTTATCACAGAGTAGAAGGCTAGTAAATGATTGCTGAGTGAAAAATAAAATGGCTTCTGTGAAACAACTTTATACTGTTGCTCATTGCCTCCTTCAAACTTTCTCCTCTAGCTTCTGGTACCCCATTTCTTCCTGGCTCACTAGAATCTTCATGATGATCTTTTTTCATTCTCCTTCACTAGCTTTTCATTCCCTATCTCATATTGACATTGCTAGGTCAGCCTTCAGTCTTCTCTTTCTTCTTCCCCACTTATACTCTCTCTAAGCTATTTTGGCCAGCTCTATTTTTTCATATGTTACTGCCTTCCAACCTTAGCCCTCCCCGCTCCCCTGAAGTCTTTTCTATCTGACCACTGAAAATATCTACATGGGTGTCCCGCAGGTACTTCAAACCTAACTTGTCAAAAATAATTTTCTTCTCTTCTTCCTCCACATATTAATCTGGACAACAGGGCCTTGGGCTATATGATTCTGAAAGTCAAAATGGGATGTGGGGAAGAGTAGGACAGGGCTGGGCAGTAGCTGTAAGCCTTACAATCAAGGACATCCAATGTCAATATCCATGGTGACGTTCAAAAGAAACTTCTCTTTGAAAGGGCACAGCAGAGATGAAGAACCAGGTAGAGACCACAACCAAGACATCAAAACAGGCCTGCACGGAGGAGCTTCCAGATAGAAAGCAGTGTATGTAAATATTCTGACAGAAATGAGGACTTCAGGTTTTTTTTATAAGGCATTTGATATGACAGTTTGGATAACATGCACTCCTCCTACATTTTCTTTTTCTTTTCATTCAGCTGTCCAAACTAGAAACCTCAAAGTCTTTTGTCATTTTTGATATTTACTTACCTTGCCTTTAACCTACTCATTTATCAGTTACCAGGTTCTGTTCAATGGAGGTTGCCTTGGCTTCTTTGGCCCCATTTCCATTACCTCTTCCTGTCCAAGGGAACTTCCTGTCTGTAGTCTCTTTCCCCATCAGTCACTTCCAACACTGCTGCCAGATTTATCTGCCAGAATTAAAATCTGCATTAAAGTCCTTGGTGGTCTCCTACTGCTTTCAGGATGAAATGTGAACTTCTAAATAGTGCACCCAAAGTTTTGCACATATTCCAACCTTCGCCTGTCTCTTCAGCCTAGTATGCTGCCAATCTCACCTTACACCCAGCCTGCCAAGCAACTAGTAGGCCTAAATGAAACACGATATTTAACATCTTGGAGTATATATTCTTCCAGCCTCACTCTCTTGCCTTTTCCACCTGAAAATTCTTGTTCATCTTTCAGAACTCTAGTCCAATGACACTTTTTTGCTTATATGCTTCCCGAGTCTCTTCTGGTTAGTATCTGCTTTCTCTGCTTTTATGATGTTTGCACACACTATCTGGTATATTTGTTTCCACATTCTTATTGTTAGCTGCCATCGAACTCTCCCCGACGCATGGAGACCCCAGGCACAACGGAACAATATGCTGCCTGGTGAATTTATGTTAATGTGACACCTCCACAATCAATTTTGGATCAGACCATTGAGATCCATACAGTTTTCTCTTTATGCATATATAATTTTATTTATTTTGTTTTATTGAGAGTATACACAACAAAACATATACCAAATCAGCAATTTCTACATGTACCATTTATAACTCTTTCATGACTCATAGGCCACATAGTATCCTAATCATTTTCTTATGCCTCTGGAGTTCTTTGGAAAGGAGGTAGGCCTATTTTAACACATTTAGCCTCAAGGTGGGAACCTTTCGAAATGCATTAAACTCAAGAACCCTGAGTTGGAGCTTCATTTTTGTGTAGATTGAGCATTGTCTTAGGTGATGCCTCCTGTGTGTGTGCATTTTCTAAAGTTTTCACAGGTTTGCCTTTATTTTTGTGAATAAGCCTCCTCACTATGTTTCCCAGTTACTATGTTCTCATGAGAATGTATTTATATTGAGAATATGCTTATTGCCAGTCTTCATTCAGTCATAGTGGCCATTTTTCTCCCTGATGCCATTCATTGTTTCCAGGTCTTACTGGCTCCCTGCTTTTCTGGCTTCTGAACAGTAAATAATGTCTTTACAATAAGGAATGATGCATTGCAGTGCTACTTTTAAAGAGACTCGAATTCCCGTAAATTATTCTTACCCTGCATTCAATCTTAGATCCCAATCTTTGCTTCTGCATGTTGCAGGTAGAATGCACTACTGTGAGCAGTTTTGCAGTATTCCAGGGCTGCTATTTCTGCTTCTTAGCTGTTAGTACCGCTTTTGTTATAATGAAGAATACATAGTAGCAGTAATTTTCCTGCAATTCAAATTCCTTTAGTTTTATTTATTTGGCCTGTCAGTACTGTTTTTGCAGAAATGAAGAAAACATTGTAGTGGTAATTTTTCTAAGATAAAAAAATTCCTTGTCTTTATTTACTTGGGGTATAAGTACTGCTTTTGCAGTAAGGAAGAACGCACTGTACCGTGCTTTGAAAGGTTTCCTGAAAAAAATAATAAAAAGGCTAAGAAGAAGACTAGAGTAAAATGCATGTGTATTCGTTGCCAGGTGCTTTCATGTTTTACTTCACGTTTTGCAAATTTTCAAGGAAAAAAAATTTATCATTTGACTCTCATCGACAGGATTTACAGCAGTCAGGATCCCCTGGGATATACAGGATCTGAGGTAATGGGTATCAGAATCCGTAAGTCATAACAAAACTTCTGAATTGGCCCTTTAATCAGTATACCTTCCATTAGTGAAAATACATGGTATTAACAAAAAATCCGGAGGAGAAAAGAATTGAGTCTTAAAAGTGTTAGTGTCAATTACATTCCAGTTGTGTAACCATTCTCACCCGACATTTGAGTTGTTCCTCCTTCATTAGCATAAATTCACTGCACCCTTTTCCTCCTTCTTACCCTGGTAACCACTAATAAACTTTGTTCTCTACATATTTGCCTCTCCTTGTCTTTTTATATAAGTGAGGTCATATATTTGTTCTTTTGCGATGAACTTATATCATTCAGCATAATGTCTTTCAGCTCCATAGATATTGTCCACCGCCATGTAGCATGTAACAAAACTTCATTTCTCCTACTGGCTGAATAGTATTCCCTTGTATGTATGTACCACATTTTGTTTATTCATTCATCTGCTGATGGGCATTTAGGTTGTTTTCACCTTTTGGCTGTTGAGAACAGTGTTGCAACGAACACAGTGTTCATGTCCCTGTTTGAGTCACTGCTTTCAAGTCTTCTGAGTATATGCCCAGGGGTGGAATTGCTGGGTGGTATGGTAGTTCTATTTTTAGTTTCTTGAGGCACTGCAAACCGTTTTCCCCAACAGCTGTACCATTTTGCATTCCCACTAGCAATGGGTAATAGTTCCAATTTCCCCACATCCTCACCAACATTTATTTTTTATCTTAGCCATTCTAGAGGGAGTGAAATGATATCTCATTGAGGTTTTGATTTGCATGTCTCTAATGGCTAATGATGCTGAGCATCTTTCCATGTGTTTGGTGGCCATTTGAATGTCCTCTTTGATGAAACGTCTATTCAAGTCCTTTTCACATTTTCTGATTGGGTTATTTGTCTTTTTGTTGTTGTTGAAGTTTTAAAAATATATTGGTTATTAGATTCTTACCAGATATATGGTTTCCAAAAATATTCTCCTAGTTGATAACTTGTCTTTTCACTTTTTTGGTAGCCTTTTGATGGACAAAAGTTTTTAATTTTTATGAGGTCCCATTTATTTTGTCTTTTGCTGTTTGTGTTTTTTGTTTTTTTTTTTTTAATATTTGATAATTCATTGTTAAAAGCTAAGCCTGACAGCATTCCTTCTGCTTTTTCTTCTAAAAATTTTCTGGTTTTAGTTAGCACATTTAGGTTCTTAATGCAGTTTCGATTTGCATTTGCATATGGTGTGAGGCATGGATCCTGTTTCATTTTTTTACATGTAGAAATCCA
Source organism: Loxodonta africana (assembly GCF_030014295.1). Taxonomy (NCBI): domain Eukaryota; kingdom Metazoa; phylum Chordata; class Mammalia; order Proboscidea; family Elephantidae; genus Loxodonta; species Loxodonta africana. The sequence goes on along the minus strand of NC_087344.1, from coordinate 205,342,428 downwards.
ATTTTCCAACCACCATTTATCGAAAGACTTGTTTCCTCATCAAATGAACTTAGCAACCTTGTCAAAAATCAGTTGACCATAGATGTGTGAATTTATTTTTGGACTCTCAATTCTATTACATTGGTCTCTGTGTCTATTGTTAAACCAGTACCAGGCTGTTTTGATTACTGTAACTGTACAGTATGTCTTAAAATCAGGAAGCATGAGTCCACCTACTTTGTTCTACTCTTTCAACATTTCTTTAGCTTTTTGGGGTTTCTTGCCATTCCATATATAGTTAAGGACTAGTTTTTTCATTTCTGTAAAGAAGGCTATTGTAATTTTGATCGGTATTTCATTGAATCTATAGATCACTTTGGCTAGTATTGATGTCTTAACAATATTAGCTCTTTCACTCCATGAACATGGAAGACCTTTCCATTTATTTAAGTCCTCTAATCTCTTTCAGCAGTATTTTATACTTTTCATTGTATAAGTCCTTCATATCCTTAGCTAGATTTATTCCTAGATATTTCATTCTCTTAGATGTGGTTGTAAATGGAATTGTTGCTCTAATTTCCCTTTCAGATTTCTCATTGCTGATGTATAGAAATGCAGCTGATCTCTGTTTGTTGACCTTGTGCCCTACGACTTTGCTAAGTTCCTCTATTAGCTCTAGAAGTTTTCTTGTGGACTCTTTGGGATTTTTTTTATATATGGGATCATATCATACAATAATAGAGATAATTTTACTTCCTTTCCAATCTGGATACCTTTTATTTCTTTTTCTCATCTTATGGTTCTGGGTAGGACTTCTAATACAACATTGAATAGAATTCGGAAGAGTGGGCATGCTCAACTTGTTCCAGATTTCAAAAGGAAACTCTTTCTCCGTTAAGTATAATGTTGGCTGTTGATTTTTCATATATGCCCTGGATCATATTAAGTCATTTCCCTTCTATTCCATTCTTCTTTAGCGTTTTCCTCAAAAAAAAATGTTGGAGCTTGTGAAATGCTTTTTCTGCACGCATAGAGATGATCATGTTCTTTTCCTTTGTTCTATTGATGTGGAGTAGTACTTTGATTGATTTTCTAATGTTGAACCATCCCTGCATTCCTGGAATAAATCCTGCTTTGTCATAGCATATGGCTCTTTTAATATGCTGTTGGATTCTGTTCGCTAATATTGCTTTAAGTATTTTAGTATCTATATTCATAAGAGATATTGACCTGTAGCTTTCTTTTCTTGTGGCACCTTTGTCTTGTTTTGGCATATGGTTATGTTTGCTTCATAGAATGAATTAGGGTGTATTCTTTTCTTCTCTATCTTTTGGAACAGCTTAAACAGTATTGGTGTCAATTCCTCTGTAAACATTTCGTAGGATTTCCCAGAGAAGCTATCTGGTCCATAACATTTTTTGTTGTTGCTGGAAGGTTTTTGATCACTGATTTGATCTCTTCACTTGTTAAAAGTCTATTGACGCTTTATATTTCCTCTTGAGTCAGTTTGCATAGATTGTGTGCTTCCAACAATTTGTCATCTGTCAATTTTGTGTGTTGCTGTGATGTGGAAACTATGCTACTGATATTTCAAATACCAGCAGTGTTACCCATGGTGGGCAGGCTTCAGCAGAGCTTCCAGACTAAGACAGACTAGGAAGATGGACCTGGAAGTCTATTTCTGAAAAAAACTAGCCAGGGAAAACCTTATGAATAGCAGTGTAACATTGTCTGAAACAGTGCCAGAAGGTGACCCCCTCAGTTTGGAAGGAACTAAAAATACTACTGGGAAAACCTGCCTCCTCAACGTAGAGTAGTCCTTAATGACATGGATGGAGTAAAACTTTCAGGACCTTCATTTGCTGATGTGGCAAAACTCAAAATGAGAAGAAACAGCTGCAAACATCCATTAATAATCAGAACTTGGAATGGATGAAGAACAAATCCAGGAAATCTGAAAGTCATCAAAAATGAAATGAATGCATAAAGATCAATATCCTAGGCATTAGTAAGCTGAAATGGACTGATTTTGGCCATTTTGAATTGGATAATCATATGGTCTTCTATACCCAGAATGACAAATTGAAGATGAATGGTGTTATGTTCAGAGTCAAAAAGAGCATTTCAAGATGTATTCAGAAGTACAACATTGTCAGTGATAGCATAAAATCCATAGGCCTACAAGGAAGACCAGTTAATATGACTATTATTCAAGTTTACGCACCAATCACTAATGCAAAAGATGAAGAAATTGAAGATTTTTTACCATCTTTTGCAGTCTGAAATTAATCAATCAAGATGCATTGATAATTACTGCTGATTGAAATGTGAAAGGTAGAACCTAGAAACAAAGAAGAAGGTGATAGAAACAATGCCAGAGATCGCATGACTTATTCATTGCAAATGACTTTCTTCTACGACATAAACAATGACTATGCATGTTGACCTCATCTTCGGTGCAGTAAATTATTTAATAGTCTAGCAGTAGTTTTTGTGACTTATACACAATGATTGAGTGGGACTATATAAATAAACAAACGGATGCAGCATTGAAGGTGCTCAATTGTCTATGCCAAGAAATTTGGAAGACAGCTTTCTGGCCAACTGACTGGTAGAGATCCATATTTATGCCTATTCCCAAGACAGGTGATCCAACCAAATGTGGAAATTATAGAACAATATCATTAATATCACATTCAAGCAAAATTTTGCTGAAGATTATTCAAAAACAGCTGCAGCAGTATATTGACGGGGAACTGCCAGAAATTCAGGCCAGTTTCAGAAGAGGACATGGAACCAGGAGTATCATTGCTGATGTCAGATCGATCATGGCTGAACAAAAAAGAATACCAGAAGGATGTTTATCTGTGTTTTATTGACTATGCAAAGGCATTCGACTGTGTGGATCATAAGAAACTATGGATAACACTGTGAAGAATGGGAATTCCAGAACACTTAATTGTGTTCATGAGGAATCTTTACATAGATCAAGAGGCAGTTGTTTGGACAGAACAAGGGGATACTGATTGGTTTAAAGTCAGGAAAGGTGTGCTTCAGGGTATTCTTTCACCATACCTATTCAATCTGTGTGCTGAACAAATAATATGAGAAGCTGGACTATATGAAGAACAATAAGGCATCAGGATTGGAAGAAGACTATTAACAACCTGCGTTATGCAGATGACACAACCTTGCTTGCTGAAAGTGAAGAGGACTTGAAGCACTTACTAATGAAGATCAAAGACCACAGCCTTCAGTATGGATTACACCTCAACATAAAGAAAACAAAAATCCTCACAACTGGACCAATGAGCAACATCATGATAAACGGAGAAAAGATTGAAGTTGTCAAGGATTTCATTTTACTTAGATCCACAATCAATAGCCATGGGAAGCAGCAGCCAAGAAATCAAAAGACACATTGCATTGAGTAAATCTGCTACAAAGGACCTCTTTAAAGCGTTGAAGAGCAAAGATGTCACCTTGAAGACTAAGGTGCACCTGACACAAGCCATGGTATTTTCAATCATGTCATATGCATGTAAAAGCTGGACAATGAATAAGGAAGACCGAAGAAGAATCTATGCCTTTGAATTGTGGTGTTGGAGAAGAATATTGAATATACCATGGACTGCCAGAAGAACTAATAAAGCTGTCTTGGAAGAAGTACAACCAGAATGCTCCTTAGAAGCAAGGATGGCAAGACTGTGTCTTACATACTTTGGACATGCTGTCAGGAGGGATCAGTCTCTGGAGAAGGACATCATGCTTGGCAAAGTACAGGGTCAGCGGAAAAGAGGAAGACTCTCAACGAGGTGGATTGACACAGTGGCTGCAACAACGAGCTCAAGCATAACAACAATTGTAAGGATGGCTCAGGACCAGGCAGTGTTTCACTCTGTTGTGCATAGGGTCGCTGTGAGTTGGAACTGACTGGACAGCACCTAACAACAACAACAACATGCAAATAAAGTATATGGAACCCTCATGAAAGGATTGGTCAGTTTTGCCATCATGCTAGTCTTAAAATGAGCCACCCCAGAGGTGGAAGCAGAGGATCTCACCATCACAAAGAAAGACCAGGAAGGGAGCATGTCACTTGGGCCTGGGATTCTTGTGCTAAGAAGCTCTGGGAACCAGGTGACTGAGAGAGAGAGATATAACACCAAGGACATAGATTAGCGGCACCTGAAAAATGGGGCAGGAGATGGCACAGTGGGCTTCCTGGACCATGGAGCAAGAAACCTGAATGCCTTTGGGCAGGAGGCTTGCAGGTGGAGTAGAGTGCCTCTGGGCACCTTGCAGAGCTAGGTTGGCTGACCCACCTAGCTAGAGCTGAGCACCTCCCAGCTGAGGCTTACTGGCAGAGTGGCGTGCTTCAGGGCACTTATCGTCAGAGCTAAAAAAGCATTGTAACACTTGCCCCCAAGCAGGGCAGAGGCTGAGAGGCCAGAGAGATGTGCCTGCAGGCATGGCTTAGAAGAAGCCATCCTGATTGAAGAATTGTATCCAGAGTGTTCCTGAACCTGAATCGTAACCTGTTACATCCTTAATAAACCTCATAATCATGAGAATTATCTGTTCGTTCTGTATGGCCATTGCAGAGAATCATAGAACTCAGCAGAGAAGTAGAGACTGTCATAATTGGTAAAACAAATGTTGGAGGGTGGAGGTATGTCTGACCTCTCTGGCATAAGAATCAGCCTTGGGCTGTTGATCTTGATTCTCCTTCCTCCTCATGAAGTTAGGGGAGGCCAGACACCCTTATGACACCATTTTCCACTGCCAGTAGAGTACACAGAAATCAAATCTACCACATCTGTGATAAAAGACAATGGAGAAGCTTAAAATCATCAGTCAGAACAATGGCAGGGGCAGATTGTAGAAGAGACCATCAATCGCTCCTATGCAAGTTCAAGTTGAAGCTGAAGAAAACTAAAACAAATCCACAAGAGCCAAAATATGACCTTGAGTATATTCCACTTTAATTTAGAGATCATCTCAAGGACAGATTGCCCCATTGAACAGTAATGACAAAAGACCAGACAAGCTGTGGGATGACATAAAGGACATCATACATGAAGAAAGCAAAAGCTCATTGAAAAGACAAGAAAGAAAGAAAAGACCAAAATGGGTATCAGAAGAGACTCTGAAACTTGCTCTTGAACACAGAGCAGCTAAAATGAATGGGAGAAATGAAGTAGAAGAGCTGAGCAGAAGATTTCAAAGGGTGGCTAGAGAAGACAAAGTAAAGTATAATAACGAAATGTGCAAAAACCTGGAGTTAGAAAACCAGAAGGGAAGAACACACTTGGCATTTTTTGAGCTGAAGGAATTGAAGAAAAAATTCAAGCCTCGAGTTGCAATATTGAAGGATTCTATGGGCAAAATATTGAATGATTCAGGAAGCATCAAAAGAAGATGAAAGGAATACACAGTCACTGTACAAAAAAGAATTGGTGGACATTCAACTATTTGAGGAGGTCGAGTATGATAAAGAACTGACCTTAAAGGAAAAGACCTTAAAGGAAAAGGTCCAAGCTTCACTGATCCTGCACCTCTCCCCTGCTCTTCTGACCTCCAGTTCATGAGTATTGAGCTATCAGTTTACTTGCAGTCTTGCCTATCTTGGAATTCATCCATCTTTGCAGCCTGTGAGAAAGAGCCCTGCTCTCTGACCTGCTGATCTTGGGTTTGCCAACACCAGCAGCTACATGAATCAGGAGAGGCCTCTATTCTAACACATGGACTTGAGGTGTTCTAGCCTTTACCATTGCGTGAGCCATTTCCTTGATATAAATCTCTCTCTCTCTATATATATATTCATACACTTTACTGGTTTTATTTCTCTAGAAAACCCAGCCCAAGACAACGTGGAATGAGGGATATCATTGTTGATGTCAGATGGATCTTGGCTGAAAGAAGACAATACCAGAAAAATGTTTACCTGGTTTTTTTTTTTATTGATTATACAAAGGCATTCAACTGTATGGATCATAACAAGTTATGAATAACTTTGTGAAGAATGGGAATTCCAAAACACTTAATTGTGCTCATGAGGAATCTGTACATAGACCAAGAAGCAGTTGTTCCAAAAGAACAAGGAAATACTGCGTGGTTTAAAATCAGGAAAGGTGTGCATCAGGGCTGTATCCTTTCATCATGCTTATTCAATCTGTATGCTAAGAAAATAACCTGAGAAGCTAGATTATATGGAGAAGAATGAAGCATCAGAATTTGTGAATGACTCATTAACAACCTGCCGCATGCAAATAACACAACATCGCTTGCTGAAAATGAAGAGGACTTGAAGCACTTACTGATGAAGATCAAAGACTACATCTTCAGTATGGATCATACCTCAACATAAAGAAAACAAAAATCCTCACAACTGGACCAATTAGCAATATCATGATAAATGGAGAAAAGATTGAAGTTGTCAAAGATTTCATTTTACTTAGATCTGCAATCAACACCCATGGAAGCTGCAGTCAAGAAAACAAATGACTTATTACATTGGGCAAATCTGCTACGAAAGACCTCTTTAAAGTGTTGAAAATCAAAGATGTCACTTTGAGGCATTTTCAATCACCTCGCATGTGAAAGCTGGACAATGAATAAGGACAAACGAAGAAGAATTGATGCATTTGAATTATCATGTTGATGAAGAATATTGAATATACCATAGTCTTCCAGAGAACAAAAAAATCTGCTTTGGAAGAAGTACTGCCAGAATCCTCCTTGGAAGTGAAGTGGTGAGACTTCATCTCACGTACTATGGTCATGTTATCAGAAGGAACCAGTCCCTGAAGAAGGACATCATGCTTGGTAGAGTTTCAGCAAGAAAGTGGAAGACGCTTAACAAGATATTTTGACACAGTGGCTGCAACAATGGGCTCAAGGATATCAGCGATTGTGAGGATGGCACAGGACTGAGCAGCGCTTCATTCCGCTGTACATCGGGTAGCGATCAGTCAGAGATGACGTGAGGGCACCTAACAACAACAACAACAATTTGTCCATTTCATCTAGGTTATCCAATTTGTTGTACAGTTCTTCATAATATCCTGTCATAATTATTTCTATTGGGTCAGTTGCATTGCCCCCTTTTTTATATATTTTTTGGCTATTTGTGTCTTTTCTATTCTCTGTCACTCTAGCTAAAGGTTTGTCAATTTTATTGATCTTTTCAAAGAACCAACTTCTGGTTTTATTGATTCTCTCTGTGGTTTTTCTGTTTCAGTTATTTTTGTTTTGATCTTTGTTATTTCCTGTCTTCTGATAAGTTTAGGCTTAGTTTGCTCTTCTCTTTCTAGTTTCTGAAGTTGTCAAGTTAGGCTGCTGATTCGAGACTCTCTTCTTTTTTCTTGTTAGCACTTATTGCTGTAAGTGTTCCTCTCATTACTGTCTTTGCTGCATCCCATAAGTTTTCATATATTGTGCTTTCATTTTCATTTGACTCTAAGAAATTTGTGATTTCTCTTTTAATTTCTTCCCTGACCCATTGGTAGTTTAATACTTTGTTGTTAAATTCCACATGTTTGTGTCTTTTCCAAGTGTTTTCCTGTTATTGATTCCTAGCTTTACTCTGTTGTATTCAGAGAAAAACTTCGTATGATTTAATCTTTTAAAATTCATTAAGACTTGTTTTGAGACCTAAAATGTGGTCTGTCCTGGAGAATGATCCATGTGCACTGGAGTAAAATGTATGTTAAGCTGTTTTTCAGTACAGTGTTCTATACATGTCTTTTAAGTCTAGATGATTTAGAGTGTCATTCAAGTTCTCTGTTTCCTCGCTGATCTTCATTCTAGATATGTTGTCCAATAATGAAAGTGGCGTAGTGACGTCTCCAACTATTATTGTAGTGCTATCTACTTCTCCCTTTAATTCTATCAGTGACTTATATATTTAGATGCCCCAATGTTGGTTGTATATATACTTATGATTATTAAATCTTCTTGATGAATTGACCCTTTTATCACTACATAATTTCCATCTTTATCTCTTCTAATAAGTTTTGTCTTAAAGTCTACTTTGTCTAATACTAAGATTGCCACCCCAGCTCTCTTTTTGTTACTATTTGCATGGGATACTTTTTCCATGCTTTCACTTTCAACTTCTTTGTGTCCTTGGGTTTAAGGTGTGTCTCCTGTAAACAGAATATAGTTGGACCATGTTTTTTTTCATCCATTCTTCCACTCTCTGCCTTTTGATTGGAGCATTTAGTCAATTTACATTCACTGTAATTACTGATAAGAAGTGACTGATTTCTTTCATTTTGTTGTTTTTTTGTGTGTCTTGAGCCTTCTTTGACTTTGTCCTTTAGTACTGCTTGTTTTTGTGTTTTGTTGATTTATCATAATGTGCCATTTTAGTTCCCTCTCCTTTCCTTTTGGGTGTGCTTTTTATATATTTTCTTAGTGGTTATCATGAATATTACATTTAAAAGCTTGTATTTATAACATTCTAGGACAAGTTGATACCAGCTTAACTTCAGTAACATATAAGAAATTCTATATCTACACCACTCCTCTTCCCCTTCTTTTGTTGTTGAGATCACTAATTATATCTTTATATTTCTTGTGCCTTGTAACATAATTTTGTTTTGCTTTTATATATTTGTTATTAAAAACATGAAGGACAAAACAACACAATTTTATTTTGCTTTTATCTATTATGAAAAACATGCAGGACAAAACATTTAGAATTATCAAGCATGAATACCTATTACTAGCCCTTATACTTGTCCATACATTTCCCTTTATTAGGAATCCTTCTTTTTATATATAGCTTTGAATTACTTTCTGGTGTCTTTTCCCTTCAATCTACAGAACTCCTATTAGTATTTTTTGTGAGGCCAGTCTGGGGGATATGAATTCTCTCAGCTTTTGTTTGTCTGGGAATGTTTTCATTTCACCCTCATTCTTGAAGGGTAGTTGCGCAGGTTATCGTATTCTTGGTTGAGAGGTATTTTTTGTTTGTATGTTTGTTTTTTCAGCACTTTAAATATCATCCCATTGCCTTCTGGACTCCAATGTTTTTGAAGAAAAATCACCCTTTAATCTTCTTGGGGATCCTTTGTATTGACAGTTTTCTTCTCTGTCACTTGTTTCAGGATTCTCTCTTCAATTTTTCAGAGCCTAACTATGATGTGTTTTATGTAGATCTCTTTGGGTTTATCCTGCTTGGAGTTCTTTGAGATTCTTAGATCTGTATATTTGTTGTCTTTGTAAGATAGAGAAAATTTTCTGTCCTTATTTCTTCAAATATTCTTTCTATCCCTTTCTTTCTTTCATCTCCTTCAGGAATTCCCATAACGTGTATAGTAGGTCACTTGTTGCTGTCCCATAGTTTCATTAAACTGTGCTTAGCTTTCTTGAGCCTCCATTCTTGTTGCTCTTCGGTGTCTGTCATTTTAACTCTCTTACTCTCAAATTTGCCTATTCTTTCTTCTGCCTGATTGAATCTGTTGGTAAGTCCTTCTACCGTGTTTCTCATTTTAGTTATTGTCCCTTTCAGTTGCAATATCTCTTTTTTTAGATCCTCGTTTTGTTCAGGCATTGTTTTCATTATTTCTTTTAGCTCTTTGTCTATGTTTTCCTTTAGTTCTTTATTTATGTTTAAACTTGTTTGTATTATATCCTTCCTTTTTCTTTTGTTATTTGGTCATCTTTTTAGATATGCTTTCAGCAACTTTGTCATGTTTGTTTAAATGGGCCATTATTTCTTTGTTCTTTGTGTATCTTGTGATTTTTGGGGGGGGGGCATTGGAAATTTTGAGGATGTTAACTTTCTCAATTTTACCTAGTATTTAGTGTTTTTGCAGGTACTACTTTCTGCAAAAATCTCTTAGGTGGGTAGAGCCTTAAGCCTTTGTTTAGCATTTCCTCTCCTCTGTGAGAGCTCCTTCTCCCTCTCTGGTTTAATTAGGATTCCAAAGGCTGTGAGTGCAGCCTCCACTCAAGACTCCTCCTTCCTAGCACATAGCAACCTCAATCAGACCTTAGCACCAACTGCAAAGGGGAGTAGACAGACCTGACCTGGTTCCTCAAGAGTTTTGTCCTGTTGGTTTCAGGGGCCTGAGCTATGGGGTGCGCAGGGAGGCAGATAGAGTGTTGACTATGAGAACAGACTTCACTGCAAGTGCCTTCTGTAGCAATTCACAGTAGGTGTGCTGACACACTCCAAACAGACCCCTGGAGAGGTCTGCCTGGTTGATTTTAGAGCAGAAGCTTGGGGTTCTGTCTCTTGGTACAGACAGGTGCTGTGGTGGTTAGGGAAGCAGGCTCCTTTTCTGGGTCCACTTCCCCAGTTCAGAGTAGCCAGTGTTTCACATGGCTGGGGGAGAGGCAGGGACAGTGGGAGAAGTGATTTTTCTACCATATGCAACTCATTGTTGATTCATTGACCCTTGCCTGTTTGCTGTTCTCTGTTGCTTTCCCCTGCTCCCTGATTCAGGTTATCCCAAAGCCTAGCACTGTTTCCTTGTATTTGTAGGAGAGGGTCACAATGATGGTGTTTTTGTGCTGCCATCTTCCCAAAATCCTGATCCATATGGTTTTCACCAGCTGATTTTCAGAGGCAGATCATTTGGCCTTTCTTCCTAGTCCGTCTTAGTATGGAAGCTCCTCTGAAACCTGTTCAGCATCAAAGCGACCTGCAAGCCTCCACTGACAGATGGGTGGTGGCTATGCATGAGGTGCATTGGACAGGAATGGAACCAGTATCTCCCACATGGAAGGCAAGAATTCTGCCACTGAACCACCTAACTCATTCAGCCCATTAAATAGTAGGCTTCTTGAACACAATGATAGCTTGTTATACATTTTCAAATTCCTATTACTTAGATTACTTAGATTAGACCCTGGAATATCGTGGACAGTTTAATAAGTGTTAAATGAATTAATAGGATGTAAGTCAAGGTTTACAAATAAGAACAGAAAGAAAGAAAACATGTCACTGCAGCACAGGTCCCATTCACTCTATACCTGGTAGCAAGACAGGAGGTCAGGGAGGGAGTAATTCCTATGCTTTGTCCAGGGCTTGACACCAAGGAAGATGCCAGCAAGACAGGCAGAGAATCAGCAGAAAATGTGAATGTAGATCTCAGAATATCAGAACTGGGCAGCTCTTAGCCCTCACTTAGTGTAAACCCCCTTAATGTATTGGTGAGGAGACCAAGAGTCATAGAGGATGTGTCTTACTCAAGGAAGTGACAGACGAGTTTTGTCGCAAGTAGACAGACTATAGAAGAGAAACAGCTGGAAAGGAGAAATGAGAGAGTCAAAGGGAAAACCAAGTGTATTCAGCCAAATCCAAAGCACTCAAGGCCTCTTTCCTCTCCTTGGCCAACATGTATTCCTCATGTATGCATATATTAAATTGTATGTTCCTGCCACTTTATAAAGAGCTTTATGGATATTCAGGAAACAAGTATTTCCTTATCTCTCTGGAATCAGATTAAGAGCTCCAGAGGTAGGGAGCACATTTCTCTGTTCCTGAGGTTCTCATCTCATTATGCCACTGACCCCCTAATATACACACGGTCCTAATTTCAGTCTTGCTTTAGGATCTAGGTCCTTGATACACACTTACAGGCAATTACCATTGCCAATCTGTAGTAGCACATCTAAGTTATGAGCCTACCCATAGGATGTTTCTCTTGCTCCTCTTCTACTGGTTGTTCTTCTGACCACTTTTCCCCAATCAGTTTTCAATCACTTTACTCCCATTAACTAGCTTTTATTTGGAAACACAGTTCCCCCTCCACCACCTATACTTTTTACCAAGGCCCCCAACATTACCTTGGAACAAAGTGTACTTTTCCAACTACTTAAACACAAAATGCCATCACCACTGACTAGGCATAGATAACTATTACTTGGGTACAGATGTTCCCTTATCTCCATCTTGGTGGGGAGGAGGTAAGTAGGAAGAAGCCATAAAGTATAGAGAACTTTCTCTAAAACAGAGAGTGGCCAGTGGCAAAGAGGTCCCCCTGGGCAGTGTCCCAGGTGCTGGTCACTTGCCCGTTGGCTCCCCTCCTGTCTGGCTCAGTCATGCAGTAGTTGAGTGTCACTGGCAGACAAGTTAGTGTTTGTTTTAAGCCCACAGCGGAGATGGCAGAGCGTGGGCACCAGGTCTTCTCAGAAGGTGTTGAGATTCATAAACAATTATTTTGTAGCTCACAAGTGGAGTAAGAGAGTGTGACACTCTAAGAATCTACAACTTTCTCAAGCCACATGGCCCACCTGGGCCTCTTGGGACTTACTCTTCTCAGGAAATGCTTTGGGGCTGACCCCAACTCAGGATAGAAAGGTGCAGATGACAACCTCCCCAGTGAATAAGATAACAGAACACACCCTGCGATTTTGATACTGGTGTGAAATTTTCCGGGCTATTTTCACTCTGCAGGTTAAATTGCCTGGAGGAGAACTTCATCCATCTTCAGTGGCCAAGTCCTAATTGCCTTCTGTGAACAGTGGGGTGGGGGGGCTTCTCTGCTCTTTTTATCATAACTCTTCAGCATTCCTTCTGGCAGGGAAAAGGCCTAACGCATCTTCCTGGATTATTCAGATTTTCTGCATCAGCAAGGAAAACAAACAGGTACATGCTCTATGAAATTTATATCTGCTTAGAGAGATTTTTTTTTTTTACAGAGAGTGAAAGGAGAGTCCAACAGTGGGTTAGAATGAAGTAAGTGTTTGTTCGTCCTTTTGCCATTCAATGAAACCTTTGCTCCAGGAGGAGATGAAACTCATTTTACAGGTAGTCCCCAATTTACCACTGGGTTCCATTCCGAGGACTCCATTGGAAGGTGGGTCTGATGTAAGTCAAATATCTCATTTTTTGTTTAGTTTTCATTATTATTTCCTTTTATTATCTGTATCTTTGTAAACCCAATCTTTGAGGGTTGGAAACATTACAGAAAAACTCACAGATATATTTTAATACATACATACATAAAAAATACACAAATCATAAAAATCTACTCAGATGATGAAGAGTTGGACCATTTGTCATTTTATCATTTGTGATAATAACTCCACTTGTGGAAGGTTCTAGATGGCCTGGATTATCCCCAGGAATGGAGATGGCATTTCTAGTCAGAAAATTATTGACAGTTGCCTGTATGTATGGTCTTTTTCTTTTTTTCTTCATGTATTTCTCCATAACATCTCACTGCCTCCCAAATCTGTGTATCGACTTTAGCAAAGTGATGAGTGTTTGGAGCCATGTTTTCAAGCAACCAAAGCCTCTGCCTAGACGGCAGTGTTTTGAACAGTAAATCATAAAATCAAATATCTGTGGGTGAACATCTGAGAATGATAACATCAACGAATTACATGCTGCAACTGTGTATATAGTACACACTACTAATGATAAGATGTATATTTAAAAGAAAAAAAAGAAGAGTCCTAAGTGTGATTTGTTGTATCTCAAATACATCATAAGTCAGGAACTACCTGTACTGATTTCTAAAAGAAAGCCAGAGAGAAATTGGGGAATTTGGGAGATAAAATCTGCTCCAGAAGTTGAATATCGTGGTTCAGTTCTACTTTTACATGACATTAAATAACTTATAAAGGGCATTCATACGTATTATTTAATATGATCTTCACAAATGGTATTATAATCTCTACTTGTTAGGCAAGAAAACTGAAGCTCAAGGAGTATATAACTTGCCCAACAAAACACAGTCTATTTCAACAACTCATTAAATGTGTATTTGAGTATTTATTAAGTACCAGGTAGTATTCAAAATACAGCAAATGCAAAGATGAATAAAATCAGGTCCCCTGTTTCATAGGTATTTATAGTCCAGCCTGGAAAATGGACAAATAGATACTTCCAATATTCAGCAGCGAGAGCTATGAGAAAGTCATGCATAGGTGGCGATGGCTGCATTGGTGACCCATCATCTGAGCTGGAAGTAGAGGGAAAGAGGAGGACGTGAAGGAGGAAGGGGGAGAGAGTGGAGAAATCTTCCTAAATGAGGTGGCTTCTGAACTAAATCTTAAGGAAAAGACTAGGTGAGCAAAGACTGAGGCTGGATGCCCCAGACAGAGAGCACACCATGTGCAGAGACACAGTTCAGAGTCCTGGATGAGAGAGAGGTGCACCGCTGAGCCCCATGCAAAGTGGAGGCCAAAAACAGTCCTCCATGGCTGGAGCAATTTTGACAGCAGAGATCTGTTGGAGATGAGCAAGCACCAGGAAGGCCTCAAGGCCTGTAGTAAATAAAGAACAATTTTAAGGTTTTAAGCAAGGGAGTAACTTGGCAGATTTTATTTAAGATACAGCCATCACCAAGACAACTGTTTGGAAAGTGAATCTGAAGGGAGCAGTACAAGAGAAACCAATTAGAAGTTATTACAGTAGGGACAAGATGATGGGAGCTTGATCCAAGACAGGTGAAGGGATGGTAGAGAGAGAGAGAGGAATTTGATTGAAAAAATATTTAGGTGGTAAAAAGTGGACACAAGGAGCCACAAAATGGAGTAGTCCAAGATAGATTTATGATTTGGGAAACTCATTGGTTGGCCTGCCTTTGACTGTGGCAAGAAATACTGGAGGAGCAGCAGCTCACAGAGTTTGAGGAGTCTGCAGAACACCTAAGAGGTTTAGGATATAGCAAAATACGTGAGTATGAAACTCAGGAAGATACGCCAGAGAGAGAAATCCAGACTTGAGAGAAGGATTGACACAGAGATGGAAACTGAAACTGAGAATGGGTCTGATCCTCAGAAGACAAGGTAAAGTGGACGAGCAGTAGGCACATCCAAGCAATGATTGGGAATGCAGGCAGAAGACAGGAGAAACACTGAATCCAAGGGAGAAGAGAAACTCAAGGAGGGGGCAAAAAAGCCAATGTTGAAGAAAGTCATCTAAGATAAGGATGAACAAGTGTCCGCTGGACTGGACAGCAGGAAGGCCATTGGCGACGCTGGTATGAGTAGGGTCAGTAGAGTGGTGCACGGTGGTGGTGCTAGGCTGGAGATGATGAATAGGAGAGGCAAGCACAGATGAGCCATTCTCCATGCTTGGTTAGAGAAGATGAGTCCACAAATTGGACAGTAGCTTGGGGGTCTGAAGGGAGGCATGTTTGTTTGAGAGATTTGAGCACATTTATACCCTGAAAAAGCTTTCACAGCTAGAGCCAGGAATAAGTGGTAGAGTTAGGTCCACAATTAAAAGTCCTGGGTTCCAAATCCAACTTCTTTTCCACATGCCATGATGGGGAAATACACCAGGAGAAGAATGAAGCCACAGGAGGTGAGCAGTCTCTACCAGGAAATAGAATTGTGCATCACAATAAAAACACCTCCTCAGGGAAGCAAAGCTGCATAATCCTCTGAAAAGTCCAGAGTGGTCTAGATTTGGGTTCTCAAAGAGTGATGCATATTCACCTGGAAGGAGCAGGGTGGCATGTAGGTTTCTCATGAGGTGACCAAGAATCCACTGGCTCTGCCCCATGCCCACTTGCCAGGATGATGTGTCACCTCCTTCTCACTCCATCTGCGAGGGTGTTCAGGTAAATTTTAGTGTTGGGGTGTGAGTAATTTCAAATACAATTTCTTTTCCTAACACTCATTACCTCTCCTTCCACTACCATTCCCCTCTGTTCCTCACCCCCAGGAGCTGTCATCTCTGTGCACCCAGCAGTACAGTGTAAGTGCTTAAGATCATGGAGCTAGAACAACTCTACCACTTACTTGCAGTGGGACCGAGGCAAGTTACTTTACCCCTCTTTGCCTCTGTTCCCTCATGGGGTGGCTAATATATGTGACACACTTAGAATAGTGGCTGGCATTGCAATACATGTGTTTGGCAATTGTTACCTCCCACTGACCGGCTGGGGGAGGGGTCTGGGGGCGTTTCAATGATTGTCTACTTTCCAGACACCTGTAATTTGGTTCCTTCCTGCCTTTCCAAAAACCAACCAAAAAAACCATTGCCGTTGAGTCAGTTCTGACTCATAGCGACCCTATAGGACAGAGTAGAACTGCCCCATAGGGTTTCCAATGACCACCTGGTGGATTCAAACTGCCAACCTTTTGGTTGGCAGCCATAGCATTTAACCACTATGCCACCAGGGTTTCCAAAGTAGGCCATACAAACATGTAGAAACAGAAGTCAGGCATCAGTTTTCAACTCCAATTTGATTTCCTAATACAAACCTTTTCCTAGAACTGAGGTGCTCATCAGTGAAAAATATCCAGTCTTCTCGATAATCAGGCTGAATTATGATACCATCGTTCTGGATAATGAAATTCTTTCTTATTTTATAGTTTATACAAATTACTGTAAAAACTATTTTCAAACTTATTGCTAGAATTATTTGTGTTTAGTCATAGGAATAATGTTAAATCTCAAGAAGAATTCAAATTAATTCACTTTCTTGTTGTTGTTGTGAGGTGCCGTCAAGTCGATTCTGACTCATAGCAACCCTAAGTACAACAGAACGAAACACTTGCCTGGTCCTGTGCCATCCTCAAAATCCTTGTTGAGCTTGAGTCAATTGTGGTAACCACTGCGTCAGCCCATCTCATTGAAGGTCTTCCTCTTTTTCCATGATCCTCTACTTTAACAAGCACAATGTCCTTCTCCAAGGACTGATCCTTCCTGATAACATGTCCAAAGTTTGTGAGAAATAGTCTCACCATCCTTGCCTCTAAGGAGCGTTCTGGTTGTACTTCTTCCAAAACAGATTTGTTCATTCTCTTTGGCAGTCCATGGTATATTCAGTATTCTTCCCTAACACCACAATTCAAAGACATCAATTCTTCTTCTGTGTTCCTTTTTCATCATTCAGCTTTCACACGCATATAGGCGATAGAAAACACCATGGCTTGGGTTAGGCGCACCTTAGTCTTCAAGGTGACATCTTTGCTTTTCAAGACTTTAAAGAGGTCCTTTGCAGCAGATTTGCCCAATGCAATGGGTCTTTTGATTTCTTGACTGCTGCTTCCATGGCTGTTGATTGTGGATCCAAGTAAAATGAAATCCTTGACAACCTCAATCTTTTCTCCATTTATCATGATGTTGCTCATTGGTCCAGTTGTGAGGACTTTTGTTTTCTTTATGTTGAGGTGCAATCCATACTGAAGGCTGTGGTCCTTGGTCAGTAAGTGCTTGACTTCCTCTTCACTTTTAGCAAGCAAAGTTGTGTCATCTGAATAACAAAGATTGTTAATGAGTCTTCCTCCAATCCTGATGCCCCGTTCTTCTTCATATAGTCCAGCTTCTCAGATTATTTCCTCAGCATACAGATTGAATAGGGATGGTGAAAGGAAGCAACTCTGACGCACACCTTTCCTGACTTTAAATCAAGCAGTATTCCCTTGATCTGTTCAAAGGACTACCTTTTGATCTATGTACAGGTTCCTCAAGAACACAGTAAGTCTAGAATTCCCATTCTTTGCAACATTATCCATAATTCATTATGATCCACACAGTTGATATGCCTTTGCATAGTCAATACAACACATGAAAACATCTTTCTGGTATTCTCTGCTTTCAGACAGGTTGCATCTGACATCAGCAATGATACCTCTGGTTCCACACCCTCTTCTGAATCCAGCCTGAATTTCTGGCAGTTCTGTGACCATGTACTGCTACAGCCCCTTTCGAATGATCTTCAGCAAAATTTTACTTGTGTGTGATATTAATGACAGTTTGATAATTTCCCGATTCCGTTGGATCACCTTCCTTGGAAATAGGCATAAATATGGATCTCTTCCAGTCGTATGGCCAGGTAGCTGTCTTCCAAATTTCTTGGCATAGATGAGTGGGCACTTCCAGTGCTGCATCCATTTACTGAAACATCTCAATCGGTATTTCATCAGTTTCTGGAGCCTTGTTTTTTTGCCAATGCCTTCAGTGCAGCTTAGACTTCTTCCATCAGTACCATTGGTTCCTGGTCATATGGTACCTCCTGAAATGGTTGAACGTCAACCAATTCTTTTTGGTATAGTTACTCTGTGTATTCCTTCCATCTTCTTTTGATGCTTCCTGTGTCATTTAATACTTTCCCCATAGAATTCTTCAGTATTGCAACTCGAGGCTTAAATTTTTTCTTCAATTCTTTCAGCTTGAGAAATACCAAGGGTGTTCTGTTTTGGTTTTCTATCTCCAGGTCTTTGCACATGTCATTATAATACTTTATCTTGAGCTGCCTTTTGAAATCTTCTGTTCAGCTCTTTTACTCCACCATTTCTTCCTTTTGCTTTAGCTACTCGATGTTGAAAAGCAAGTTTCAGCATCTCTTCTGACATCCATTTTGGTCTTTTCTTTCTTTCCTGTCTTTTTAATGATCTCTTACTTTCTTCATGTATGATGTCCTTGATGGAATTCCACAAGTGATCTGGTCTTCAGTCATTGTGTTCAATGCATCAAATCTATTCTTGAGATGGTCTCTAAATTCAGGTGGGATATACTCAAGGTTGTACTTTGGCTCTCACGGACTTGTTCTAATTTTCTTCAGTTTCAGTTTGAACTTGCATATGAGCCATTGATGGTCTGTTCTGCAGTCTGCCTTTGGCCTTGTTCCGAATTATGATATTAAGCTTTCTCTTCAAGTCTCTCCGTAGATGTAGCCGATTCGATTCTTGCGTATTCCATCTAGTGAGGTCCACGTGTATAGTCACTGTTTATGTTGGTGAAAAAAGGTACTTGCAGTGAAAAACACATTGGTTTTGCAAAAGTCTATCATGTGATCTCTGGCATCATTTCTATCACCAAGGCCATATTTTCCAACTCCCAATCCTTCGTCTTTGTTTCCAATTTTCCCATTCTAATTGCCAGTAATTATCAATACATTCTGATTGCATGTTCGATCAATTTCAGACTGCAGAAATTGGTAAAAGTCTTCAATTTCTTCAGCTTTGGCCTTAGTGGTTGGTGTGTAAATTTGAATAATAGTCATATTAACTGGTCTTCCTTGTAGATGTATGGATATTAATCTATCACTGACAGTGTTGTACTTCAAGATAGATTTTGAAATCCCCACATAGGAAAATTCACTATCTTAGTATTCCCATTTTTTAATTTTGGGTGATATCAAATTGTTGATATTTGACCATTTTTCACTTACAAAATGACAATTTTATATTGTTTAACCATTCATAAACCAAACCTGTTGCTGTCAAGTCTATTCTGCCTCATAGCCACCCTATAGAACAGAGTAGAACTACCCCGTAGGGTTTCCAAGGAGTGGGTGGCGGATTCAAACTGCTGACCTTTTGGTTAGCAGCTGTAGCTGTTAGCTACTGAGCCACCAGGCCCCATTTAACCATTGATGGAATTCCCATTTATGCAGATGTGGTAGGACAAATGAGTTGTTTGCTGCCTAAAATTTGTTTGGGGGAAATATCTCAATGGGCCTTTCGATTACGCAAAAGATTAGATAAGTCAGTCACAAAAGGACAAATATTGTATGACCTCATTTATATAAAAAGATAAGAAAAAGCCTATGTATAGAGGCCAAAGTGGTTACTAGAGGCAGGAGAGAATGGGGCAGATGGGTTAACAGTGATGGAAAAATTGCATTAAGTATAGGGTTGCACAGGTGATTTTTGCAATTGCTGTTGATAAATTATACACCTGTAAAAAGCTGAATTGGCAAAAGTTGTGTGATAGATATACTTACAATAACAACAACAACAAAGAGCAACTGCTGAGTCTGCTTATATATAACCAACAAAACACCTCATGGGATTTGGTTCCTTGGTTTGGAGATTTAGGGTCTTGGTTTCATGGGACATCTGGGTTAGCTGGCCTAATAACATGTTTAGTGCTTCTGTTCTACCTCCTAGTTTGATAAGCAGCGCCTGGGGTCTGAAAATCTTGCAAGAGGCCATCAGGGGCACAACAATTGATCTCTGTTTGTATGGAGCAACAGAGGAGGACAATAGGAAAGAGTAGGAGAATATGGAAAGTATAGCTAATTGCCTCCACGAATAGCTATCTCCTTTGCCATGAGGCCAGAAGAACTGATGGTGCCTGGCTACCATTGCTGAACATTTTTGATCAAAGATTACATAGAAAAATCCTGAACAAAAGGAGGAAAATGTAGAACAGAATTTCAGATTCTCATGAACTCCAGACTTTCTGGAGCCATGGAGGCTGGATGAACCCTTGAGATTATTGCCACGATATAATCCTTAAACCTTAAACCAAAAATATCCCCTGAAAACTTCTTAAAACCAAATAGTGGTTTAGCTTAGCTAGTAAAGAATGTCTGCCTTGAGCATTGTGCTCTTTTAAGATCTATCTATATGGGATCAAAGTGACAACCACAACTGGAAAGATTAGATAGAAACCTTAGGCGGCAGCGAATTTATGCTAATGCGGGAGGAATAACTCAGAAAAGGAGAGTGAGAATGCTCGCACAACTTGAAGAATGTAATCAATGTGACTGAATTGTACCTGAAGAAACTGTTGAATTGGTGTATGTTTTGTTGTGTATAGTCTCAACAAAAATAAATAAAATTTTGTAAAAAGTTTAGAGTTGGGAGAAGTGGAGACTAAAAAGGGCTCTAAAATTGCTTTGCTTGATAAAATGAAGTCATATGGTGATTTTTGTTTTCTCAGATAGAGGAATTGTATTTTTTATGATGGAAAGAGTAAGGTAGGGAGCTTTAGACCCTGAGGGAGAGCAGGTCCCAGCTAAAAGAACAATGAGGGGAGGTATTAAGGAAAGAGAATGAGTAGTAATGAACAATATGGTGGATTGGTCATGAAACTTTAGGAGCAGTTCGACACCCAGTTTTAAGCTCTGTGTTTAATTGTTTTCTTCATCATCTCCACTTATCCAGCTTTACTTCTGCCCAGTTAGTAGTGTTTAGGGAATGTCAGTGCCAGAGCAATGTCTATACTTGAAGCAATGGGGGACTAAGAGAAAAATATACCTCATTAGCCTGGAGGAGCTCAAGTATCGCCTTACAAAAATTACCCCTTGAGTGTTAGGCGACGGGATAACCATTCAAAAGTAGGCACTCCTCTAGGACAATTCAGAAATACTGCACCACTGGGCCAGGCATTGGCAATCCTGTGATTCCATGTGTGACTCTAGAAGTCTGCAAGGCTTGGGAACTTCTAGAATCATCAGTCCGAGAACCTGAATCACCTATACCCTAACAGCTCACAGTTTACATTAACAGGACTTTGCTCTTTTCAGGGACCTCTAGTCCAGGAAAATAAAGGTTGTAAATATTTTATTATTTTCAGGAACTTTTGGGAAAAATCCATTTAAATGAGCGTTAAACTATTAGACTTGTCAATAGATGGCCTCAAATGACTATTTATACCCCCAAGACACTTTGAACACCTTGCCTCAAAACCTTAAACCCTGAATTGTAATATCAGGATCCTTACCCAATTCTAACTAAACCCCCAACCCCTGCACTGAAAAACCTTTCTTAAACCCAACCTCCAAATATTGTAAATATCCTGACTTCCACTTCCCTCCTCTGAGATTCTGTTAAGAGTTTGTCAAGGTAGTCTTCTCCCTTTACCAGCTTCTGCTTACCAACTGGTGTTTTGGTGGCATTTTCAAGGAGCCAAAACTTGTCAGCCTAGTCTTTCACTCATTCAACATTATTTATTGAGCACCTACTTTGTTTAGAGGAGCTGTGCTAGGGGCTGGGGATACAAAGGTGAACAAAGCTGAGTCTGTGACTTCATTGAGCTTATATTATAAGGCAATACACAGACATTAAACAATTGGTCATAAGTAGATTATTTAATAATTAACTATAATTATTTAAACAAAATTGTGGTAAGTGTTACAAAGAAGAAGTACTGGGCCCTAAAAGAGTGCCCACAGGGACAGAACCTTGTCCAGTGGGAAAGCGGGGGCTTGTGCAGGCATGTCAGGAGATGGGCATGGAAAAGACAGCAAGATCTCCTAATTCAGGCCACATGCTGGACCCCAATCCTATGCAGCACTGAGTTTCATACCAGTGTGGCCATGGGACAAGAGTCTCAGGAGGTTCTCATGTTTATTAAAAGGAAAGGAAGCATGGGTTTAAAATGTGGAGAAACACTGCAGCAGCCCACAGTGAAGTGTGCCTGAATGACAGTGTCTTGTGTAAATACGAGCATTGAGAGGTGCTGTACAGAGGGTCACTGGACACTAGAGACTGTAAACAGAGAGTTGGGGGACAAGATATGATCCATTGTGAAGATTGCCTTAGATGTCTGCCAGAGACCTGGTAAGATACAGGGACGCAGTGGTTGAGAGGCAAGTTTCTTGAGGCACACGACTAAGCTAGGGGCCTCTTTAGTCCTTCAAAGAATATTCTACAAGGGTCTGGATCAGTATTGTGGGAGTAGGAATGTTGAAGAGGAGACAGACTTGAGAATGTAGAATTAACCACACATGGTTTTCTTGATAAATGGAGAAAACATTGGAGTTGCCAAGTATTTCATTTTACTTGGATTCAGAATCAACACCCATGGAAGCAGCAGTCAAGAAATCAAACGACATGTTGCATTGGGCAAATCTGCTGCTAAAGACCTCTTTAAAGCAAAGATGTCATTTTGAAGACTAAGGTGCACCCAGGCTGTGGTATTTTCAATAGCTTCATATGCATGTGAAAGCTGGACAATGAATAAAGAAGAACAAGGAAGAATTGATTTCTTTGAATTATGGTGTTGGTGAAGAATATTGAATATAGCATTAACTGCCAGAGGAACTAACAAATCCGTCTTGAAAAAAGTACAATCAGAGTGCTCCTCAGAAGTGAGGATGGCGTGACTTTGTCTCATGTAGTTTGGACATGTTATCAGAAGGGACCAGTTCCTAGAAAAGGACATCATGCTTGGTAAAGTAGAGGGTCATCAAAAAAGGAGAAGACCTTCAATGAGATGGATTGACAAAGTGGCTACACCAATGAGCTCAAACATAGCAACGATTGTGAAGATGGTGCAGGACCAGGCAGTGTTTCATTCTGTTTTACAAAAGGGTCACTATGAGTTGGAAATGACTCAGTGGCACTTAACAACAACAACAATGGTGCCCTTGATAAGCTGTGTGAAGGTAAGAGCAAGGAAAAAATATGGTTTTAAGTGGTCTTGAGTATTGTCTAGGTTCTAGACTCTAGGAGACAATACAGGTAGGGCAGGGTGTTCTGGAACGTGAGACAATATGGCCAGTTCCTCATCAAAGTGCAAGGTTGGTGTCAGAAAGGCAGAGGCAGCCGTAAACAGAACTGGGCTACCAGGTCTGGGCTGGTGTGGATACAGCAAAATAGCCTGGTCCCAAGGTGCTGCTGGACCCTGAGAGAACTTTTCATCTTCATCTAATGAAAATCAAGACTGGAAGAGGCCTAAGTTTGCAGGGGAAAGGAAGAATGACTCAGGGAACAGAATCAAGTAGCAGACAAAAACTTGAGAAAGGTAAATGCAAGTTTGGGAGATGAGGAAGAATACACCATGCTGGGTGGGGGTTCACTGTAGAATCATTTAGCAATGAGGTAGGAAATGTGTGCTGGATTGAAGTGCGGAGAGCCCTAATGACCACACTGTCAATACAGATTTGATTTTGTCTATCAAAGGGAGCACTTAATAGGGTTTGAGCAGGAAAGGTATATTAAAAACATTGCTTAGCAAGATTTATGTCTTCAGCTTAGATCGCATTGAGAGTGAAGTGGACCAGTGTGAAGTCCTAGTGGGGTGTGTAATAATGAGGCCCAAAGATATCGCTGTTTTCTCTGCCTAGACTAGAATCTGACGGGGGTCAAAGACCTACTTTCTCACTTCTGTGCTCCCCTCCGTGCCGAATGTCTGGCCTGTGTAAGGGCCCTCACTGAATGTGTACTTTGGTTGAACTGAATATCCAAAAGGCAGCTGGAGAAGAAATAATTGCTATCACTATGGGTGCTTTTCATGCGCTGTTCATCATACTAAATCTACATGCACCTAACCCTCAGAACCCACATGCCTTTATAATCAAGGCCAGTTTAATGACAAGGAGCTAAGCGACTTCTCCAGCTAGAAAGTAGCAAAACCTGAATTTGAACCCATGCCATCTGATGGCAGAGCCTGGACTCCTGAGGACCCTGTGTCCCTGCTTGGAGGGGACACAACTGGGGGGTAGCATGCAGACTTGTGGGTCATCAGAGTAGTGCATGTAAAAGAGAAGAGATTTTGCCACCCCTTGGAGGCAAGAAAGCAAATGTGTGACTTCTAAGCCCTCTGTTTCCCCCATTAGAGGGTAAAAGGAATGGGAGAAAATGTAATGCTTTCCTTTCCCCATCCCCACCCTTCACCTACATGACCACAGGGCACTTAGTGAGCTACTTCACCTCTTAGGAATTAGATACTCAGGGGCCCAGAAACTTGGAAGCAGTTACTAGTTCTTATCCTGGATGACTCATTTGGTTTCTAAAGACAATTAAGTCTAAGGTGTTGAATTCCTTGAGCTTTTGAGCTCTGGAAATGAATGACAATAGATCCATCATTCCTATGCAGGGTATCTTCCAACCGCCACCTTTCTTTCTCTCTCTCTCCTTCTACACACACACTCACACACAGAGACACACACACACACGTACACATGTGCACACACACACACACGCCCTTAAAAAGAATTCTGGGAGGAATCAGAAATTCTTAAGAAGCCTCCTTATCTCTGGAACCTGGCTTCTATCTCCAAATATAAGCTTGGGTTCAGAATCTATAATCAGCCCTTTTATTCTCCCCCACGAGAGTCCAATAACCTGCAAATATCTCTAAAAGAGATGTCCTCTGCCACTACCAGCAACACAAATGCATTGAGACGGTTGGAATAAAAGCCTTGGCTAGAACCCAAGGGTACAAACAGTCACCAAAAGTACAGAGACAGGTGGAGCTGCCCTCCGTGGTCCTATCAGAACAAAAGTAAAGATGAAATACATAAAGCTGTCCTTCCTGCCATCTATGCCACTTGAATCAAGATCCACAAGTACACTCAGAACTTAAGCAGTGGCTATCACCAGTGTTTTCAAGCTATCTCACACGTCTAATTAAGCAATTTCTTATGACAGAGACTGCGGGAATTAGAGGCACCAAAGAGGGGGACGTGTCTTACACAGCCAGTCCTCACACTCGCCACTCTTGTCACTGGGGAGTTTACATTTCTAAAGAGAGTAACACAGCTGATCTAAAAACTTGCAAATAGGTTATCTACACGGAACAGAGGGGAGCCTTCTGAGACACAGTGGGCTTCTAGTTGGGACAAAGCGTTCTTTGTAATTGGACTCTGTAATTTGGTTGTTATTTTTGCCTAATTCCACAAACAGCCCCCTGGAGGAATTGACTCTAGACAGAACCATTTGGTAAATTTTAACAACTCTCTTATTTATTTATCTTAGAGAATCCTCCGTACCCCCATTTTGAAACACAGCATCACAATCTTGCCTTATATCAACCTTGCTGCTGCCTAAGGCCTTTCCCAGTTAAGGAGAAGCTGGTGGTGAGCCCCCACTGCGCACAGGCCCTCACTGCACCATGAGACATGGATGCCCAGAATCAGGTCCCAGCCATCGACTGCCCCTCCTTTCCACCTTGCTCCTCTTCTCATGTTCTGAGTTGTCAGCACTGGAATTTACAGTTGTGTCTCCAGCACCATTTTTAAGTATCTACCCTGCTTCAGCCCCTCCACGTGCACTGGACCTGTCACAGACAAGTGGTAATCAATCACATAACAAGGCTTGTTTCCTTTCCCATCAGTTTTATATTCTTCACTATTCAGTTTACCTGGTTCAGTGCCCCTTAGGCTCCTAATTTTTATCTTTCTCCTTCCTTAGAGTTGGTCACCCAGTTTGGATCTCAGGCACCCCAGAACACAACTCCTAGTGGTTGCTCAGCAACCACTCCCTCATTGGACTCTACTCCAATCCTCCTCTCATCAGCGGAGGATCTTCAGAAATACAGGATTTAATCTAGTAGATTTTATAGATTTTTAGGCCATTTGCCTAGAGCAGAATGTTCCATAGTGAGAACCATAGAACAAAGCACCAGAATTTCCTCAAGGAAGCTGTGTTTGTGAAATGCAGATTTCTGGACTACACTCCAGGCCTAACCAAAAAAAAAAAAAAAAAAAACCCGTGGCCGTCCAGTCCGACTCATAGTGACCCTACAGAGCAGAGTAGAACTGCCCCATAGAGTTTCTAAGGAGCGCCTGTCGGATTTGAACTGCTGACTTCTTGGTTAGCAGCTGTAGCACTTAACCACTATGCCACCAGGCCTACTGCATTAGAATTCTGTGGAGGAGGGAGCCCAGCAACCTCCTAGGTGTTTCTCATACCTACTGACATTTGAGACCCACTAGAGCAATTTTATATTCAATAGAATTTATATTAAATTTCAAAGAACACCAGCAATGCAGGAATAGGACGAATGTGCTTTCAGTATTATTTCCATACCTTTGGTAACGCAGTGGTTAAGCACTAGGCTACTAACAGACAGGTTTGGTGGTTCGAATCTAGGCTCTGCAGGAGAAAGATGTGGCGGTTTGTTTCCAGAAATATTAACCCTGTGAGGCAGTTCTGCTCATCCTATAGGGTTGGTATAGGGTAGCTATGAGTAAGAACCAACTCTGACGGCAACCAGCTGGGTTTTCTCTATAGTCTGTAGCTGATATTTTTAAACATTTCACATGCCAGGTTAAATCCCAATCTAATCTTTCCAACAGCCCAGTGCTGTGGGTACTATTGTTATTCTTATTTTACAGATAAGGGAACTAAAGCTGAGAGAGGTTGAATGATGTCCCCAATATCACACAGCTCTTAAGTGGTAGAGTTAATATCAAAGCCAAATAACTTCTAGTTCCAAAACCCATCGGAAAAACCTGCAGAGGGGAGGTGAGCTTTACAAAGCTGTAGTATAAATAAGATTTTGGAGGAAAATATTTACCTAGGAAACCACACCAAGGTCCAAGATGGACTAAAAAGACCTATCCTGGGTGGCCAATTCTAAGAAGCAATACAAAAAGTAGAAACACCTTTTTAAAACAAGAATAATCTTGTAGTGTAAACACTTAAAGTTTTTACTTTGTAAATTATACTACATTCTTATCTATTCATTAAAAGTGGTCCTCTAATCTACTGCTTTCCCAGATGAAAAAAAAAAACCACAAGTTGCTAATGAGTCATCTGCGACTCATGGTGACCCCATGTGTGTCAGTAGAACTGTGCTCCCTAGGGTTTTCAATCGCTAATTATTTGGATGTAAATTGTCAGGGCTTTTTTTCAAGTTACCTCTGGGTGGACTCCAGACTCCAACCATCAGGTTAGCGGCCAAGGGCATTAACCACTTGTACCACCCACAGAGTTTTCTAGATGAAGTCTAGGGAAAGCAAGCCCATGAAGTGACAAAACTTCTTTTCCTGTCTGTTGGAGGCTTGTGTGTTGTAATATTGTTCGTATTTCAGCAGAGCTTGCAGGCTAAGCTGGGCTGGAGCAGCAGCCAATGAAAACCCTATGGATCACAATGGTCTGACCCATAACGGACCATGGAGATGGCACAGGACTGGCATCATTTCACTCTGTTGTGTATGGGGTCACCATGAGTTGGGCCCAGGTTGATGGCAGCTAACAACCACAACAATTTAGGGCAGTAGGATCTGCAATCTGTTTTTATAACACTCATAGGAGATACTTAACACCTAGAGTTTGGAAAATATACTAGAAATTTTGTACAAGGAGATGATAGCACCTAAAAAAGTCACTAGAACTTGATAAAATAGGATTTAAGACGGAAATACTTTCGTAGAAAGTACATCTTGCTCAAAAGGTTTGGTTTTAATAGAAAAGGAAAATGAAGAGCTCTAGAATTAAGATTTACATTTCTGATATCATTCCATAGTCCTAAAGCAGATATTTAATAGAAATAGTTGGTCAAGACTCAGAAAGAAGAGAAACAGGGGATGTTTTCAGGGAATGCCCTACAGTCTGCTCAGCCAGGCTGGGGATGCAGAACATATTTCCATAATGCAGTTTTTAAAACTGACTGAGAGACAAGATGGTAATGGTGAAGAACTCCTTTTTTTTCCTAATGTCTTCCGAAAATAAAAATTATTATTATTTGACTTGCTAATAATTTTTATGGAGTAATCTGTTATTTGGAGCCCTGGTGGTGCAGTGGCTAAGAGCTATGTCTGCTAGCCAAAAGGTCAGCAGCTTGAATCCACCAGCCTCTCCTTGAATCCAAAAGCCTCTCCTTGGAAACTCTTTGGGGGCAGTTCTACTGCCCTGTAAGGCAGCTATGAGTTGGAATCAACTTGATGGTAAGGGGTTTGGTTTGGCAATAGTTAATTTGTTATTTTGGTGTGTCCAAAATCCCTTCACTTGGAGATCTGCCCTCCACAACACTGTATGATGCTGAGCTCATGGGAACTGCTGATGCAGAGTGATGGGCAGGTAACTTACTCATCTAATGGGCTCTATGCAAGATATCAGCATCTTTAGAGAAGACACATAGGGAAGAAAGGTAGTTGCTTTTTGCTCCTAACACCTACTTCCCAGCTACCTTTGAGACCTTATTGTTCAAATAATTCATTCTTGGAAGTTATCAGTAGGCCTCTAATACCTTCCATTTTGCCTGGGTTAGTCCAATTCAATTTCTATTGCTTGTAGCCAAAAAAAAAAAAAAAAAAAAAACCAAAAAAACTTAATTTAGAAATTGATACTAGAGAGTGGATTTTAGCCCATAGACCCCCAGGGAAATATGGAATATTTTTTGTAAGTTATTAGCCCAGGTGCCACCATGGTAGGGCTTTTTTGTTATTTAATGTTGAACGCATTCTTAACCAACACAGAAGAGTATCAATGAACCTTGTAAAGTGGCTGCAGGAGGTTCCTGAGGAACCTTTAGTTCATAGATACCTTCCCTGGTTTTATCACATCTAAGTCTCCTGGCTTCCACGAGAGAGGCTAAGAGTCTGGGCTTAGAATTCAAAAACCTGGGTTCAAAACTAGGGCAAGCCATCTGAACCCTCTGTACCACAGCTTCTTCGTATGTAAAATGGGGAGAGTAATGCATCTATGACATAGGCTTGTGTTGAGGGTCAATGAACAAATGTTTCCAAGTGCATCCCACAGTGCCTGACCTCTGAGCAGCATTCTGCCCTTGGAGAAGGGGCTCTCTACCTGTACCTGCTAGAAGGCTGATTATAAAACACCACCTCTTTAGAGCACAGAGCCAAATGACAACGACTTCCACGCTGAGAATAACGGTTAAGATCACCATGCAGTTTTCAAAGACACTAAACAAATAAAGAAAACTTGTTGCTGTCAAGTCAATTCTGACTCATAGTGACCCAATATAGGACAGAGTAGAACTGCCACATAGGGTTTCCAAGGAGTGGCTGGTGAATTCAAACTGTTGACCTTTTGGTTAGCACCCAAGCTCTTAACCACTGCGCCACCAGGGCGCCTTCAAAGACAGGCCAAGGATTTAGAGCAGGGCCCAGGCCAACAGCAACCATAGCTCTGTGGACTCATGCAAAACAGAGAATTAAGGGACTAGCACATGTCAGCAACATTCCATTCTTCTTTCTCATTTTTCTAGACGTTAAAGATGAAAACAGTCCCTTGAACTGATTCTGGATAAGTTATTGATCCAGTCTCTGTTTTTACAGGACGTTTGTAGAAAAACAGAAAGTTTTTCCCCGGGAGGTCAGCTCAGAGAATCACAGCTGAATTCTCTTATCCAGTTCTAACTACATAAATGCCAGGCCTGCATTATCAACATGGATAGAGAATCTGGAGATACCAGATAAGACCACTCCAGGCATCCTAGTGGACCTGGGGTCAGCTTTCTGTGAGATGAGGTGGCAGGAATCTGCTCTCCCAGAGCAAAGTCCATGAGACATTGGGGCTGGTTGTGCGGCACAGCAAAGGATTTCCACCTCTGGAGCTGCCATCCAGTTCCATACACAAACAGAGGAAAGCCTGATAAGATGAGGGTAGCCTGGCTAGGGCCAGCCCCTGGTATCTATAAATATATAGAATTCTGATTGCCAGCCTAACACAGATAGCACCTTAGAACAGGAACTTAAAGCAGAGGAGTGGCAACAAAGCAAAGGTCAGGTCCTAAAAAGAAATTAATTTGGACTCAAAGCCATTAAGCATACAAATATAGTGTGAATTATTTGTGTCAAATCATGCCCAACAGTCCTAAGATCACAAAAGAGACTCAAGGCCATCTATATTGGGACTAGATCAAGGCTGGGATTGGGGCTAACTCCATTGTGAGGCTCTGAAATTGACCTACCAAGGCCGGGTGAACTAAATGTTCACTAGATGTCTGGCAAATTTGATCAGGGTGATACCAAAATCAAGAAATTCAACTCAAAATCACCAGCCCTGCCCTTAAAAGATAGCATGTTTTCTACACGAATTATTCAGAATTAGCCAGATACTCTTATGTTATTATGTTAATGACTCCAGTTCTACATGTCACTTTTGACTAGCAATAACATCTAAGCAACTCTTTTCCAGTAATGCACTGATTCTGGGAGAAAAAAAAGTAGTCGCAAGGAAGTCAGCGGAGAGCCTGAGAAGGAAATTATGATTTCAGCAACTTCTTTGGCCTTCAGCAATGATTGTGAGGATGTCACAAGACTGGGCAGTGTTTCTTTCTGTTGTACAGAGGGTCTCCATAAATCAGGACTGACTTGATGGCACCTAGCAACAACAACCTTTGGCCTTGGACTTGAATTTCCTCAGGAGATTCATTTGTCTACTGTGTAATCATCAGCAGTTCTGGATTAAAAAAAAAAAAATGCCTTATATATAGCATTGTAACTAGTATAATAATGTAGAAATTTTAATATTTTAATTTTTTTAACTTTTATTTTTATCAGAGTAACACATGAATAGAGTGCTTATAGTCAAATGGTCCCGTAATGAAAAACAGAAGTTCCCTAACACACGTTTCTTTACCCTTCAATCTCAACCTCCAGAGGTGACTTTTTAGCTTTTCTTCTAGGATTTACCTCTACATTTTTAAATGCTATGCTTATGGGTTGGGTGGGTATGCTTACATGGCTACTTGTTAATTTTACAAATTTAAGTGTCATCTACTGACTTCCTATTACACAAGATTAGAGTCTACTTTTTTTATGCCAGGATCCTCTCCCTTCTATCACCTCCATAATTCCTCACTCTCATCCTCTTAATATATCACAATTTTTGACACAATTAATATTTTTGCATTATTGACAGCCATATAAATATGGCTCAAGACTGAACCATGTAAGAGACTATGATTACATTTTATTCCTAGTGCAACATATTTTTCCCTGCTTGAAGTTGTCAACAATTTTTTTCTACTTGGATTAATCATCAGTGTGGCTGGATTGTCTGGATTGTTCAGGAATATCATCAATGTGGTGAAGGTAGAACCTCCAGTGGGAGGAAAGGCCCTTCTTGTCAAAGATGTGGCAAGCATCTTTGACCGATATTTTTTCTTGTTGAAGCCCATATTGTCATAAGGCAGAACTTTGCTTAGAGTGAAGCCTTTGACAGACTTGTGTTGCCTGGGGCAAAAGTGACCAACAATCACCACTTGACTTACAGGGATGACACCAATTCGCCTGGAGCAGGAGATGTAGGGTCTGTCGGTTAGATAAATCGGTGGCAAGCTGCAATCAGTGTCTTCAAGCAATGCAGCTCCCCAGCCCTTGCCACTCTCACAGTAACTTTTCCTCTCCTGGAAATAGATACAAATGTTAGTGTGTCTGGAGTGTTGCAATTTTTTCTAATGCACATCTAACTTCTTTAATGATTTCCCTATACATCCTCCAGCTTGATAGAATCAGTAGTTTAACATCAACCACCAATTTTTTCATATCCAACATGTAAGTCAAAGGGCACACTCACAGGTCTGCTTATTCTTTGAGTTAGCAGCCTCAAAGTCATTGACATCAAGTCAAACATCAGGAGAGTCTACCTGAGATGAATGTATAATTATGTTTTTGGTAAAGGTAGAGTCTCTTTTGATAAAGTGTTCTGAGGTGTGGTAGGCCAATAACGGTCCCCCAAAGATGTCCTGGTCCTTATCCCAGGAACCTTTAAATATGGTGCATTACCTGACAAAGGAACTTTGCTAATGTGATTAAGGCTACAGGTCTTGAGAAGGGAAGATGCTCTGGATTACCAGGTATACATGACCTAATCACACGAGGCCTTAAAGCTAGAGAAATATCCTTGGTTGAAGTCAGAGAGATGTGAAGATGGGAGAAGAGGGAGGAAAGATTCAAAGCATTAGAGGAACTCAAGAGAGGGACTCAACCTTTCATTGCTGGCTTTAAAAATGGAGGAAGGGGGCCACAAACCGAGGAATACGGGTGGCTTCTAGGAGCTAGAAATGGCCCACAGCTGATACCCAGCAGAGATATGAGAACTTCAGTCCCACAAATGCAAGGAACTGAATTCTGCCAGCAACCAGAATGCTGAAGGAAATGGTTATCCCCTCCATCCTCCAGGAAGGAATCCTGTGTTGCTGTCACCTTGATTTTAGCCCAGTGTGACCGATGCTAGACAAATTTAAGATAACAAATTTGCATTGCTTTAAGCTACTAAGTTCATGGTAATTTATTACAGCAGCAATAGGAAACTAATATATGAAACATCAATGGTGGTCCCATAGTACTTGCTGATTTCAAACTCCCCCAAGGAGATATCAGTGGTGGTTTCATGTTCCCAATTAGTCTTTAGTTTATTTAAGGCCCAGCTGTATTTGAAGAACCCCTCTATATATCAGTAGCCTTCTTCTCAAACTTGTCAGTAGTTCCTGTCATCAGTTCCACTACCTTTAAAACCAGGCAGTTAGTATAGATGAATGTATGGATTCAATGACTTGGATGTTGACATGAGTTCTTCTCCATTTTGTCTTGGGTTTAGTGATAGTTTTCACAACACTGTTATTCTGGTAACAAGCAAAAATGTTCTGTTGAATTTGTTTTTCTGCTGCTATATTTTTAATTTTCAAGAGCTTTCTTATTCTCCAAACTTAAAAAAAAATACTATTCTGTTCTTATTTTATGAATGAAAAATCTTCTCATCTCCATTATGTTACACATTACAGTTTTTTTTTTTTCATCTTACATTGTCTCTTGTGTCCATCAACATCCTTTTTTTTAAATCTGTTTTGGCCTTTGCTCTTCATGTTAAACACTTTCCTCAAATGTCTGGTGTCGTTCTCTTGTCTTTTAATAGTGAGACATTAAAAAGCTGATTGGAAGCTCTGTGTTTATGATCTGGTACCTAGTGGGCTTTACTGCAGGGTGACGAGACTATCCTGTACCATTTATTTCCTTAGGAAACCCTTACAAGTTTGTATAACAAAAAACAAAATAACCCATTGCCATCAAGGCAATTCCTGCTCATAGCAACCCTACATATATATATATATATATATATATATATATATACACACACACACACACATACATACATAGATACATATATTATGTGTATATATATATATATACACACACACATATACATATACGTATATTATACGGGGCCCTGATGGTGCAGTAGTTAATCACTCAGCTGCTAACCAAAAGGTCAGCAGTTCAAATCAACCAGCCACTCCTCAGAAACCCTATGGGGCAGTTCTACTCTGTACTATAGGGTCATTAGAAGTGTGTGTATATATACTTATATACACACACTATATATATATAAAACCAAACCCATTGCCATCAAGTCGATTCTGACTCATAGCGACCCTGTAGCATCCTACAGAGTCATTATGAGTTTATATATATATATATATACACACACACACATACACATATATAAAACACTTAACCACTGGACCACCAGGGCTCCATGTACATATATGCATGCATATATATATATATATATATATACATATATATATACATATCTTGGGCTGGTCAATTTCTTCAACCAGGAGTCCTCTCCCCATTCTGAGAGCCAAAGAGGGGGAAAGTGGCTGGTAGGAGGAATGGGAGAGTACCCATTCGGAATGTAGAGCTTTACTTATTCTCCTTCCTTTTTTTAGTAGAGTGCATCACCCTGCCCTCTGATCATATCACCAAGCCCAATGCTTCTGTAGTTTGATTTACCTGCAGAATACATTCGCCTTCTCCTGGCTGTATGGGTCAGTGCAGGACACAGGGTAAGGAATGGGAAAAGATGCATCCAACTGTCTCTTGCAGATAATTTCAACCAATCCTCTTGGTTTGTATTTGTTTGTTTGGTTTTTGTTTTTACCTCACCAATTAGTCATCCCTGCTTTCTGAGGTACCTGGTGCCTCTAATTCCTGATCTTTTGGGGCCTCTGCATTGTGAATCAACTTGCTTCCTGTTTGAATCCTTTTCTGCAGGTGTTTAGGTTTCTCCTTTCTCTGTTCCACTAGATCAGTTACAAATCACTGATCTGCTTTCTTCTTCCAAAACTTTAACTATTTTCTTTGTCTTTGTGGATTTAAACCATCATTTATTTATTTATTTACTTACTTACTTATTTACTGTCATTTCAGTGGGATTTTGACAGGAAGCATGGGTTCAACCCATTGTGTTTAAGTGGAAGCCTTGTAGAAGTTTAAGAGAATCAAAGACATATAACATTCAGGGGGAAAAGATCTAGTTCAATCCCTTTCCTTGATGAAACTGTAAATAAAGAAGAAACTTTCCCATCTTGTACATCAGAGGTCACTGACAATTACCAATCCTCAGAGCAGATGTATATAGTTCTCCCTTTTTGTGGCCAGCTGGTTCCAGCTGAGTAGAGGATGAATGATGACAGGCCTATAACACACGTTCTCAGTGAGGAGGAAAAGTAGAATGATTCCCCAAGTGGATGGTCAGAAGAAATACTCCCTGGCATGTAGTAGTCAGAGCTGAGAATCAAAGCTATAACAAGCTCTCCCACAGAGATTTGGCCCCAACAAGAAGAATATCCTTCACAAAGCAACAAAGTGGAAAAATCTCTGGGAAACGACCCATGCTTTCAGTTTTTCTTGCCTATACATTTATGAACACCTTTGGCTATGACAGCTTCAAAGTTCAATGGTAGAAACAGAGAGAAAGGTCAAACACTTGAAGAGCAGTTTAACAAGTTCAATTTTCTTTTAAACTGCACATTTTGTATTTCAGTTTTATTTTTATTAATTAAAGTGGGGAACTCTGCATCTTTTGGTTCTACTTTATATCAGACCTGTCAAGAAGGCTTCCTGGCTTAGCCTCCATTTCTTCTTACTTTTGCTGGTACATTAGAGCCTGGAGGCCCTGCTACAGTGTAGTGCAGTGCAGGGCAAGGAGGTCAGCCTGGTCAGCCAGGTTGTCCTTGATTCCATGAGCCAGAGCAATTCTCCAACACCCACAGAGCCCGGGAGAATGGGGGCTGTCAATGTCCCATCTTGCCTTCTTCACAGCTTGTTGTCAGAGGATTAAATGAAACAATTTATGTGAATGCCTTTTTTTTTTTTAATTAGAGAGTTATTTGCGTTATTTATTTTATTTTTTGAAGTGCAATCTATTTATAAAAAGGCACACATTTGCAATGACTTAATTCAAAGTGGGTATGCGCTGTGATCACCACCCATGATTAGAAACAGATCGCCTGCATCCCTGATGCCCCCTTTACACTCCTGCCCATTACTACTCTCAAGGGTAACCACTCTCTTGTCTTCTAACACCATAGATTACTTTGGCACGTTTTTTAATTTATGTAAATGGAATTACGCAGTATATAATCTTTTGGGCCTGGATTCTTTTGCTCAACATTATGTTTGTAAGAATCATCCATGCTATTGTGTATAGCTGCCATTCTGAATATTTTGAAACAATAGACACAATGAGTTTTAAGCTGTACCACTCAAATGTCATTTAGAACAATCATTTCTTCTACTTAAAAGCTACCAGCAGGGACAAAGAATTATTTATGTTTTAAACATAGTCAAGTGATAGGTCTGGAATTCTTTTCTTTATGAAAAAGAAATGGCAAGGGAACCATCCTGTGTCTAACCCATCAAATTATCCAGGTGCCTAATGGATTTTGTCTTAATGTCTTCTTACTTACTCCACTCCCACAGGGTCCCAGGAAGGCCCCCTTTCTGGAGGCAGACCCTACCTACTAAGAAGTATTCTCTGATTACACTAAGAAGAGACAAGAGAACAATGACAGCATCCAATTTTAGATGATGCTGTTTTTAATCTATATTTACATAGTTATGTAAATGAGTAGAGCCTTGCTGAAAATATAATAGTGGAAACATAAAAAAGTAAATTGAATGGGCAACAGTGCAGCTACTTACTCAACCAGGATAAATATGAGATCACTAAGATGAATGAAATTTTTTATTTAGCTAATGAAATAGCCTGTGGCCAGATCAAATACCAACCAAATTCATTAACTTCTAATGGAGGAAGGAGGGGAATTGAATTGAATTTTATATGCTAATTTTTTTTTCTGAAACCAAGCAAAATCAAACTATGGCAAAAAGGAATAATAGGTATTTGGAAACTATCAGAAAGAGGTCAATATTTCCTTTCTCTTTATCCTTGTGTTATGCACTGTACCTGATCACTGCACACAATCATGTTTTCCATTAGAAAATTGGCCCCATAGACACTATAAAAACCTTTGTAAAGGAGTAAAGTGCTTAGAACAATGATATAGTTATTATATAAATAGCAGCTCATGAGATTAGCTGAGGGTTTTTCAGCAGAGGGGAGGGAAATTAAACGACAGCTTGGCTAAGTGCAATTCACAGATGCTTTATTGAAGTACCTAGGAGGAAGACAAAGGCAATCACCATTCTTCCCCTAAGCACTTGGCATTTTATTACCCAATTTCTACTCTTTTTTTTATAATATTTGCTATAGAAATCAATGAACTGTGATGGCAAAGAAACCAAGGCAATGACTTTCTTTCATGAATACGAAATTCCAATCAACAGCAGCATTCTAGGAAATGAGAATATTATGACACGGATTACAGAGCTGACACTAGGAAATGCAAGACTCTCTCCCAGGGGGATACCAAGAGCATACTGGGGCTGGCTGGCCTCACAAACTGCTAATTTAGCAAACCAGATGCAAAAGACAAGTGTAAATACCAAATTGCATGATCTTGGCTCCTAGTCTAGTCACTGATTCATGGAAGGCA
The DNA here is from genome assembly GCF_030014295.1 of Loxodonta africana. Lineage (NCBI taxonomy): Eukaryota > Metazoa > Chordata > Mammalia > Proboscidea > Elephantidae > Loxodonta > Loxodonta africana. Next base: position 205,305,311 of record NC_087344.1, on the reverse strand, counting down.
GAAGTGACTCTAGGAGCTAACGGAAGGTGCAGGTTACTTTGAGAGGAATAGAAACTGAAATGGGGACTATAAAATAACTAAGAAAAGAAAGAAAATAGCTATCCTAGAGCAGTTTATTTCTAAACAAGACATTTAAACTTATGTCTCTGGAAAATCATAGTTTTCTCACATAACCCAAGAACATACAGTATATAAGAGACAAATACATTTTGGAGTTAACACTGACAATTTCCATCTCACATCTTTGAACTTTCTCTTTTCCATTCTGGAAAGCTTATAGTAATTTGCATAACTATGGGTTTTATCTTTCAGATTATGATTTCTAACAGAAGAGCCTGCCATGATCCTTCCTCAACACGATTATCAGATTCAACTCCCTGGAACAAGACAGCCTCCACACAACCCTTCAGTGGCATCTCTACTAAGCAAATGCAAACTCCTTTAATGAGCACACAGGGTACTTCACAATGCACCACATGCTGCCTCTCCAACCTTACTCCCCATTACTTCTCAACACACACCTTCTAGCCCAGCCATCCCAGTTATGCTCATTAAGGGGAAGACCACAGAGGTAAAGTGCCATGTTTATCACAATGTATCAAGGGTATATGTTATCAGTATGACTTCTCACTGATGATGTTAATGTTGATCACCTGATCATTGTAGTTTTTGCCAGCCTTCTTCACTGTAAAGTTACTTTTTCTTCCCTTTCCATACTGTACTATTTGGAAGCCAGTCATTAAGTACAGCTCACAATCAAGGGTGGGAGTTAAGCTCCAATTCCTTAAGGAAGGAGTATCTGCATAAATTATTTGGACTTCTTCTATACAAGAGAGCTGTCTCTTCTCCCCTTGGGCTTCTTTGAATGGAAGTTTTCAGTGCTAGCACATGCTTTGCTGTGCCCTATTTTTCCCCTGGCATGACTATTAATGGCTGTTACATTAGCCTGGACCCAGAGGGAAGACAATGATGACGTGAAATAAAACCCATTGCAGTTTAGTTGATTCCAATGCTATAGGACAGAGTAGAATCATAGGGTTTCCAAGGAGTAGCTGGTTGATTCAAACTCCCAACATTTGGGTAGCAACCGAGTACTTAACCACTGCACCACCAGGGCTCCTACCAAACAACAGGGCCCCAAAATGTATGAAGCAGATACTGACAGAGTTGAAGGAAGAAATGAGCAATTCTACAATAATAGTTGAAGATTTCATTATTCCACTTTCAATAGTTGATAAAAAACATCTGTGCAGAAAATTAGTAAGGAAATGCAAGACTTGCACAACACTACAAACTTGACTAACAGACATATGTAGAACACTCCATCTAACAACAGAAGAGTATACATTCTTTCTCAAGTGTACATGAAACATTTGCCAGCATAGGCCATACAGAAACTCACAAATAGTCTCAATGAATTTTGAAAGATTGAAATCATGCAAAACGTATTCTCCAGCCAAGTGGAATGAAGCTAGAAATCCGTAACAGAAGGAAAACTAGAAAACTCACAAATCTGTAAATATTAAACAACACAGTCTTAAGTTATCAACGGGTCAAAGAAGAAATCACAAGGGAAATTGGAAAATACTTTGAGACCAATAAAAATGAAGACACAACATACAAAAACTTATGGGATACAGCAAAGGCAGTGCTCAGAGAAAAATTTATAGCTGTAAATGTCTACATTAAAAATAAAAAAAAAAACTCAAATCAATAAAAGAATTTACACCTGAAGAAATTAGAAAAAGAGGAGCAAACTAAACCCAAAACTAGCAGAAGGATGGAAAGAGAAAAGATTAGAGCACAGATAAATGAAATAGAGCACAGAAAAACAATAGAGAATAATGAAACCAAAAGTTTAGTGAAAATATCAACAAAATTGACAAGCCTTTAGCTAGATTGGCAAAAGAGAAGAAGAGGAAGGGAGGAAGGGAGAGAGAGACAGGAAGATGCAAATAACTAAAATCAGAAATGAAAATGAAGGTATTACTACCAACGTTACAGAAATAAAAAGAATCACGAACAGTTGTGTGCCAACAAATTAGATAACTTAGATGAAATGGACAACTTGCTTAAAACACATAAATATTCTAATCTGGCTCAAGAAGAAATAGAAAATCTGAACAGAACTACAACAAATAAAGTGATTGAATAAGTAATCCAAAACCTCCCAACAAAAGGGCAGTACCAGAAGCTGCACTAGTGAATTCTGTCAAATATTTAAAGAATTAATACCAATCCTTCCCAAACTCTTCCCAAAAAAAGAAAAGGAAGAAGTATTGCCCAACTCATCCATGAGATCAGAATTAGCCTATTACCAAATCCAGACGAAGAAGACACCATAAGAAACCTACAGATCAATAGCACTTATTAATATAGACACAAAATTTCTCAACAATATTTTAGTAAACCAATTTCAACAGTGACTTAAAAGGATTAGACACCATAACCAAGTAGGATTTATCCCAAGAATGCAAGGGTGGTTCAACATAAGAAAATTAATCAACACAAAAGATTAAAATTAATAACTCCATCAGTAGAGTGAACAAACCAACATGCTTATCTCTTTTTTAAATTTTTTTTAATTTAATTTTTTGGTGAGAATATATATACAGCAAAACTAATTCAACAATTTCTACATGTATGATTCTGTTACATTGATTGCATTCTTTAAGTTATACAGCCATCTCCCTTTTCTTTTCCAAATTATTCCACCACCATTAAGATAAACTCATTGCCACTTAAGCTGCCCATCTAACCTTTTGAGTTTCTGTCATCAGTTTGATCCCTTATAGATAATTCTTTAAAACAGCGCAATATTCAAGGTAGACATTCTTTATTAATTAAGCTAATCTTATTGCTTGGTTTAAAGATGACTTCGAGGATAGTTTCTGTTTAAGGTTTAAAGAGTATCTCGGAGCAATAGTTCAGGGTGTTGTACTACCTCAATGGCTCCCGAAAAGCTGGCTTTCATAAGAATTTGAAATTCTGTTCAACGTTTTTTCCATTTTTGAACAGGATTCTTCTATAGAATTTTTTTAATAATTTTTATTGTGCTTTAAGTGAAAGTTTACAAATCACGTCAGTCTCTCACACAAAAACCCATATACACCTTACTAAAAAAAAAAAAAAACACCTTACTACACACTTCCAATTACTCTCCCCCTAATGAGACAGCCACCTCTCTCCCTCCACTCTCTCTTTTCATGTCCATTTTGGCAGCTTCTAACCCCCCCCACACTCTCATCTCTTCTACAGGCAGGAGATACCAACATAGTCTCAGACTGGACAATGGGTTGGAAAGGGATGCTGGTGAGGAGTGAGCTTCTTGGATCAGGTGGACACTTGAGTCTATAGAATTTTTTTATATGCTTTATTTTAATGAATACTTATTTTTTTTTTAATTATTGTACTTTAATGGAAACAACCTAGATGCCCATCAACAAATGATCAAATGGTGGTACATATATACAATGGAATACTATATAACTGTAAAGAATAGTGAAGAGTCTGCAAAACATAACATGGATGGATCTGGAGGACATGCTGAGTGAAATAAGTCAATCACAGAAGGACAAATATTATATAATCTCACTTTTTATCAAAAGTCAAGTACAGGTGTACACATAGAAAGCAATGTTTCTTGATGGTTACCGGGGATGGGAGAGGAGGAGAGGGAAAAAAAGAAGGAAAAAAAAAAAAAATTGTTTCCCAACAATAAAAAACAATAGTTTTGCTTAATTAGTAAAGAATGTCTACCTTGAGCACTGTGCTCTTCTAAAGAACTTTGTATATGGGATCAAATTGATAACAGCAACTTGATAGGTTTTATAGGAAGCTTAAGGGGCAGTGAGTTTATGTTAATGGAGGAGAAACAATTTGGAAAAGAAGAGTAAAAGTGTTGCTTAACTTGAAGATGCTGTCTATGTTGCTGAATTGTACATGCAGAAATTGTTGAATTGGTGTATGTTCTACTGTATATATTTTCAACAACAACCAAAATATAAACAAATTATTTTTTAAAATGATTGTACTTTAGATGAAGGTTTTCAGAACAAACTAGCTTCTCATTAAACGATTAGTACACATATTGTTTTATGACATTGGTTACCAACCCCATGACATGTTAACACTCTCCATTCTCAACCTTGGGCTCCCTATTACCAGCTTTCCTGTCCCCTCCTGCCTTCTAATCCTTGCCCCTGGGCTGGTGTGCCCCTTTAGTTTTCTGTTGTTTTATGGGCCTATCTACTCTTTGGCTGAAGGGTGAACCTCAGGAGTGACTTCATTACTGAGCCAAAAGGGTGTCCAGGGGCCATACTTCAAGGGTTTCTCCAGTCTCTGTCAGGCCGGTAAGTCTGGTCTTTTCTTGTGAGTTAGAATTTTGTTCTACATTTTTCTCCAGCTCTGTCTAGGACCCTCTATTGAGATCCCCATCAGAGCAGTTGGTGGTGGTAGCCAGGCACCATTTAGTTGTACTGGACTCAGTCTGGTAGATCCCGTGGTAGTTGTGGTCCATTAGTCCTTTAGACTAATCTTTCCCTTGTGTCTTTAGTTTTCTTCATTCTCCCTTGCTCCTGAAGGGGTGAGACCAGTGGAGTATCTTAGATGACCGCTCAGAGGCTTTTAAGACCCCAGACACTACTCACCAAAGTAGAATGTAGAACATTTTCTTTATAAAATGTTATGCCAGTTGTGCTAGATGTTTCCAAGGCCATGGTCTTGACAGCCTTCAGGCCAGTAATTCAGTCCCTCAGGGATTTTGGTTGTGTCTATGGAGCTTCCATGACCTTACCTTGTACAAGTTGTGCTGGTTTCCCCAGTATTGTGTACTGTCTTACCCTTCACCAAAATTACCACTTATCTATTGTCTATTGAGTGTTTTCCCATCCCACCCCTCCCCCTCTTATAACCATTAAAAATTGTTTCTTTTTGTGTGTAAGCCTTTTCATGAGTTTCTATAGTAGTGGTCTCATTCAATATTCGTCCTTTTGTGATCGACTTATTTCACTTAGCACAGTGCCCTCCAGATTCATCCATGTTGTGAGATGCTTCTCAGATTCATCATTTCTTTATCATTGCATAGTACTCCATTGTGTTAGGTACCATAGCTTGTTTATCCATTCATCTGTTGGTGGGCATCTAGGCTGTTTCCATCTGCTTATTTCTTTTGATGCAGGAAGAACATTTGACAAAATGCAACATCATTTCATGATAAAAACACTCAATAAACTAAGACTAGAAGGAAACTTCCTCAACATGATAAATGATATTTATTAAAAACTCACAGCTAGTATTATATTCAATGGTAAAAGACTAAAAGATTTTCTGCTAATATCAGAAGCAAGGTAAGGATGCCCACTTTCACCACTTCTGTTTAACATAGTGCTGGAAGTTCTAGCCAAAGCAATTATAATTAAAACCATCCAAATTAGAAAGTAAGAAGTAAAATTATCTGTTCACAGATGACATTGCCTTATATGCAGAAAACCCTGAAGAATACACAGGTACACACACAAAAAAAATTGTTAGGAGCTAATAAATGAATCCAGCAAACTTGCAAGATATAGAAGCAACATGCAAAAATTAATTGTATTTCCACACTCTTGCAAAAACAATCTGAAAGGAATTTTTTTTTAATTCCATTTATAATAGGGTCAAAAATAAAATTCCTAGAAATAAATTTGACCAAGGAGGTGGAAACTTTGTACAGTGAAAACTACAAAATATTAATGAAAGAAATTAAAGAAGACCTAAATAAATGGAAAATATCCTGTGTTCGTGAACTGGAAGACTTAATGTTGTTAAGATTGTTATACTATCTGTGTTAGTTTACTATACTTGTTATAAAAAAGGAATCGTAAACTGAATGGCTGAAAACAACAGAAATTTATTCTCTCACAGTTTTTGATGCTATTTGGCCATGCACTTTCTAAAAGCTCTAGGGGAATATCCTTCCTTGTCTCTTCCAGCTTCTGGTAACTCCAGGCACACCTTGGCTTGTAGAAGCACAACTGCAACGTTTGCCTCCATTTTCACATGGCCATCTTCCTTCTTTGTCTTTTGTTTGTTTTTGTTTGCTTTCCTGTGTGTCTTCTCTTTTCATAAGGAGATTAATCATAATGGATTAGGGCCCACCTACTCCAATATGACTTCATGTTAAATAATTACATTGGCATAGATGCCATTTTTACATAAATTTACATTCACAGGTATTGGGGGCTAAGACTTGAGCATATCTTATTGAGGGATAAAAAGCAACCCATAAAAGTCTGCTGTCTGGCCTCCCAAATTCACATCCTTTCCCACATGAAAAATACATCCACCCCATCTCAGCATCCTCAAATGTCTTAATCTATTCCAGTGTTAACTCTAAGACCAAAATCTCATTTAATATAATCAACTGAAAAATCCCCAAATGTAATCTTCTAAATCATCTAAGTATAGCATGGGTGAGATTCTGGGTATAAGCCATCCTGGTGCAAAATTCCTTTCCTCCTGTTGACCTGTGAAACCTACAAAACGAGTGATCTGCTTCCAAAACACAATGGTGAGATAGGCATAGGTTAGACATTCCCATTGCAAAAGGAAGACATTGGGAGGGAAAAAGAAGCCACAGGTCTTAAATAAGTCCAAACACCAGCAGAACAAATTTCATTAGATTTTTCAGGCTTAAAATTACTGTTCTGTGGCTTGATGCTTTATCCTCTGGACCACTGGGGTGGCAGTCCTGCCCTCTTGGCCCTAGTGCTTGCCCCGCTCTAGGGAAATAATGAGGTGGCCCTGCCCTCTAGAACTGAGGAGGTGGCAGCCGTGCATCCTGGATCCACACTCTCTGGGACTATAGTAAAAGCATAAGCCCCACTGGCCTCTACTCCCTCTCATTCTTCCCTTGTCTTAAAGGATAGCACATGTTCACAGCCAAGTAGACCTATAAACCAATTCCTGCCTGTAGAATTCCTGAGGTCTGACAGCTTTCCTTCATTTTGTCCCATTTCTATCCCTTTCAGTCCAAGCTGGAAGTGTTTTTGCTGAAATGGCTGATTGGATCCATGCCTAATCTCTTTATCAAATGGTTGTTCAGTGTCATCGTTGGTGTTGTCTCTAGAAAGTGCTTTCTCATTTTTTTTTTTCAATATGGAGAGACTGAGAATTTACCAAATCTTCAAATTCTAGCTCATTTTTGCTTAATAGTCCAGTCCTCAACTTGTTCTTTATTCTGAAATTTTACTACAAGCAGTAAGGAGAAGCCAGGCTGAACCTTCAACTTGTTTGGAAATCTCCTCAGCCAAATATCCAAGCTCATTGCTTACAAGTTCTACTTTCTACAAAGCAGTAGAATACAATTTAGCCAAGGTTTCTGCCATTTTATAACAAGGATTGCCTTTCCTCCAGTGCCCAATAATATGTTCTTAATTTCTGTGCTTACCAGAAGCACCCTTAACCTTCATATTTCTACCAACATTCTGTTCATGAAAATATATGTACTTTCTAAAATGATAGTCTTTTTCTCTACATCTCTCCTCACTTCTTTGCGAGCACTCTCCAGAATCATCTTTAATGTTCAGAATCTAGGCTTTTACTATCACGCACCTCAAAACACCTCCAGCTTCTACCCATTACCCAATTCCTCTACCCAAATCCACTTCACAATTTTTAGGTATTTTTTACAGCAACATCCCACTCTTGATACCAAAATCTGTATTAGTTTCCTAGGGCTGCTATAACAAAGTGCCACAAATTGGATTGCTTTAAACTGTGGAAATTTAATTTCTCATGGTCCTAGATCCTTAAAAAAAAAAACCATTTCCATCAAGTCGATTCTGACTCATAGCAACCATATAGGACAGAGTAGAACTGTCCCACAGGGTTTCAAAGGAATGGCTAGTGGATTAGAACCACCAACCTTTCGGTTAGTAGCCTGATCTCTTAACCACTGCACCACCAAGTGTCCTCCTAGATCTTAGAAGTCCAAATTCAGAGTGTCAGCAGCTCCATACTCTCTCTGAAGGCTCTGGGAGAAGATCTTTTCTTGTTTCTTCCAGCTTTTGGTAACTCGAGGTGTTCCTTGACTTGTGGCAGCATAACTCCAATCTCTGTCTCCATCTTCACATGGCCATTTTCCCTGTGAATTTTCCCCCCATATCTCTTGTTCTCTTTTTATAAGGAGTTCAGTTATATTGAACTAGGACAAACCTCACTCCAGTACGACCTCATATTAACTTAACTGATTACATCTTCAAAGGCCCCATTTCCAAAAAAAGGTCACACTCACTGGTACCAAAAGTGAGAACTTCAATGTAACTTTTTTAGGGGGGAAATAAATCAACCTATAATACTACCCAAAGTAACTTACAGATTGAATGGATTCTCTATCAAAAAAGTCCACATAAATGGAAAAGCTGATCCTCAAATTTACATAGGCTTGCAAGAGACACTAAATAGCCATAACAATCTTGAAAAAGGACAAAGTTAGAGGACTTACACTTTCTGATTTCAAAAACTGCTACGAAGCTACAATAGTCAAAACAGTGATAAGGATGTTGTTGTTGTTGTTAGCTGCCGTTGTGTCAGTTCTGACTCATATCCACCCTATGCACAACAGAACAAAACACTGCCCGGTCCTGAGCCATGCTTACAATCGTTGTTATGCTTGAGCTCGTTGTTGCAGCCACTGCGCCCATCCACCTCGTTGAGGGTCTTCCTCTTTTCCGCTGACCCTGTACTCTGCCAAGCATGATGTCCTTCTCCAGGGACTGATCCATCCTGACAACATGTCCAAAGTATGTAAGACACAGTCTTGCCATCCTTGCCTCTAAGGAGCATTCTGGCTGCACTTCTTCCAAGACAGATTTGTTCCTTCTTCTGGCAGTCCATGGTATATTCAATATTCTTCACCAACACCACAATTCAAAGGCGTCAACTCTTCTTCAGTCTTCCTTATTCATTGTCCAGGTTTCACATGCATATGATGTGACCGAAAATACCATACCTTGGGTCAGGTGCACCTTAGTCTTCAGGGTGACATCTTTGCTCTTCAACACTTTGAAGAGGTCCTTTGCAGCACATTTGCCCAACGCAATGCATCTTTTGATTTCTTGACTGCTGCTTCCATGGCTGTTGATTGTGGATCCAAGTAAAATGAAATCCTTGACAACTCCAATGTTTTCTCCGTTTGTCATGATGTTGCTCATTGGTCCAGTTGTGAGGATTTTTGTTTTCTTTATGTTGAGGTATAGTCCATACTGAAGGCTGTGGACTTTGATCTTCATTAGTAAGTGCTTCAGGTCCTCTTCACTTTCAGCAAGCAAGGTTGTGTCATCTGCATAATGCAGGTTATTAATGAGTCTTCCTCCAATCCTGATGCCCCACTCTTCTTCATATAGTCCAGCTTCTTGGATTATTTGCTCAGCATACATATTAAATAGGTATGGTGAAAGAATACAACCCTGACGCACACCTTTCCTGACTTTAAACCAATCAGTATTCCCTTGTTCTGTCCGAACAACAGCCTCTTGATCTATGTAAAGGTTCCTCATGAGCACAATTAAGTGTGCTGGAATTCCCATTCTTCGCAGTGTTATCCACAGTGTGTTATGATCCACACAGTTGAATGCCTTTGCATAGTCAATAAAACACAGGTAAACATCCTTCTGGTATTCTCTTTGTTCGGCCAGGATCCATCTGACATCAGCAATGATATCCCTGGTTCCACGTCCTCTTCTGAAACCAGCCTGAATTTCTGGCATTTCCCTGTCGATACACTGCTGCAGCCGTTTTTGAACGATCTTCAGCAAAATTTTGCTTGCGTGTGATATTAGTGATAAAAAAAAAAATGTTCTATAATTTCCACATTCAGTTGGATCACCTTTTTTGGGAATAGGCATAAATATGGACCTCTTACAGTCAGTTAACCAGGAAGCTGTCTTCCATATTTCTTGGCATAGACGAAGGAGCACCTCCAGCACTGCATCTGTTTGTTGAAACTTCTCAATTGATATTTCATCAATTTCTGGAGCCTTGTTTTTTTGCCAATGCCTTCAGAGAAGCTTGGACTTCTTCCTTCAGTACCATCGGTTCCTGATCATACGCCACCTCTTGAAATGGTTGAATATTGACTAATTCTTATTGGTATAATGACTCTGTGTATTCCTTCCATCTTCTTTTGATGCTTCCTGCGTCGTTTAATATTTTCCCCATGGAATCCTTCACTATTGCAACTCAGGCTTGAATTTTTCTTCAGTTCTTTCAGCTTCAGAAACACCAAGCGTCTTCTTCCATTTTGGTTTTCCATCTCCAGCTCTTTGCACATGTCATTATAATACTTTGTCTTCTCTATAGGCCCTTCGAAATCTTCTGTTCAGTTCTTTTACTTCAATTCTTCCTTTTGCTTTAGCTGCTCGACGCTCAAGAGCAAGTTTCAGAGTCTCCTCTGACATCCATCTTGGTCTTTTCTTTCTTTCCTGTCTTTTCAATGACCTCTTGCTTTCTTCATGGATGATGTCCTGGATGTCATTCCACAGCTCGTCTGGTCTTCAGTCACTAGTGTTCAATGCATCAAATCTGTTCTTCAGATGGTCTCTAAATTCAGGTGAGATATACTCAAGGTCATATTTTGGCTCTCGCAGACTTACTCTGATTTAATTGATGGTCTGTTCCACAGCTGGCCCCTGGCCTTGTTCTGACTGATGATATTGAGGTTTTCCATCATCTCTTTCCACAGATGTAGTCAATTTGATTTCTGTGTGTTCCATCTGGTGAGGTCCATGTGTATGGTCACCGTTTATGTTGGTGAAAGAAGGCATTTGCAATGAAGAAGTCGTTGGTCTTGCAAAATTCTATCATTTGATCCCCGGCATTGTTTCTGTCACCAAAGCCATAGCTTCCAACTACTGATCCTTCTTCTTTGTTTCCAACTTTCACATTCCAATCACCAGTAATTATCAATGCATCTTGATTGCATGTTCGATCAATTTCAGACTGCAGCAGCTGATAAAAATCTTCTATTTCTTCATCTTTGGCCCTAGTGGCTGGTGCATAAATTTGAATAATAGTCATATTAACTGGTCTTCCTTATAGGCGTATGGATATTATCCTATCACCGACAGCATCGTACTTCAGGATAGATCTTGAAACGTTCTTTTTGACGATGAATGCAACACCACTCCTCTTCGAGTTGTCATTCCCAGCATAGTAGACTATATGATTGTCCAATTCAAAATGGCCAATACCAGTCCATTTCAGCTCACTAATGCCTAGGATATCGATGTTTGTGAGTTCCATTTCATTTTTGATGATTTCCAATTTTCCTAGATTCATACTTCGTACATTCCAGGTTCCAATTATTAACAGAAGTTTGCAGCTGTTTCTTCTCATTTTGAGTCATGCCACATCAGCAAATGAAGGTCCCGAAAGCTTTACTCCAACCACGTCATTAAAGTCGACTCCACTTTGAGGAGGCAGCTCTTCCCCAGTCATCTTTTGAGTGCCTTCCAACCTGGGGGGCTCATCTTCCAGCACTATATCACACTACGTTCCACTGCTATTCGTAAGGTTTTCACTGGATAATGTTTTTCAGAAGTAGACAGCCGGGTCCTTCTTCCTAGACTGTCTTAGTCTGGAAGCTCAGCTGAAACTTGTCCTCCATGGGTGACCCTGCTGGTGTCTGAATACCAGTGGCATAGCTTCCAGCATCACAGCAACACACAATCCCCCACAGTACGACACACTGACAGACACGTGGGGGTAAGGAAGGCTGTGTCTGGGGTTAGCCGGGCCTTAGCTCTGTGGACCACCTGTCTCCAAGGCTTTCCCTTCTACCTTCAGAGGGGACCCAGATGCATTGGGATCCCAGGATCTGTTTGATGGCCCCATTTCTCAAGCCCTAGAACTCAGACAATTTGTTGATCTAACAACATGAGTGGAGAGAAGGAAGAGGCCACATTCAATGCACCCAGGGCTTATGGTGACCCAGACGAGAGGAGGGATGTGCCAGAAAGCTCTGGCATTTCCTCCCAGCATGAGCAACCAGTACCGTACCAACTGGAAAGTCTACCCGGTATGTCCCAGCAGCCCCCAGGCCCCTCAGTGTAGTATGGTCTGCTTCATTAGGAGATGGGCTATGCAGCCCAGCAGCAAAAGGATTTCCAGACCCTAGAAAGATTTGAGCATCAGGCCACAGGTCTCTCTGCTGCAGAACAAGGAAGAGCAACAGAGTCTGGCCCAAGCTTCCTACCAGGATCCGAGTGTAGTCAGCCTTGCTCTTCATCCCCTTCCAGTGAAGGCCAGTCACTCCTCAGAGCACCTCCCCCCATTCCAGAAGAAGCAGTGGTCAGGCACAGGATCCTACATGGGTCCTGGAAGGTTGGCAAACTCTGCCATGGAGGCAAAGTCCGTGCTGTTGCCATCAGCCACTCTACTCAACATTTGTACACATGTGGCTCCAGATACATCAAGGTGTGGGATGAGAGTGCCCTGCATGCTTGGAACAAGCCCCCTCTGGACCGGCTGGACTTTCACGACCATCGCAACTATGTTCTCACCTGCAAACTGCTCCCTAATGAACAGAGCCTGATCACAGGGGGTCTGTCCCAAACTCTGATTCTTTGGGATATGGCACCTAGCCTCCGCGTCAAGGCATGACTGGCCTCTACAGGCTCCAAGTGCTTTTCCCTGGCAATCTCCTCTGATGCCCATGTCTGCTTGGCTTGTTTCAAGGGATTTGTTGAGATTTAGGATTTGCAGAACCAAATCATGATCAGTGATAAGGATAGACTTATATGACAATGGAATACAATTGAGATTCCAAAAATAAACTCTTACTTCTATGGCCAATTAATTTTTGACACAGATACCATGACCATTAGATGGGGAAAGAATAGTACCTTCAAAAAATTGTGCTAGGACAACTAAAAATCCACGTGCAAAATAATGAAATTAAACCTCTACTTCACATTATATACAAATATTAATTCAAATGAGTCAATAAACTCAATATAAGAGCTAAATTATGAAACTCTTAAAAACATAGGGATAAATCTTTGTTATTTTGAATTTGGCAATGAATTCACAGAAATAACACTAAAACACAAGGAACCAAAGAAAAAATAGATAAGTTGGCTTTCATCAAAACTAAGAACTTTTGCACATTAAAGAACATTTTCTTAGTTATCTAGTGCTGCTATAGCAGAAATACCACAAGTGGATGGCTTTAACAAAGAGGAATTTATTTTCTCACAGTCTAGTAGGCTAGAAGTCCAAATTCAGGGTGTCAGGTCCAGGGGAAGGCTTTCCTCTGTCTGCTCTGGAGGAAGGTCCTTCTCATCAACCTTCCCCTGCACTAGGTACTTCTCCATGCAGGAACCCTGCCTGGGTCCAAAGGACATGCTCTGCTCCCGGTGCTTCCTTCTTGGTGGTATGAGTACCCCCCTCTGTGCTCACTTCCCTTTCTTTTTTGTCTCTTAAGAGATAAAAAGTGGTGCAGGCCACACCCCAGGGAGACTCCCTTTATGTTGGATCAGGGATGTGACCTGGGTAAGGGTGTTACAATCCTGTCCTAATCCTCTGTAATATAAAACTACAGTCACAAAATAGAGGTAAACCACACAATACTGGTAATCATGGCCCAACCAAGCTGACATATATTTTTGAGTGGCACAGTTCAATCCATGACAGACATTATCAAGAAAGTGAAAAGGCAACTTACGAAACGATAGAAAATATTTGTAAACCACACATCTTATAAAGGTCGAGTACCCAGAATAAAAAAAAAAAAACTCTTACAAATCAACAAGAGAAAGAAACGACCCAATTAAAAAATTACCAAAGTACTTGAATGGACATTTCTCCAAAGGAGGTATACAATGACCAATAAGCACATGAAAAGATAGTCAATATCATTAGTCTTTAGAGAAATACAACTCAAAACCACAATGAGATACCACTTTATATCCGTTGGTATGGCTATTATAAACAAACAACAGAAAATAACAAGTATTTCTGAGGATTTAGGAGAAATTAGAACTCTTATGCATTGTTGGTGGGAATGTAAAATGGTGCAGCCACTGTGTAAAACAGTTTGGTGTTTCCTTAAAAAGTTAAAAATAGAATTACCTTATGACCCAGCAAGTCTACTCGTAGGTATATACCCAAAAAATTAAAAATAGGCACTCAAATTCTTGTACACAAATATTCACAGCAACACTAGTCATATTAGCCAAAATTTGGAAATAACCCAAATATCCATCAAAAAATAAACAAATTGTGGTATATACATACACTGGAATACTGCTCAGCAATGAAACGGAGTGAAATTCTGTTAAATGCTACGTAGTATATGAACCTCGAAAGCACTATGCTATGTAAAAGAAGCCAGACACAAGAGGTCACTGTCTTAAGCTGGATTCTCTAAAGAAGGAAAACCAGTAAAGCTTATAAATATACATGCAGAGAGATTGATATCAAGGAAACGGCTCAAGCAATTGTAGAGGCGGCTCAAGCAATTGTAGAGGCTGGAATGTCCCAAGTCCATGGGTCAGGATAGAGGTTTCTCCAGACTCACGTAGCCACAGGGGCTGCTGAACCCAAGATTGGCATGTCAGAGAGCAGGGCTCTTGCTCACAAGCTGCGAAGATAAAGGAATCCCAGGATAAGCAGGCAAGACCTCAGGTAAGCTGCTGGCTCAAGGCCCAAGAACCAGAGGTCAGAAGAACAGGAGCCAGCTGCAGGATTCAGTGCAAGCAAAAGCCTTCGAGCCTTAACAGAAAGTCCACTTATATTTGATGCGGGCCACACCCCCAAGGAAACACCCTTTCAACTGATTGGCTACTCACAGCAGATCCCATCATGGAGGTGATCACATTATATTAAATCTCATCATGAAAGTGATCATATCATCATATGACTGCCAAACTATATAACTGTCAAACCACTGAGAATCATGGCCCAGGCATGTTGGCACACAACTTTAACAATCACAGTCACGTACAGTATGATTCCATTTACATGAAATATCCAAAATAGGCAAATCCATAGAAACAGGGTAGCCCTGGAGGTGTAATGGTTAAAGTGTTCAGCTGCTAATTAAAACGTCGGCAGTTTGAACCTACCAGTCATTCCATGGGAGAAAAGACCCAGTGATCCACTCCTCTAAAGATCTACAGCCTAGAAAACCCCATGGGCAGTTCTATTGGGTCCTATAGTGTTGCTGTGAATCAGAAACAACTCAACTGCACACAACAACACATAGAAACAGAACGCAGATTGGTGTTTTCCTAGGGCAGGGGTTGAGAGCGAGTAATTAGGTATAATTGCTTAATGGGTGTGGGGTTTTATTCTGAAGTGATGGAAATGTTTTGCCTGTCCTCCAGGGCCCAATAACATGTTCCTCATTTCCATGCTCACCAGAATCACCTTAACCTTCATATTTCTAACAACATTCTATTCAAGACAATATATGCATTCTTTAAAATGATAGAATTAGATTGAGGTGGCTTCACAACAGTTTGAATGTACTAATGCCACTGATTTGTTCTCTTGAAAAGGGTTATTTTTATGGAATTTCACCAATCAAAAAATCTTAAAATACATGCAGTAATCTTTTGTTCTAGGTAATTTTCTCTTGTTTTTTTTTGCTAAACCTAATCAATTATTTTAGCTCTTTCCTATATGAGACATACATAACATGTATATTTACAAATGTTTATGTATATAATACATAATATATATATATACAGTATATATACATGTATGTGTGCATTGTAGAGCTTAGCAAGGGATGGTCTGCATGGCCATCCAAGTATATGATACTTACAATGGTAAGTCTATTGCAAGAAGTTCTTTTGCAATTAAAAAACATTGCCTTTGAGTCAATTCTGACTCACAATGGACCTTGTTAAATGCAATATGAATGCAATATAATAACCATGATGGCATTTTTTTCCCATTGGGACATAGTTAGCATTGTACGTAATTTTAGTTTTACTTTCTCCAAAGTGTATTCCATTGTTTCAGTTTTTGTTTTGGGCAGGCCTTTTTAATAATATCTTATTGAGCTTTTGGTGAACGTTTACACAGCAAGCTAGGTTTCCATTTGACAATTTCAATGCAAATTGTTCAGTAACATTGTTTAAATTTATCAGTCTATCAATGTCTTAGTCATCTAGTGCTGCTACCACAGAAATACCACAAGTGGGTGGCTTTAACAAAGAGAAATTTATTTCTTCATAGTAAAGTAGGCTAAAAGTCCAAATTCAGGATGACAGCTCCAGGGGAAGGCATTCTCTCTCTGTCTGTCTTCTCAGCAATCTTCCCCTGGACTCAGAGCTTCTTTGCACAGGAACCCCGGGTCCAAAGGACGTGCTCTGCTCCTGGCACTGCTTTCTTGGTGATACAAGGTCCTCCTGTCTCTCTGCTTGCTTCTTTCTTTTATATCTCAAGAGATTGCCTCAAGACATGATCCAATCTTGTAGGTTGAATCCTGCCTCACTAACACAACTGCTGCCCATCCTCCCTCATTAACATCATACAGGCAGGATTTACAACATATAGGAAAATCACATATATTTGGGGGGAGGGACTTAACTTAATCCATAACATTCTATGCTTTAGCCCAAAAAAAATCACATCCTTGCAACGTACAAAACATATTCATTCCATCGTATCATAGCAAAAGTCTTAAATCCAAGTCTAAAATCCAAAAATTCCTCTTCCTCTATGAACTCTAGAATACAAGTTATCTGCTTCCAAAATACAATGGTAGAACAGACACGAGGTAGACATTTCTATTACAAACAGGAGAAACAGGAGGAAAAGAAGGGATAATAGGCACCAAGCAAGTCAGCAGAACACATTACATTAGCCCTGTTGTAGGGAAAAAACATTACAAAGTTTAGTAAAGCAAAAAGAAAGTTTTATTTGGCACATATTCAAAAAGACAAGAGTGGGAAGTGGTCAAGCATACTGCCAGAGCTAATGTCTGCCCAAATCTGAGGAAGGTTACAGAATCATCAGTATATTACATATTATCACAAAAATGGGTAGAGTCATTGAAAGCTCCATCTTTTCACAGATTGGCTAGAAACCGTGATCTTATATTTTGAATTGCCTTTCTTAACAATCATTGGTATAGGTTTCAATAACCAACAGTCAGGAGGATCTTCATTGGTCCAAAAAATTTCTACTCACTAAATGTTAATAGAAAAAGATAAGAGTGGAAAGTCTTTTGTGTTCTCTTTGATTGGCTTTATGTGAAAAGTTCTCTACAAGACTTTTTTCTTCCCTAAGAGATAATTTCTAAGATTGTCCCAACTATTGTCTTTATCTCAGGGCCCTTGTGAGTCCTTGCGGGCCCAGCTTCAGCTAGGTCACATTCTCTATGCTCAAGGACAAGGAATAATAACTCCAATATTATTTGCTAAACCATTCCCTCCTTTCGATCGGAGATTGGAGATAACAGTTCATTGATCAATACCTGGACTTAGCCAAGCTCCTAGATGGTGACCATGGCAGGTCCTTTAAACTCATGGTGCTGGTTTTCCTCAGGATACCATCTGGTTCTTCACCAGGACCTTAAGTAAGAGTGACCTTCTCATAAATCACACTGCCAGAGTGAGCAGACTCAATGTACACCATTTTAGCCTGAGGCCTTCTTTTGCTTTTGAGTCACTCACCTAAAGGAGGTGGTTGGTTGGTAGTTGTTTTGGGAGGGCATTTGAATTTCAGCTTTAGTCCTTCTGCCGGTTAGATCACCCAGTCAGGAACCTTTGGTCTTCTTTAATTGGGACAGGTGGACCCAGGATTTTACACCCTGAAGCAAAGGTCCACTCTCCAATACCTCTGAGGAAGTAGTCACTGCATATCCTCCCTGATATTTGCTCAAAGTTGGATCTGTTTTTAAATAAGAACAGTCCCATCAGTGTCAAAGGGACATGGAGTGGGAACACGTGGGTCCAGAGGATAAGACCTCTCTTTTGGCTGGCTTCTGCTCTGTAGTCCAGGTCTCCTCAAGTTTGACTGGATTCATAGCTTCAGAAATCCTTGATAACTACACCATTAACTTTTGAGAGTGAGGCAGCTCAGCTTCTTGTTTTCTTTGTCTCTTTGGCTTCTGCTTCCTGGTTTCTTGGCCTCTCGGCTGTTGGGGCAAGTGTTCCAAAGCTCTGTAGCTCCACCGATAAGCGCCTAGAGGCACCCCACTCCCAGTACCAAATGTCTTAGGCTGGGTTCTCTAGAGAAGCAAAACCAGTAAAGTTATAAATATATAGAGATTTATATCAATGAAATGGCTTACATGATTGTAGGGGTTGGAATGTCCTAAGTCCTTGGATCAGGATAGAGGCCCTTCCCAATTCATGGAGCCACAGAAGCTGGTAAACCCAAGATCAGCAGGTCAGAGAGCAGAGTTCCAACTCACAGGTTGTGATGGTTGAGGAATCCTCAAGGTAGGCAGGCAAGACTGCAAGGTTTCTCCTAAGTCACATAGCTTCAGGGGCTGGCAAACCCACGATAGGCAGGCCAGGGAGCAGGACTCCTGCTTGCAGGCCGTGAAGATCAATAAATCCCAAGCTGGGCGGGTAAGCTGCTAGCTCAAGTCCCAAGAACCAGAGGTCAGACAAGAAACAGCTGCTGGATCCAGAACAAGCCAACAATCTTTGCAAGGCAAGCAGAAAAGGAGTAGGTGGTGGAAGGCAGAGAGATGAAGGCTGAGGGAGCAGTGAGCCGCCACAGGACTCACCCCTGCTGGTACCACTCAGCAGATTCCATCATGGGGGTGATCACATATCATGATGACAACGTTATACAACTGCCAAAACACTGAGAATCATGCCCCAGCCAAGTGGACACACAATCTTAACCATCACAATCAACAGTCTCTTTTTTTTTTTTGAACAGTTTCTGCATGTACAATTTAGTGACATTGATTATATTCTTTGCATTTTGCAACCATTCTCACCCTCTTTTTTCTGAATTGTTCCACCCTCATTAACATAAACTGACTACCCCCTAAGGTTCCTATCCAATCTTTCAAGTTGCTGTTGTCAATTTGGAAACTCTGGTGTCGTAGTAGTTAAGTGCTACAGCTGCTAACCAAAGGGTCGGCAGTTCAAATCTGCCAGGCACTCCTTGGAAACTCTATGGGGCAGTTCTACTCTGTCCTATAAGGTCGCTATGAGTTGGAATCGACTAGACAGCACTGGGTTTTTGGTTGTCAATTTGATCCCATATAGGTAGTTCTTAACCCTTTCTCGGTACAATTATTTTCTCCTTTGAATTTTTTGTTGATACTATATGTTTTCACTCATGAAGGTGTGCTGATTAAAGGACCATTTCAGAATTTTTATTATGCATTATGGGTTTGATACCCATTATCTGAGATCACATGTGTCACAGTGGCCCCTGGATGATGTATATCTTGCCAACATGAGTCAATGACAAAATTGGATTTTTTAATTGTTTTTATTTTTTTCTTGAAAATTTGCACAACATGAGGTAAAATACAAAGGCTCCTGGCAATGATTGCATATACATTCTAGTCTCCTTCTTCTTAGCCTTTTTACTATTTTTCTTGAAAGTTTCCAAAAAGTGGTAAAATGCATTCTTCCTTACTGCAAAAGCACAAAAGAAGTACTTATAGTCCAAATAAATGAAGCCAAGAGATTTTTTATCTCAAGAAAATTACCACTACAATGCTTTCTTCATTACTGCAAAAGGAATACTTAGAGGCAAAACAAACAAAATTAAAGGAATTTGAATCTCAGGAAAATTATCACTATTATGTATTCTCCATTATAACAAAAACACTCCATTATAACAAAAGTACTAACAGCTAAGAAGCAAAAACAGCTGCCCTGGAATGCTGCAGAAGTGTTCACAGTGGTACAGTCCACCTGTGACTGGCCCTAAGACTGAATGCAGTATAAGAAATAACTTTAGGAGTTCCAATCTCTTGAAAAGTACCACTGAAATGCGTTATTGCTTATTGTAAAGGAATTATTTACTGGCCAGAAGCTATGAAAGGAGGGAGCCAGTAACACCCGGAAAAAATGAGTGGCATAAAGGAGAAAATTGGCCACTATGACTGAATGAAGACTGGCAAGAGTTTATTCTCACAATAAGTGCATTGTCATGAGAATACAGTAACTAGGAAACATAGTAAGGAGACTTATCTCACAGAACTAAAGGGAAACCTCTCAAAAGTTTAGAAATTTCATACATCACCTAAGACAATGCTCAAACTACATAAAAATGAGGCTCCCACTAAGGATTTTTGAGTTTCACATATTTCAAAAGGCTCCCACCTTGAGGCAAAATGTGTTAAAATCTGGCTACCCACTTTTCAAAGAACTCCAGAGGCATAAAAAGAGGATGGGGTACAGTATGTCCCATGAGTCTTGAAAGGGTTTTGAAAAAGTGTAATCCTCAAATCAGAAAACCCATTGCTGTTGAGTCAATTCTGACTCATAGAGACACTATAAAATAAAGACCCTATAGGACAGAGCAAAACTGCCCCACAGACTTCCCAAGGAGTGGCTGGTAGATTCAAATTGCCAACCTTTTGGTTAGCATCCGAGCTCTTAACTACTGTGCCACCAGGGTTCCCTAATGCTCAAGGCAGACTTTTTTTTTTTACTAGTTAAGCTAAAATATTGTTTGCTTTTGACTTCTGGGGATATTTTTGTTTAAATGTTAAAGATTATATCAGGGCTATAGTTTTAGGGATTCAGCTATCCTCCATGGCTCCAGAAAGACTGGAGTCCATGAGAATTTGACATTCTGTTCTGCATTTTCCCCCTTTGACCAAGATTCTTCTAAGCAAGATTTAATCAAAATGTGCAGTAATGGTAGCCAGGCACCATCCAGTTCTTCTGGTCTCATGGCAAAAGAAGCAGGTGCTCATGGAGGCAATTAGTCACACATTCCCTATCCTCCTCCTATTCCTGAATCTCCTTCTTTCTCTGTTGCTCCAGGTGAGTAGAGACCAGTCATTTGTGCCTTAAATGGCTGCTTGCAAGCTTTTAAGGCCCCAGGAGCTACACAATGAACTAGTAGGTAGAACAGAAGCATTATACACGTTTACGCCAATTAACTGGGATATCCCATGAAACCATGACCCTAAACCTCCAAACTAAGGAACCAAATCCCATGAGGCATTTGTTTGCACAAAAGCAACCTCAGCAGCTACTCTTTTTTTTGCCAATTCAGCTTTTTAGAGGTGTACAACTTACTGATAGCAATTACAATAATTGGCTGTACAACCCTATCCTTAATCAATGCAATTTTTCCATCACCATTAACCCCCTTTTCCCCCTCTCCCATTAACAAACTTTTGTCTGTATACATTTGCCTTTTCTTGTCTTTTTACATAAGTGAGGTCATATAATATTTGTCCTTTTGTGATTGGCTTACTTTGTTCAGCATAATGTTTTCAAGTTCCATCCACACTGTAGCATGTATCAAGACTTCATTTATCCTACTGGCTGAGTAGTAAGTATTCCATTGTGCATATACTACATTTTGTTTATCCATTCATCTTTTGATGGGCTTTTAGGTTGTTTCCACCTTTTGGCTATTGTGAATAGTGCTGCAATGAACGTTGGTATAAAAATCTCTTTTTGAGTTTCTGCTTTCAAGTCTTTTGGGTATATACCTAAGAGTGGAATTGCTGGATCATATGGAAGCACAACAAGAATGCTCCTTAGAAGCAAGGATGGCAAGACTGCATCTTACATACTTTGGACATGTTGTTCCTGGAGAAGGATATCATGCTTCGTAAAGTACAGGGTCAGCGGAAAAGAGGAAGACCCTCAACAAGATGGATTGACACAGCAGCTGCAACAATGGGCTCAAGCATAACAATGATTGTGAGGATGATGCAGGACTAGGCAGTGTTTCGTTCTACGGTACGTAGAGCTGCTATGGGTCAGAACCAACTCAATGGCGCCTAACAACAACATGATAGTTCTATTTTTTGTTTTTGAGGAACTGCCAAACACTGTTTTTTTTTTTTTTTTATGATGGTTGTATGATTTTGCATTCTCACCAGTAATGGATAAGGATTCTAATTTCCCCACATCCTCACCAACATTTGTTATTTTTTTTTTTTTAATCTTAGCCATCCTAGTGGGAGTCAAATGATATTTCACTGTGGCTTTGATTTGCATCTCTCTGATGGCTGATGACACTGGGTATCTTTTCATGTATTTGGTGGCCATTTGCGTGTCCTCTTTGGTGAAATGTCTATTCAAGTCCTTTGCCCATTTTATAATTGAGTTGTCTTTTTATTGTTAAGTTGTTGAAGTTTTATATATAATTTGGTTATTAGATTCTTGTCAGATATATGGTTTCTAAAGACATTCTCTCAGTCTGTAGCTTGTCTTTCTACTTTTTTGGTAAAATCTTTTGATGAACAAAAGTTTTTAATTTTTGTAAGGTCCCATTTCTTTATTTTGTTTTTTACTGTTTGTGCTTTTGTCATTATATTAGATGATCCATTGTTGACAGTTAGGCCTTACAAATTTTATGGTCAATCTGTAAAGCTGTAACCTTAGGAGATATTATGATGCTGATATTGGTCATTGCCCCAGCAGGAAAGAGATGACCCACTGAGTTGTAACTGAAGAGAGTTAAGCAACAGGACTATCTAGAAAAGTCAGAATAGGATTAAGGAAACAAACAATAGATGGTAAACCCCCAAGGATTAGCAACAGTCAGGAACTGTTGTCATCCCTACACCTAAAGATTCCAGGGAGAGAGCATTTATTGCTCTAAGCAATAGCTGTAGCCTTGGAAGGATGTCTGATGGGAACTGGATTTAAGTAAAGAAGTGGTACAAATCATCATCTGTTAGGGAGGGAGCTGAGAAGAAATAACTTCGCTTTCCACTCACGCTCTAATCTCCAAGCAGTGCTTCCCATAGACTAAACCCATTTGGAAGCCAGAGATCCCAAGTGATGAAGAGTACCAGGACAACACAGCAGGGTAGAGAAGGGTGACAAGGGAATCTGGAGGTGAAAACAGAAAATCTAGCACTGTATGAAATGCAATGAGAAAAGTGTATGCTCCTTGACAGCGGGGATTGTGCATGGTGCATCTTTGTGTTACCAGGGTCTAGTGCAGTGCTTGGCACATATCATACGCTCAGTAAATGTCTTACTTAAGTTGTGAATAGATTAGAAATAGGGTGCTCTTGAAATATAAGATATAATAACTAACACAAGAATACTGATGAAGTTTGGCTTTTTCTAAAAACAACACATCGTATATGCGATTTATATAATACTATTTATTAATAAATAATTAATTAAATAATTGTTATTGCTAGCTGCCATGGAGTCAGCCTCAATTCTCTTTTTAGTGACCCCATGTACAAGGGAAGGAAATGCCGCCTTGTCCTGTGCCAACCCCATGATTACTCGCCGACCTGAATGTTGTGATCCACAGAGTTTTCGTTGGCTGATTTTCAGAAGTAGATCATCAGGCCTTTCTTCCTAACTTGTCTTAGTCTGGAGGCTCTGCTGAAATCTGTTCAGAATCATAGCAACACTCAAACTTCCAATGACAGACAAATGGTGGCTGCACATGAGATGTATTGACCTGAATGGAACCTGTGTCTCCCACAGAAAAGGGAAAAATTCCACCACTAAACCGCCACTAATTTATATACGCTATTTAGAATCCTGGTGGCACAGAGATTAAGAACTCGACTGTTAACCAAAAGGTCGGCAGTTTGAATCTACCAGCCACTCCTTGAAAACCATATGGGGCAGGTCCACTCTGTCCTACAGGGTCACTATGAGTCAAAATTGACTTGATGGCAATGGGTTTGATTTTTTAGTTATACATAATAATTTTCATGGATTAAATTCTGTACCCCAAAAATATGTGGCAACTTGGTTAGGCCATGATTCCCAGTATTGTGTGGTTGTTCTCTATTTTGTGATTGTGATTTTCCTATTGTTTTAAAACCTAGTCTCTGCCTGTGGTTAATGAGGCAAGATTGGATTATGTTGAAGAGGATTAGGGTAGGATGTAACACCCTTGCTCAGGTCATGTCCCTGATCCAATGTAAAGGAAGTTTCTCTGGAGTGTGGCCTGCACCACCTTTTATCTTACAAGACTTAAAAGGAAAGGGAAGCAAGCAGACAGCTGGAAACCTCATACCACAAAGAAAGCAGCACCGGGAGCAGAACTCATCCTTTGGACTAGGGGTTCCTGTGTGGAGAAGCTTCTAGTCCGGGGAAGGTTGATGAGAAGGACTTTCCTCCAGCACCTACAGAAAGAGAAAGCCTTCCCCTGGAGTCGATGCCATCCACTTGTGGTGTTTCTGTTATAGCAGCACTAGATAACTAGGACAATAATACACCATTATTAAAAACTTCCTGGTCCAGAAACAATGTCTTTTAGTTATCACTGAATATTTAGGAAGAGTCTTATAAACCTGACTTTCCTCACCATCAGCCTATCCCTAACTGACACACAGAAGAATTATTTTCCTAAGGGAGTGTTTCTAATATCCTTAAGAATATATTTTTATGATAAAATAAAAAAGAAAATCCCTTCTAAAAAGAATATCAAAATAATGCAATGCGTGGAGGCAGACTCCTGCTCAAGTTCAGATTCCACTATTTGTGTTTCCTTGGACTGGCTACCTCAACTCTCCATGCATCAACTTCTTAAGCTGTCAAATAGGGGTAATAATAATATCTACCTCTTAGATATCCCATTTTAGTGACTATCCTGACTTCATTAAAACACTATTATATAGCTTTCTGCATATACTCACTAGCATCTATTGATTCTAACAACTCAAAATTTCTTGTTTTGCTGTATAATCTCCAATTTTGATCCCACTGCCTGGTTCCTAGAATCTACTTTTCTGTTTAGCCCCTGTGGATTAGCACCTTTGTCTCTATTCTTTAGTTTTGGTTTTGTGATTGGAATAGGGTTGTCAGATAAAATACAGAACTTGTAATGTGAACAAATATAGATATCAGTAATACACATATAAAATACAAAGTCAAAAAAAGTTGAATTTCAAATAAGCAAAAAATATTTTCTTAGTATAAGTATGTCCCAAATAGTGCACAGCAACCCTAGACTGGAGAACATCTCTCACATTAACCTCAAGTCTGTGATTCAGCACATATCCATTCCACATTCACCTTTCCTACTGGAGCTTCAGAAACTGGGCGCAGGTGCAATACCTCAACTCTTGCTTATCTCGGAGATATGTTTGGGCAGACACCTTCAACTGGGAACAAAATGATCATTTTACCTTAACTTGAATCCTTGGCATAGATAGCCTGGTGTCCATTGGTTTTCACTATTGGACAGTTAAGAATAGAAGGATGAACCGTAAGAAATAGATTGAAGGGATTCAAGTTTT
Organism: Loxodonta africana; assembly: GCF_030014295.1. Taxonomy (NCBI): domain Eukaryota; kingdom Metazoa; phylum Chordata; class Mammalia; order Proboscidea; family Elephantidae; genus Loxodonta; species Loxodonta africana. The sequence continues at coordinate 205,279,927 of NC_087344.1, read as the reverse complement.
AATGGTCACCTATCTGCCAGGAGCTCCTTGGAAACTCTATGGGATAGTTCTACTCTGTCCTATAGGGTCACTAAGAGTCCCAATTGACTCAATGGCACTGGGTTTAGTTTTTTGATTTATGGCTTTCTGAGGCTCAATCAAAATTTCACTTGGGAGAAAGTTCCTCTTTCATTTCACATCAATGGACTTTTGATAAAACTAAACTGGCTTTTTTTGCTTTGTGAATGGGTAAAAGAAGGGTAGTTCTTTCCAGTTCCTGGTTTGATAAGGACTATTGGGAACCTAAAAGGCCTGGGCCAGCTTAGTGAGATGAAATTTTGAAGAAGCTACCTGAAATCTTATCAGTTTAAAATGTACTATAAATTTCTTATCAATTTTCTGAAAGCTCAAATACAATGACCCCCTGGAGGTAGAAAAGGGATTGTCCACCAGGATAGTAAATGGAGGCAGACAATGGGATGTGGTTGTCACTGCCTGTGCCAAAAGGACACAGCTCAGCTGACATATGGGAACGCATTGTCTTCAGCTTTCTTATGCATGGAAATCTGCCCCAATGACTGAGTAAAGGTAATTGAGCTTATTAACAAGTTCAAATCAAATAAAGCATCTGGGGAAGATATTTTCTGCCACCCAAATTTTTTGAAGTTTTGGCCTCAAATACTTGACAACTTTTTTTTCATCCTGGTTTAGCTGTATATGAGTATGTTAGCACTCAAAAAATAAGCACAGGGGCTGGGCCAAGATGGCAGAATAGCCAGATGCTTTCAGTGATCCCTCTTACAGAAAAAAAAAAAAGTGAAATGATTGTATTTATGACAAGCTAGGAGCCCTGAACATCAAAGGCAAAGTTAGAAAACAGACTGAGTGGTAGGGGGAGGGAGAGACAGTTCAGAAACAGAGAGGAGTTGCTGGACCTGAATCACCAGGATCCCTCAGGCACCATTCCCAGGAGTGGCTGTGGCGAGCTGGTAGTAGCATTCAGCCACAGTTTCCTCAGGGGGAAACAGCCAGCCACACAGCCTACTCACATCTCCGAAACAAGAGAAGAAGGGCGCTCTTGGCAAAAGCTAAGTACTTAAGTATATTTACCATGCTCCCCGCCCCCAAGCCGGCTTCAGAGGCTGTTGATTTCTCTGGGCCTGAGATAGGCCCTATTAAGTGCCTGGAGCCATTCTCCTGGCCTTGGAGAAGGAATAAATTTGCAACTGGGAGAAAAGATACTTTGCCAGCTCCACTAAGCTAGTGAGCTCTGGACAGAAGCAGCTCCTGTCCAGGCATAAAGAGTCCATGGACTTTGAATACCTTCACCCCTGAATGGACCTGTATAGGCCTATTTCATAAGAATAGGCCCTTGTTGGCAGACTGCAACTGTTTCAGCTGTGTGGTGGGTGTTTCATGATTGACACCACATTGCCTATTAAACAGGGTCCTCACCTACCCAAATCAGGTGCCTAAGGACTGGTGGCTCCACTCAGGTCACCCAGCCACCCGCAACAAGGATCCAAGGATAACTGGTACCTCCCAGTCCTTACAACCAAAAACTTTGGGTGCCTATCGTCCCTCTGCAGAACCCACCCCTCTGAACACTCTAGGGAAGAGGCATGCAGTTTCCTCAGAGTCACATGGGGGACGATTCTCAGCCCCCTTCCTTGTTCAAAGCGTGACCCTCTGCTGTAATCAGATACCAGTACCTACACCAACTGCGCCTGCCCCTCTAAGACTTTAGGACACAGCCTGTACCACACTCTTGATGACCAGCTACCTGGACACCTGAGCTGAATCCATACAAGAATAGTGAATGGACTCCTAGACTGATATACCTGATAACAGCTCTAACCATCTGGTGACAGGATGTCAGAGCTTCAAAGGTGAAGATAATCAAGCTAGCTCACACAAGCAACCCATTTGGGCATACCAAAACAAAGCAAAGAAAGAAGCTAGGACACAATAAACAAATATAAAATAAACCGATACAATAACTTATATACAGCTTGGAGACAACAGACAATATCAAATCACAAAACAGACCATGATCGCTTCAACAAGCTCTCAAAACAAAGAATCAAGGGATCTTCTAGATGAAAGTGCCTTCCTGGAATAACCAGATGCAGAATACAAAAGATTAACATACAGAACTCTTCAAGACATAAGGAAGGAGATCAGGCAATATGCAGAAAAAGCCAAGGAACACACAGATAAAGTAGTTGAAGAAATTAAAAAGGTTATTCAAGACATAATGAAAAATTTAATAAGTTGCAAGAAACCATAGAGAGACAGCAATCAGGAATTCAGAAGACTAACGATAAAATTACAGTATTAGACAACTTGATAGAGAGTCAGAGGAGCAGAATTGAGGAGGTGGAAGGCAAAATTCGTGAGCTTGAAGATAAAGCACTTGACACCAATATATGTGAAGAAAAATCAGGTAAAAGAATTTTAAAACATGAAGAAACCATAAGAATCATGTGGGACTCCATCAAGAGAAATAACCTACGAGTGAGTGGAGTGCCAGAACAGGAAGGGATAACAGAAAATACAGAGAGAATTATTGAAGATTTATTGACAGAAAACTTCCCTGATATCGTGAAAGATGAGAAGATATCTATCCAAGATGCTCGTTGAACACCACATAAGGTAAATTTTAAAAGAAAGTCACAAAAACATAATCAATCTTGCCAAGACCAAAGATAAAGAGAGAATTTTAAGAGCAGCTGGGAATAAATGAAAAGTCACCTACAAAGAAGAGTTAGTTAGAATAAGCTTGAACTACTCAACAGAAACCACTCAGGCAAGAAGACAGTGGGATGACTTATATAAAACATTGAAGGAAAAAAATTGCCAGCCAAGAATCATATATCCAGCAAAACTGTCTCTCAAATAGGAAGGTGAAATTAGGACATTTCCAGATAAGCAGAAGCTTAAAGAATTTGTGGAAATGAAACCAAAATCACAATACTAAAGGGAGTTTTTGGTTAGAAAATCAATAATATCGGGTATCAGCCCAAGAGTAGAACACTGGACAGAGCAATCAGAAGTGAACCCAGACAGGGAAAACACATAAATAAATCAATATATAAAAAAATGTTCAAAACAGGGAAACAGCGATGTTATTATGCAAAAGAAGACAACATTAAAACAAAAAAGAGGGACTAAAAAATGTAGTCATAGATCATTCAAATGGAGAGGAAGACAAGGCGACATAAACAAAAGTTAGGTTTAAACTCATAAAAGTGGAGATAAATATTAAGGTAACGACAAGGGAGAATAACAATCTTTCTCATCAAAATAAAATACAAGAAAAAATATACTCAGCAGAAAAAATAATCAACTACAATGAATAAGAGGAAAGGACAATATATAAACTACTCAGCACAAAAAATTAAGTGGGAAAAAGAAACTGTCAACAACACACAAAAAAAGACATCAAAACGACAGCACTAAACTCATACCTATCCATGATAATGCTGAATGTAAATGGACTAAATGCACCAATGAAGAGACATAGAGTGACAGGATGGGTAAAAAATCACAATCCATCTATACGCTGCTCACAAGAGACACATAGTAGGTTTAGAAACACAAACAAACTAAAACTCTAAGGATGGAAAAATATATATATCAAGCAAACAACAATCAGAAAAGAGATGGAATGGCAATATTAATTTTTGACAAAATAGACTTTAAAGTTAAATCCACCACAAAGGATAAGGAGACACTATACATTAATTAAAGGGACAATATACCAGGAGGAAATAACCATACTAAATATTTATGCACCCAATAATAGGGCTGCGAGATAGACAAAACAAACTCTAACAGCACTGAAAAATGAGATAGGCAGCTTGAAAATTATAGCAGACTTGAACACACCACTTTTGGTGAAGGAAAGGACATCCAGAAAGAAGCTTAATGAAGGCACAGAAGACTTAAATGCCACAATTAACCAGCTTGACCTCATCGACATATACGGAATGCCACCCAACAGCAGCCAAGTATACTTTCTTTTCCAACACACATGGAACATTCTCTAGAATAGACCACGTATTAGGTCATAAAGCAAGCCTTAGAAGAATCCAAAACATTGAAATATTACAAAGCATCTTCTCTGACCCTAAGGCCATAAAAGTGGAAGTCAATAACAGAAAAACCAGGGAAAAGAAATCAAACACTTGGAAACTGAACAATACCATGCTCAAAAAAGATTGGGTTATAGAAGACATTAAGGATGGAATAAAGAAATTCATAGACTCCAATGAGAATGAAAACAGTCCCTATCAGAAGCTTTGGGACACAGAGAAAGCAGGGCTCAGAGGTCAATTTATACCAATAAATGCACACATACCAAAGAAGAAATGGCCAAAATCAAAGAATTATCCCTACAACTCGAACAAAGAGAAACAGAGCAACAAAAGAAACCCTCATGCACCAGAAGAAGGCAAATAAAAATTAGAGCAGAACTAAATGAAATAGAAAACTGAAAACAATTGAAAGTGTTAACAAGACCAAAATCTGGTTCTCTGAAAAAATTAACAAAATTGTTAAACCACTGGACAAACTGGCAAAAAAAAAAAAAGGAGTGGAAGCAAAAAACCCAAATAGGAAATGAGTTGGGCGATATTACAACAGACCCAACCGAAATTAAAAGAATCATACCAGATTACTACGAAAAATTGTACTCTAACAAATTTGAAAGCCTGGAAAAAATGGATGAATTCCTATAAAAACACTGCCTACCTAAACTAGTACAAACAGAGGTAAAACAACTAAATACACCCATAACAAAAAAGGAGATTGAAAATGTAATTGAAAAACTCCCAACAAAAAAAAAAAAGCCCTGGCCTGGATGGCTTCACTGCAGAGTTCTACCAAACTTTCAGAAAAGAGTTAACACCACTACTACTAAAGGGATTTCAGAGCATAGAAAACGACAGAATACTCCCAAACTCATACTATGAAGCCAGGATATACCTGATACCAAAACCAGGTGAAAAAAAAAAAAAGACACCACAAAAAAAGAAAATTACAGACCTATATCCCTCATGAACTTAGCTGCAAAACTCAACAAAATTCTAGCCAGTAGAATTCAACAACATATCAAAAAAATAATTCGCCCAAGTGGGATTCATACCAGGTATTCAGGGATGGTTCAACATTAGAAAAACAATTAATGTAATCCATCACATAAATAAAACAAAAAAAAGAATCACATGATGTTACCAATTGATGCAGAAAAGGCATTTGACAAAGTTTAACACCCATTCATGATTAAAAAAAATCTCAGCAAAATAGGAATAGAAGGAAAACTCCTCAACATAATAAAGGACATTTATGCAAAGCCAATAGCCAACATCATTCTAAATGGAGAGAGTCTGAAAACATTCCCCCTGAGATCAGGACCCAGACAAGGATGCCCTTTATCACCACTCTTATTCAACATTGTGCTGGAGGTCCTAGCCAGAGCAATTAGGCTACATAAAGAAATAAAGGGCATCCAGATTGGCAAGGAAAAAGTAAAAGTATCTCTATTTGCAGATGACATGATCTTATACACAGAACATCCTAAAGAATCCTCAAGAAAACTACTGAAACTAATAGAAGAGTTCAGCAGAGAATCAGGATACAAGATAAACATACAAAAATCAGTTGGATTCCTCTATGCCAACAAAAAGACCATTGAAGAGGAAATCACCAAATCAATACCATTTACAGTAGTCCCCAAGAAGATAAAATACTTAGGAATAAATCTTACCAGAGATGTAAAAGACTTATACAAAGAAAATTAGAAGACATTGCTGCAAGAAGCCAAAAGAAACCCACATAAGTGGAAAAACATACTTTGCTCATGGATAGGAAGACTTAACGTTATAAAAATGTCTACTCAACCAAAAGCCATCTATAGATACAATGCAATTCTGATCCAAATTACAGCAACATTTTTTAATGAGATGGAGAAACAAATCACCAACTTCATACGGAAGAGAAAGAGGCCCAGGATAAATAAAGAATTACTGAAAAAGAAGAACAAAGTGGGGGGCCCCACTCTACCTGATTTTAGAACCTATTATACCACCACAGTAGTCAAAACAGCCTGGTACTGGTACAACAACAGATACGTAGACCAATGGAACAGAATTGAGAATCCAGACATAAATCCATCCACATATGAGCAGTTGATATTTGACAAAGGGCTCAAAACAGTTAAATGGGGAAAAGACAGTCTTTTTAATAAATGGTGCTGGCATAACTGGATATCCATCTGCAAAAAAACGAAACAAGACCCATACCTCACACCATGCACAAAAACTAACTCAAAATGGATCAAAGACCTAAATATAAAATCTCAAACGATAAACATCATGGAAGAAAAAATAGGTACGATGCTAGGAGCCCTAATACATGGCATAACAGTATAAAAAACATTACCAACAATGCAGAAGAGAAACTAGATAACTGGGAGCTCCTGAAAATCAAACACCTATGATCATCCAAAGACTTCACCAAAAGAGTAAAAACATTACCTACAGACTGGGAAAAAGTTTTTAGCTATGACATTTCCGATCAGTGCCTGATCTCTAAAACCTACATGATACTGCAAAATCTCAACTACAAAAAGACAAATAACCCAATTAAAAATGGGCAAAAGATATGAACAGACACTTCACTAAAGAAGATATTCAGGCAGCGAACAGATACACGAGGAAATGCTCAAGATCATTAGCCATTAGAGAAATGCAAATCAAAACTACAATGAGATTCCATCTCACTCCAACAAGGCTGGCATTAATCCAAAAAACACAAAATAATAAATGTTGGGGAGGTTGTGGAGAGACTGGAGCACTTCTACACTGCTGGTGGAAATGTAAAATGGTATAACCTCTTTGGAAATTGATTTGGCACTTCCTTAAAAAGCTAGAAATAGAACTATCATACAATCCAGCAATCCCACTCCTTGGAATATATCCTAGAGAAACAAGAGCCTTTACAGGAACAGATATATGCACACCCATGTTCATTGCAGCACTGCTTACAATAGCAAAAAGATGGAAGCAACCAAGGTGCCCATCAATGGATGAATGGATAAATAAATTATGGTATATTCACACAAAGGAGTACTACGGATGGATAAAGAACAATGATGAATCCGTGAAACATTTCATAACGTGCAGGAATCTAGAAGGCATTATGCTGAGTGAAATTAGTCAGTTGCAAAAGGACAAATACTGTATGAGACTATTATTTTAAGAACTCAAAAAAACAGTTTAAACAGAGAAGAAAATATTGTTTGATGGTTATGATAGTGGAAAGGGAGGGAAGGAGGGAGGGAAAGGGGTTTTCACTAATTAAATACTATTTTTTAGGTGAAGGGAAAGAGAGCACACAATACAGGAGAGATCAGCACAACTGGTCTAAACCAAAAGCAAAGAAGTCTCCTGAATAAACTGAATGCTTTGAAGGTCAGCATGGCAGGGGCAGGGGTTTGGGGACCATGGTTTCAGGGGACATCTAAGTTAATTGGCATAACAAAATCTATTAAGTTAACATTCTTCATCCCAGTTTGGAGAGTGGTGTCTGGGGTCTTAAATGCTAGCAAGTGGCCACCTAAGATGAATCATTTGGTCTCAACCCACCTGTAGCAAAGGAGAATGAAGAACACCAAAGACACAAGGTAATTATGAGCCCAAGAGACAGAAAGGGCCACATAAACCAGAGACTACATCAGCCTGAGACCAGAAGAACTAGATGGTGCCCTGCTACAACTGATGACTGCTCTGACAGGGAAGACAACAGAGAACCCCTGAGGGAGCGGCATAGCAGTGGCATGCAGACCCCAAATTCTTGTAATAACACCAGACTTAATGGTCTGACTGAGACTAGGAGGACCCCGGTGGTCATGGTCCCCAGACCTTCTGTTAGCTCAAGACAGGAACCATTCCCTAAGCCAACTCTTTAGACAGGGATTGGACTGGACAATGGCATAGAAAATGATACTGGTGAAGAGTGAGCTTCTTGGATCTAGTAGACACATGAGACTATGTTGTCATCTCCTATCTGGAGAGGACATGGGAGGGTGGAGGGGGTCAGAAGCTGGCTAAATGGACATAAAAAGAGAAAGTGGAGGGAAGGAGTGTGTTGTCTCATTAGGGGGAGAGAAATTAGGAGTATATACCAACATGTGTATAAATTTTTGTACGAGAGACTGACTTGATTTGTAAACTTTCACTTAAAGCACAATAAAAATTTTAAAAAATAAAATAAAAGCACAGAGTAAGAGTATATAATTTGGGGGGAGGTAATAAGTTTCTCTCTCCCTCTGTGTGTGTGTATATATATATATATATATAAAAAACCTTCCCCCAAATTATATACTCTTGTTCTGTGCTTAGTTTTTGTGTGCTAACATACTATAACCCTGGGTTTTTGAGGTCAGTTTTTACAGGAGAAGCAGGTACCTATGAAGGTACTGGTCTTTCACATTGTTATATCTCTGTCAAATATTAATGTGATTTCTCAAAAAGCCTCTCCCTTCCCTTCCTCCCACCACACAAACACACACTCCCTTCCTTCTCTCCTCCCCTGCCTCGCTGTCACACACACACACTATGACCAAGGCAAAATCCCAACAGTTTTTGGATAATCTGAATGTATGTCCTCCTATCATTGTAAGAATATAAGACAGATTTCTACTCTACATTGATAATAGTTTTATTTCATGCATTCAAACTCCCTGGCTTTGCTATTTGCTAGCGATTGAACTTGGACAAGTTTCTTAACCTCTCTGAGCTTAAGTTTCTTACCTTTAAAACCTAAAAAAAAAAAAACCCAAAAAATAGAAAATAAAAATTAACTCAGTTGTTTCGAGGCTTAAATACAATTATTTAAAACACTGTCAAGGACATAATAGTGGCTCAATACGTAATCATTGTTATTATGACAAAGCTCTGGACGACTTAGGTCTGTGATTTATTTAGTTGGTGTTGCATCCATGGAGGTCTGCCATGCAAATCTCCATTCAAGAAAGAATTTTCTGGTTACTTGCAATGTGTGCAGTTAGCAGACAGCCTCCAAGTGCTGAGCACATAAAAAAAATAAGCTGAGGTCAAATGACTGAATGGAGCAAGGGTACTAGGGCCCAGCTATTTCTACCCAATGTGGGACTCCACTAAAGAGGAGCATTCCATTTGCTCCAGATTATCCCATTGGATTGATGGAGACTGCCATATCACTGTTTTAGGGTCACCCTCTCCAATTCTGTCTTATCTTTCACAGACAATAAAACTCTTAACACTCCTAACTCCATCTCATTTGCTACTTCTTAGACTAACACAGTGGGAAAGATTGCTTAATTTTATACCATCCTCAAATACAGGTTTACATGGTTCCGAGTACATCTGAGAATGGAATAAAGGCAATTTGATTGGATTGGATCACGGTTAACTTAGGAAGGACAGACCTACATCTACATGTGTGTGCACGTGTGAGCATGCAAGTATGTCTGAAAGAAACAGAGATAGAGACAGATATAGAGAGACAGAGGACAAGACATTATAGAAGGCAACGACATGGAGGAAGAGGCAATCTTGGACCTAGGAGGTCCTCGAATTTATGATCTGGAGTACTGAAGAGCAGAGAATCTCTACCAAAGCAATAATACTTTACCTAGTGATTGTATCTCATGCCTGGCTAGAACCCTAAATTGAGTTGAACTAAACCCTTAACCCCATACCCTAGCCAGCTCTGGGCTTTTGAATCCTCAGTTTCGGATGGTTTTTCAGAAGCTTCATAACCACGTCAAGTATAAGGAAGCATAAGAGATTTGCTTATCTAGAATTCCTTCCTGGTTCTTTGTTTTTATCCTTTGAAGGCAGATTTTTGTTGTTTTAATTGAGGAACCTATAGAAGTTGGATAAATTGTCTAAGATTTTACACCAATTAAGAAGTAGAGCCATGGATTTGAGAACTTTTATGACTTCTAAGTGCTCTGTACATTATCTCCCATCAAGGTGGACTATACTACTAAAGGCATTTGAGACACTTAGCTAAATCTTTAATACACAAAACAGGAGGAACAGGGCTTTATTATTTACAGTTGAACCCAAACCAACTTGAAAATTGGCAATTTCAGTGCAAAACTGTTGCATTTCACTAATCTCGGTGTGGATAAAGTCATAGACTTTACCCTGTCACTTCGATGACTCTGCACTTACACCTTGTTCCATTAGCTATGCCAGTCATCAGCGGCGCCACTGTGTATGCATCATGTCAGCACATTGCTTTTTTATTTTGTAAAAATATGGAGTCACAGATCTCCCGATTGTCATATCTCTTTTGAAAGTATCTCCAGTGACACATTCAGCCAGAATCATCTCACAGTCTGAAGACACAGACACGGAAGTTCTTTATAATGCTTGTGTTGCATGCTTCTGCTGAACAGGTCAATGCACTTGCTGCACAAAATCTGCTCCTGCTATCTGCGTACACAGCTGTTAAACCCCAACTGTTAAAAAACTTCCTGCTTCCAACATTGTATTTCTCTACTATACTTGTCTGTCAGTTTGTCATACTGTGGTGGCTTGCATGTTGCTGTGATGCTGGAAGTTATGCTACTGGTTTTTCAAATACCAGCAGTGTCACTGCCATGCATTGAGGTGTGTCCCTCAAAAATATGTGTCAATTTGGCTAGACCATGATTCCCAGTATTGTGTGGTTGTCCTACATTTTGTGATACGATGTAATTTTCCTCGGCGTTGTAAATTCTAATTTCTTCCTGTGGTTAATGAGGCAAGATTAGGTTATATTAAAGAGAATTAGGGTGGAATGCAATAGCCTTACTCAGGTAGAGCCCTGATCCAATGTGAGGGAAATTTCTCTGGGGTGTGACCTGTATCACTTCTTATCATACAAGTGATAAAAAGAGAGAGAAGCTAGCAGAGAGAGAGGTACCTCATACCACCAAGAATGAAGCACCTGGAGTAGAATGCATCCTTTGTACCCAGGGACCCTGTGCTGAGAAGCCCCTAGACCAGGGAACAATTGAAGACAAGGATCTTCTCCCAGAAATGACAGAGAGAGAAAGACTTACTGGGACCTGGTTTCCGAATTTGGACTTCTAGCATCCTAAGCTGTGAGAGAATAAATATCTGTTTCTTAAAGCCATCCACTCATGGTATTTCCGTTATAGCAGCACTAGATAATTAAGACAGTCAACAGTGGTGGACAGGTTTCAGCAGAGCTCCCAGACTAAGACAAACTAGGAAGAAGGACCTGTTGGTCTACTTGTGAAAAAGATTGCCCAGTGAAAACCTTATGAATAGCAGTGTAACATTGCCTGATATAGTGCCAGAAGATGAGTCCCTCAGGTTGGAAGGGACTCAGAATACGACGACTGGGGAAGAGCTGCCTCCTTAAACTAGAGTCAACCTTAATGACATGGATGGAGTCAAGCTTTTGGGACCTTTATTTGCTGATGTGGCATGACCCAAAATGAGAAGAAACAGTTGCAAATGTCCATTAATAATCAGAATGTGGAATATATGAAGTATGAATCTAGGAAAATTGGAAGTCATCAAAAATGAAATGGAACACATAAAGATTGATATCATAGGCATTAATGAGCTAAAACGGACTGGTATTAGCCATTTTGAATTGGACAATCATATAATCTACTATGCTGGAAATGACAAATTGAAGAGGAATGGTGCCACATTCACCATCAAAAATAACATTTCAAGATCTATCCTGCAGAACAATGTTGTCAGTGGTAGGATAATATCCATAGGCCTATTAGCAAGGCCAGTTAACACGATTATTATTCAGATTTACACAGCAACCACTAAAGACAAAGAAGAAAAAGTTGAAGATTTTTACCAACTTCTTCAGTCTGAAATTGGTCAAACATGTAATCAAGATGCATTGATAACTCTTGGTAATTGGAGTGGGAAAGTTAGAAACAAAGAAGAGGTATCAGTAGTCGGAAAATATGGCCTTGGTGATAGAAAAAAGGCTGGAGATCACATGATGGGATTTTGCAAGATTAACAACTTATTTATTGCAAATACCTTTTTTCATCAACGTAAATGGTGACTATACAAGTGGACCTTTGAGTGTACCCCCACCTGAATTTAGAGACCATCACAAGAAGATATTTGACACATTAGTCACTAATGACCAAAGACCAGACATCAAGGACATCATACATTAAGAAAGTAAAAGGTCATTAAAAAGACAGGAAAGAAAGAAAAGACCAAACTGGATGTCAGAAAAGACTCTGAAACTTGCCCTTGAAAGTAGTATAGCTAAAGCAAATGGAAGAAATGATGAAGTAAAAGAGCTGAATAGATTTCAAAGCGTGGCTCGAGAAGACAAAGCAAAGTATTATAATGACTTGTGCAAAGACCTGGAGTTAGAAAACCAAAAGGGAAGAACATGGTCAGCATTTCTCAAGCTGAAAGAACCGAATAAAACATTCAAGCCTTCAGTTGCAATACTGAAGGTTTCTGTGGGCAAAATATTTAATGTCACAGGAAACATCAAAGGAAGACATAATGAATACACAGAGTCACTATACCAAAAAGAATTGGTTGATGTTCAACCATTTTAGGAAGTAGCATATAATCAGAAACTGATGGTACTGAAGGAAGAAGTCCAAACTGCACTGAAGGAATTGGTGAAAAACAAGTCTCCAGGGATTGATAAAATATCAGTTGAGAAGTTTCAACAAATGAATGCAACACTGGAAGCTCTCACTCATCTATGCCAAGAAATTCGGAAGACAGCAACCTGGCCGACAGACTGGAAGAGAGCCATATTTGTGCCCATTCCAAAGAAAGGTGATCCGACAGAATGCAGAAATTAGAGAACATTATTATCATACCCAAGTAAACTTTTGCTGAAGATATTTGAAAAACAGTTGCAGGAGTACCTCGACAGGGAACTGTCAGAAATTCAAGCCTGATTCAGAAGAGGGCATGGACCAAGAGATATCATTGCTGATGTCAGAAGGACTTTAGCTGAAAGCAGAGAATGCCAGAAAGATGTTTACCTGTGTTTTACTGACTATACAAAGGCATTCAACTGTGTGGATCACAACAAAATACGGATAACACTAGGAAAAATAAGAATTCCAGAACACTTAACTGTGTACATGTGGAACCTGTATAGGGGCCAACAGACAGTCATTTAAACAGAACAAGGGAATACTGAGTCATTTAAAATCGAGAAAGGTGTGCATCAGGGTTGTATCTTTTCACCATAATTAATCTGTATGTGAAGCAAATAATCCAAGAAGATGGATTAAATGAAGAAGAATTCAGCATCAAGATTGGAGGAAGCCTCATTAACAATCTGAGATATGCGGATGATACAACCTTGCTTGCTGAAAGTAAAGAGAACTCGAAGCACTTATTGATAAAGATCAAAGACTACAGCTTTTAGTATGGTTTACAACTCAAAATAAAGAAAATAAAAATCCTCACAACTGAACCAATAAGCACATCATAATAAATGGAGAAATATTCAAGTTGTCAAGGATTTTCTTTCACTTGGATCCACAATCGACACTCATGGAAGCAGCTGTCAACAAATCAAAAGACGCATTGTACCGGGCAAATCTGTGCAAAAGACCACTTTAAAGTGTTGAAAAGCAAAGATGTCATCTTGAAGACTAAGGTGCACCTGACCCAGGCCATGGTGTTTTCAATTGCCTCATATGCATGCAAAAGCTGAATGATGAATAAGGAAGACCGAAGAAGAATTGATGCCTTTGAATTGTGTTGGAGAAGAATATTGAATATACCATGCACCGCTAAAAGAATGAACAAATCTCTCTTGGAAAAAGTACAGCCAAAATGCCCTTTAGAAGCAAAGATGGCAAGACTATGTCTCACATACTTTGGACATATTATCAGGAGGGATCAGTCCCTGGAAAAGGATATCATGCTTGGTAAAGTAGAGGGTAGGCAAAAAAGAGGAAGACCCTCAATGTGATGGATTGACACAGTGGCTGCAACAATGGGCTCATGCATAACAAGGATTGTGAGGCTGGCACAGGATCAGGCAGTGTTTTGTTCTGTTGTACACGGGGTTGTTATAAGTCAGAACCAACTCAAAGCAGCTAATAACAGCAATAACAACAAAGTGTTAAAAAGCAAAGACAGCATTTTGAGAACTAAGGTGTGCCTAACCTGAGCCATGGTATTTTCAATTGCCTCATATGCATGAGAAAGCTGGACGATGAATAAAGAATACTGAAGAAGAGTTAATGCCTTTGAACATGGCATTGGCAAAAAATATTGAATATACAATGGACTGCCAGAAGAACAAACAGATGTCTTGGAAGAAGTGCAGGCAGAATGCTTCTTGGAGGTAATGATGGGAGACTTCGTCTCATGTACTCTCGACATGTTATCAGGAGGGACATCATGCTTGGTAAAGAAGAGAATCAGAGAAAAATAGAAAGACCCTCAATGAGATGGATTGACACAGTGGTTGCACCAGTGAGCTCAAACATAGCGTGGATTGTGAGGATGGCACAGGACTGGGCAGTGATTCCTTCTGGTGTACATAGGTCGCTATGAGTCCAAACCAACTCAATGGCACCTAAAAACAACAACTATTATTGAGAGTACTAACTAGTTCTCTTTTCTGGGCAGGGAAGCTTCGCTGTTGCATAATTGCTTAGGTTCTTGGAAAACTTGTACTTCCTGAATATTTTGCCAGCTTTACATGGAATGGAAGCTGTGTTTTGTTCTCAGTGCAACCACATCCTAACAGGTCACAAAACTTTTAAGGACAGGTAAAAGGAAATGTAACATAGCAGCTGTTATCAAGAGTGTGTTCCTTCTTAATGGAGGCTTTCTTTCTTAATCAGAGTCTCTGTGATTCAGCATCTAGTGAAAGTTTGGCACAGAAAAGAAGCACGATGAAAACCCACACATCTCAAGTTTCAAAATGGCTTTTTCTGTCTGTGTAGAAGCTAGCCTTGACTTGAATTTTCTTACAGTCCTGCTTAACAATGAAAATAAGGAAATAGGGTCTAATAAAACAGCAAATATTTGTTGATTGCTTTTACAATACAGATTTACATCTATTATGGACCAAGTATCACAGATCTCAGTCCCTGTGTGGCATCACTTTATACTTCCTTGAAGCCCTAAGATCACTGGAGAAGGGGTGCGAGGGTCAGTGGGGTACTATTTGTGATAGTGATTCACAGAATATACAAAGGGAAGCCAGCTGTAGCTGCCTTGTCTTCTCCTTCAGGAATTCTGGCAAAATGTGGGGTGAGGAGAAGAGGTCAGCAACTAACTTGAAGGTTTCCCAGGAAAGCCTCAAAGTCCTAGGGGCAGATATTGCTACCGGGAGCCTGAGTTCCTGGCCTTATGTAGCTATAGCTCACCTCTAACAGGGCTCAACAGTCTCTGGCTTTCTGAAGCTATGCCAACCCCTAATTCTGCCTTGGTCCCCAAAACCTCATGAGCTGCTTTTGCCACTTGCATAGAACACCAAGCTTAGGACATAAGCTGTTTGCTGTAAGAGACGGTTCTTAAATACTAAAGAAAATTCTTATGACGCAAAAGAGCATAATGTAAGTTTTTCCTCTATATAAGCAGAATAACAATAAAATCAAAAAAAAGGAAGAATTTGAGTGAGAAAACA
Organism: Loxodonta africana; assembly: GCF_030014295.1. Classification (NCBI taxonomy): domain Eukaryota; kingdom Metazoa; phylum Chordata; class Mammalia; order Proboscidea; family Elephantidae; genus Loxodonta; species Loxodonta africana. Next base: position 205,264,273 of record NC_087344.1, on the reverse strand, counting down.
GCAGACATTCAGCGCATTTTTCTCTGTAATAAATGCTAATGCATTTATCTCTTTACGGGAATATCTATGACAATGGATCTATGGTGGACACTGAAGATTGGTTTGCTCCATTCTTTGAAAGGTTCTTCCTGTACAGAAGAGTCAGGAAAGCTAAAACCATTTCCTAGACTCCCTTACATCTAGGATTCTCCAACTTTTTGGCATTGGAGAGGCAGTTGTGGCAAAAATAACTTCATGATTCTGTGTTCCAGTACCAATTCAGTTTTGAGGGGTTGAGAAGCAGTTTTGAAGGTGGCATCAGGTTCCTTATTTTTGGATTAAAGTTTGGCAGTGAACTGTTAGTTCAATAGTTCCAATGGCTGCCTAAGAGATGAGTTAGTTCCATAAAGTTCAGAGAGTCATTACTGGAATCCCAGCCTAGAGCTCACTGTTTGAACCTTTCTAACAATTGTATAAGCACTTAATTTTAGTACATAGCTAATTTATGTGAATATTACTGGGGGTGGAGGATAAAGAAAGATTCCATATAAGTTAATATGTTTTTGAAAGCAATTAATATAAAGTTCATCTCGAGAGAACTTCTATTGGCTCACATCACTGGATATTCAGAAGAAGGTCAAGTACATTGTGATCTGGGCTCCAGCTACATTTCTTCGAGATTTTATCACTCTGCTCTCTTCCTCTATTTGAGACCTTTATTCTCATGGATGTGAACCGTTGCCAGTTGAGGCAACATTCACAACAAATGGGAGAAAGTGTCTCTTATGTAACTGTAACATAAAAGTCCTCCTCTTCTGGCTGCTTGGAGTAACTTAGTGTATGTACTTTCCCTGCGTATTTGTTTTCTTGGTTTGCCATATACAAGGTACCACAAACTAGGTGGCTCAAAACAACAGAAATTTTTTTGTCTTACAGTTCAGTAGCCTAGAGTGTGAAGTCAGCGTGTTGGCAAGACCTGTGGTTCACCATCAAGGGGACCAACACATGCATTATTAGAGTCAGGAGAAGAGAGAGACAAAAATGAAAAATATGTGAATAAATAATGGCTGAAAAATCCCAAATTTGGTGAAAGACATGAATCTACACGTTAAAGAAGCTAAACAATCTCCAAGTTAATGATGAATTCATAGAGATTCACAAGACATATTTTAATCAAACTCTCCAAAGCCAAAGACAGAATCTTAAAGCAACAAGAGAGAAGCAACTTATCACCTAAAAAGGCCCTCAATAAGATTCCAAGCCAATGTTAAAAACTCAGCCTGACAGCGTTGTTCCTGCATTTTCTTCAAAGAATTTTACAGTTTTAGTTTGCACATTTAGGTCCTTAATTGATTTTGCATTTGTTTTTGTGTATAATGCGAGGCATGAGTCCTGTTTCATTTTTCCTCATGTGAAAATCCAATTTTCTCAACACTATTTATTGAAGAGATTCTTTTTTCTCCATTTAATGGACTGTTAACAGTGGATTATCTAATATGATAACGAAGGTACAAACAGCAAAACACAAAACAAATATATAGGACCTCATAAAAATCAAAAACTTTTGTCCATCAAAAGATTTTACCAAAAAAAGAAAACTACCAACTGGGCAAATGTCTTGGGAAACCATACATCCAACAAGAATCTAATAATAAATATGTATATAAAACTTCGACAACTTAACACCAAAAAGACAAATAACCCAATCATAAAATGGGCAAAGGACTTGAATAGACATTTCTCTAAAGAGGACATTCAAATGGCCACCAAACACATGAAAAGATGCTCAGCATCATTAGCCATCAGAGAGATGAAAATCAACACCACAATGAAATACCACTTCTCACGCATTGGGTGGCTAAGATTAAAAAAAAATAATAAAACAATAAATATTGGTGAGGATGTGGGGAAATTGGAACCGTTATTTATTGCTGGTGGGAATGCAAAATGGTACAGCTGTTGTAAAAAACAGGATGGCAGTTCTTCAAAAACCTAAAAATAGAACTACCATCTGATCCAGCAATTCCACCCTCAGGTATATACCCAAAAGATTTGAAAACAGAGATCCAAAAAGAGACTTTTATAGCAATGTTCATCACAGCACTATTCGCAATAGTCAAAAGGTGGAAACAACCTAGATGCCTATCAACAGATGAATACATAAAATGTGGCACATACATACAATGGAATGCTACTCAGCCAGTAGAAGAAATTGTTCTACAAGAAATACTGAAGGAAGTCCTCCAGAAAGAAAGGTAATGACACTTAACAGACACCTGAAATGATACATACATGAGGGGAGGGAAGGTTGGAGACTCCATTAAGGGGAAACAATTGACAATATTAATATCAGATCTAAGATACTTTTGTACGATAGACTCAAAGGTCATGTCATGTTTTACAATGACAAAATCATAGAGAAGAATTTTAAAAAACAGTGAAAATAAATAGGAATGAAATACATACAACAATAAATCAAGTTTAAACTTAGATTAGAGGAAAACTGAGATACAAAGATGTAGCTGATGGCAATATCAAAATAAAAAGGGAATGACTGGTGTAGATATAGAATTTTCCTATGTGAAGAAAGGTAAGGTGGTTTCCAGACATAACAGGTTGTTTTAAATGTAAGAGGTTAAATACGATCCTCATGGTAACCACAAAGAAAGTAAATCAAACTACTCACAAAAATAAAGAAGGAAAACAAAAAGACTCAGCCATCACAAAACAATGGTAATAAGTAGAAAGAAAAGAAAATCTATATTTAAAAAGAACTCAGCATATACTTTACAGCTAAAGTAATTAGAACAGTCTTGTGCTGGTCAACTATAGACACATAAACCAATGGAATAGAATTGAAAACCCAGAAATAAATCCATCCATCTGTGGACAACTGATTTTAAACAAGAGGTCTAAGATGGTTCAATGGGGAAGAAGCAGCCTCTTGAACAAATGACTCCGGCAAAAATGTATATCTACATGCAGAAAAATGAAATGGGACTCATACCTTATACCATACACAAAAAATAACTCAAAAAGGATCATGGACCTAAATGTTAAAGCTGAAGCTATAAAGTTCTTGGAAGAAAACATAGGGCCAAACTATAGGACCAAGTTTTTTTGTTTGTTTTCTTTTTTTAATGATAGACTATCAAACACAACCACAAATACACAAACAGCAGAAGACGAATTATATAACTGGGACCTCATGAAAATTAAATACTTATGTTCATCAAAAGACTTCATCAAAACAGTAAAAAGATAACCTACAGACAGCGAAAAAAATCTTCAGGGAACATATATCCAGTAAGGATCTAATGTTGTTGTTGTTAGGTGCTGTTGAGTTGGTTCCGACTCATAGCCACCCTTTGTACAACAGAACCAAATGCTGCCCAGTCCTGCACCATCCACACAATCGTTATTATGGTTAAGCTCATGGTTGCCACCACTGTGTCAACCCAAGGGCCTAACATCCAAAATACATATGTATAAATTCTACAACAACAAAAAGATAAACAACTCAATTAAAAAATGGACAAAAGACATAAAGAGACACTTCACCAAAGAGGATATTCAAGCAACCAACAAACATGAAAAGATGCTCATTGTCTTTAACCATTAAAGAGATGCAAATCAAAACTGTAATGAGATACTACCTCACCTATGCTGAAATGGCATTGATTGAAAAGACAGAATACAAGAAATGTTGCCAAGGATGTGGGGAGATTGAAACCCTTATTCATTGCTGGTAGGAACATAAAATGGTACAACCATTGTAGAAAACAATATAGCTCAAAAGTTTAAAAATAGAAATACCTCATGGCCAAAAAATTCCACTCCTAAGTATACACACCGTAAAGTATCTAGTAGAAATGACACAAACAGACATATGCATACCTATGTTCACTAGAGTAGTATTCAAAATAGCCAAAAGATGGAAACAACCTAAGTGCCCATCAATGTGGTAAATACATACAATGGAATACTAACAAAATGTGATACATACATACAATGGAATACTATTCATCCATAAAGAAAAATTAGTTTCCAAAATCATCTTGCAAAGTGGATGAAACTGGAGGACATTATGCTGAGCAAATTAAGTCAACCAAAAAAATGGCAAATATTGTATTATCCCACTTTTATTAAATGACAAAAATAGATAAATATACAGAAAGCAACGTTCGCAGATGGTTACAAGGGTTATGGGGCAGGATGGTAGTAGTCCCTTCTTGTTTATGGTGTTGGGAAAAGTGGCACTGAATATGGGTGCAGTTTTCACAGTTTGATTAATGTAATTAATGCCTTTAAGCTGTACACAAGAAAAAGGATGAATTGGCAAATGGTATGTTTGGAGCCCTGGTGGTACAGTGGTTAAGAGCTCAGCGGCTAACCTAAAGGTCAGCAGTTCAAATCTACCAGCCACTCCTTCAAAACTCTATGGGGCAGTTCTGTCCCATAGGGTCTCTATGAGTCAGAATCTATTCAAGGGCAATGGATTTTTTTCTTTTATGTTATATATAACTTTGCAACAACAACAACCAAAAAATACGAGTATAATAAAGCAAATAAGGGCTACAGATGCTGATACTCCTTCGACATAACTAATCACCTCAAAGGATTAGTTTTCTTGGTTTAAAGACTTAGGGTCATGGTCTTGTAGGACGATTCGGTCAATTGGCATAATATAGTTCTTAAAGTTTATGGTCTACCTCCTAGTTTCGTGAGTAGGGTCTGGGGTCTTAAACACTTACAAGTGACCATCTGAGATACATGTATTGCTATTTGTCTGAAGCAAAAGAGAAAGAAAGAAAGAAACCCAAGAATCAGAGAAGGAACCAGATTGCAGGACTAATTATCTCTATGAACTACTGCCTCCTCTACCTTGAGACCAGAAAAACTAAATGGTGAACTAAACTATATGAGATACCACTTCATCTCCCACAAGGATATATAGGATCAAAAAACAAAAAGTAGAAAATAAAAAAGAAAGCTCCAGAAAGGAAATCAGGAGAACAATGCCATTTACAATAGCCCTCAAAAAGATAAAATACTTAGGAATAAATCTAACTAGGGATGTAAAAGATTTATACAAAAAAACCTATAAAACACTATTGCAAGAAATCAAGAGACCTACATAAACGGAAAACCACACCATGCTCATGGATAGGAAGACTTAACATTGTGAAAATATCAGTACTACCCAATACAATAAATATAATGCAATCCTATCCAAACTCCAACAACATTCTTTAATGAGATGGAAAAACTAATCAATTTTATATGGAAAGGGAAAATGCCCTGGATAAGTAAAGCATTACTGAAGAAGAAGAACAAAGTAGCAGGCCTCACACTCCCCGATCTCAGAACCCTAATCTCAGAACTGTATGGTAGTCGAAACAGCCTGGTACTGGTACAACGACAGACACGTAGACCAGTGGAACAGAATTGAAAACCCAGAAGTAAATCCATCCACCTATGGACAGGTGATCCTCAGCAAAGGGTTGAAGTCCATTTAAGGGGGAAGAGAAAATCTCTTTAAAAAATGGTGCTGGCATAACTGGATATCCATTCACAGAAAAGTGAAACAAAATCCATACCTTACACCATACACAAAAGCTAACTCAAAATGGATCAAACACCTAAATGTAAAACCTGAAACTGTAAAGATTATGGAAGAAAAGATAAGGACAGCACTAGGGGCCCTAATAAATGGCATAAAAAGAATACCAAACATAACTAAAAATGTACAAACACAAGAAAATAAACTAGATAACCAGGAGCTCCTAAAAAAATTAAGCACTTACCCTTATCAAAAGACTTTTTCAAGAAAGTGAAAAGATGACTTACAGACTGGGAAAAAATATTTGGCTACAACATATCCTAAAAGGGCCTAATCTCTAAAATTAAAAGAAAACATCAACACCACAACAAAAAGTCAAATAATCCAATTTAAAAAATGGGCAAAGGACATGAACAGACACTTTAGCAAAGAAGACATTCAGGCAGCTAACAAATACATGAAGAAATGCTGGTGATCATTAGTCATTAAAAAAAAAAAAAATTTTTTTTTTTTTTTTTTGAGGTGCAAATCAAAACTACAATTAGATACCATCTCCCACAGGCAGTAACGGCACTGATCAAAACAATGGAAAACAACAAATGCTGGCAAGGTTGTGGGGAGATTGGAACTCTTATATACTGTTGGTGGGGATGTAAAATGGCACAACCACTATGAAAAACAGCATGGGGCTTTCTTAAAAAGCTAAGAATAGAATTACCATATGATCCTGAATCCCATTGCTAGGTATATATCCTAGGGAAATAAAAGGCATAAAATGAATAGACATATGCAGCACCGTCCACAATAGCAAAAAGATGGAAACAACCTAAATGTCCACACACAGATGAATGGATAAACAAACTATTGTACATACACACAATGGAATACTACACAACAATAAAGAATAACAATGAATCCACAAAACATCTCACAACGTGTTGAATCTGGAGGACATTATGCTGAGTGAAATAAGTCAGTCACAAGAGGACAAATATTGTATGAGACCACTATTATAAATTGTCCTATGCAGAATGGCCAATACCAGTCCATTTCAGCTCACTAATGCCTAGGATATCAATGTTTATGTGTTTCACTTCATTTTTGATGATTTCCAATTTTCCTAGATTCATGCTTCATACATTCCTGGTTCTGATTATTAATAGACATTTGCAGATGTTTCTTCTTATTTTGAGTTGAGCCACGTCAGCAAATGAAAGTCCGGAAAGTTTGACTCCATCCACGTCATTAAGGCCGACTCTACTTTGAGGAGGCAGCTCTTCCCCAGTGGTCTTTTGAGCGCCTTCCAACCTGTGGGGCTCATCTTCCAGCACTATATCAGACAATGTTCCGCTGCTGTTCATAAGGTTTTCTCCAGCTAATTCTTTTCAGAAGTAGCCTGCTGGGTCTTTCTTCCTAGACTGTCTTAGTCTGGAAGCTCAGCTGAAACCTGTCCTCCATGGGTGACCCTGCTGGTATCCGAATACTGGTGGCATAGCTTCCAGCATCACAGCAACACACAAGCCACCACAGTATGACAAGCTGGCAGACATTTGAATGAGGAAATTATTGAACAATACCCTTAATATCACACACAAGCAAAATTTTGCTGAAGATCATTCAAAAGTAGCTGCTGCAGTATATTGACTGGGGACTGCCAGAAATTCAGACCAGTTTCAGAAGAGGATGTGGAACCAGGGATATCATTGCTGATGTCAGATGGATTCTGGCTGAAAGCAGAGAATACCAGAAGGATGTTTACCTGTGTTTTATTGACTATGCAAAGGCATTTGACTTTGTGGACCATAACAAATTATGGATAGCATTTCAAAGAATGGGAATTCCAGAACACTTAATTGTGCCCATGAGGAATCTGTACATAGATCAAGAGGCAGTGGTTCAAACAGAAAAAGGTAATACTGAGTGGTTTAAAGTCAGGAAAGGTGTGCCTCAGGGTTTTATCCTTTGACCATACCTATTCAATCTGTATGCTGAACAAATAATATGAGAAGCTGGACTCTATGAAGAACAGAGCATTAGGATTGAAGGAAGGCTCATTAACAACCTGTGTTATGCAGATGACACAACCTTGGTTGCTGAAAGTGAAGAGGGCTTGAAGCACTTACTAATGAAGATCAAAGACCACAGCCTTCAGTATGGATTACACCTCAACATAAAGAAAACAAAAATCCTCACAACTGGATCAGTAAGCAGCATCATGATAAACAGAGAAAAGATTGAAGTTGTCAAGGATTTCATTTTACTTGGATCCACAATCAACACCTGTGGAAGCAGCAGTAAGGAAATCAAAAGATGCATTGCATTGGGCAAATCTGCTACAAAGGACCGCTTTAAAGTGTTAAAAAGCAAAGATGTCACCTTAAAGACTAAGATGTGCCTGACCCAAGCCATGGTATTGTCAAAGCCATCATATGCATGTGAAAGCTGGACAATGAATAAGGAAGACCGAAGAATTGACGTCTTTGAATTGTGGTGCTGGTGAAGAATATTGAATATACCACGGACTGCCAAAAGAATGAATAAATCTGTCTTGGAAGAAATACAACCAGAATGCTCCTTAGAAGCAGGGATGACAAGACTGTGTCTTACATACTTTGGACATGTTGTCAGGATGGATCAGTCCCTGGAGAAGGACATCATGCTTGGTAAAGTACAGGGTCAGCGGAAAAGAGGAAAACCCTCAATGAGATGAATTGGCACAGTGGCTAGAACACTGAGCTCAAGCATAACAACGATTTTAAGGATGGCACAGGACGGGGCAGTGTTTCATTCTGTTGTGCATAGGGTCACTATGAGTTGGAACCAACTTGACGGTATTTAACAACAATTATAAAAAAGTCAAGAATAGGTTTACACGCAGGAAGAAACATTCTTTGATGGTTACCAGGGATGGGAAGGGGAGGGAGGGAGAATCACTAACTAATTCTGATGAAAACTCATTGCCATTGAGTCGTTTTCAACTTATAGAGACCCCACAGGACAAAGTAGAACTGCCCCATAGGGTTTCCAAGCAGTAGCTGGTGGATTCAAACTGCCAACCTTTTGCACCACCAGGGCTCCAATTCTGATGAAGGGAAAGGCAATATGCAATATGGGCAAGTTAACACAACATGACCAAGGCAGAGGAAGACACTGAAAGGAATGAAAGAATAAAGGGCAACTACGATTAATACTATAACATATACAATCCTGCAACAACAGTAATAACAAACAATAATTTGTGAGTAGATACATAGGCTAATACGTATGCTAAATAGGTGAGGGAGGTTGTATGGGAGTAGGCCCGTGTACACATATAGGTATGATTGTTGATGTTTTTTGTGTTGATATTTCTACATACATATTTGTAAATTGTGCATGCATACTCATATATACAATACAGCACACATGGGGCTTGGTTATACAAACTACTTAGACATCGGGACTGAACTACTGGAGTTGAAGGCTAAGGACCATTGTCTCGGGGACCAGCTAGGTCAGTTGGCAAAACACAGTTCATAAGAATAATGTTCTATATCCTAGCATAGTATGTAGCACCTGGGAGTCCTAAAAGCTTGCAAACAGCCATCTAAGAAGCAACTATTGGTCTCTTCCTTCCTGGAGCAAAGGAGAGCTAAGAGAACCAAAGACTCAAGGGAGCAATTAGTCCAAAGGACTAATGGTCCACGCAAACCACAGCCTCGTCTCTCCTGAGATCAGAAGAACTAGATGGTGCCTGGCTACTACTACCAACCACTCTGGCCTGGATCATGATAGAAGATCCTGGTTAGAATGGGTAAGAAAATGTAGAACAAAATTCAAATTAAAAAAAAGACCATACTCACTGGTCTGAAAGAGACCGGAGGAACCCCCAAGTCTAGAGACAACTTTCTAATTTGAAACTAAAGACATTCCTGGAGTCCACCTTTCAGTCAAATAATAGATGGGACTGTAAAATGAACAATAGCACCCATAAAAAAACGTGCTTCTTAGAATAATCAACTATGTGAGACCAAAAGGGCAACATTTGCCCAAAACCGAAGATGAGAAGGCAGGTAGGCACAGGGAAACTGAACTAATGGAAACACGGAACCTAGGAAGGAAACGGGGAGAGCGCAGACACATTGCGGGGATTGCAACCAACGTCACAGAACAATTTGTATAAGAATCATTCATTGGAAAAATAATTTGCTATGTAAACCTTCACCCAAAGCACAATAAAATGTTAAAAAATATAGATCTGAATAAAAAAGAAAACAAACTGAAAAAGAAAAAATAAATAAATAACAGAAAATAAGAAGTCTGGACAAGGATGTAGGTGAGGAGAAACTGGAACTTTAGAGTATTTCTGGTGGGAATGTAAAATGGTGCAACCACTTTAGAAAACAATTTGATAATTCCTCAAAAAGTTAAACATAAAATTACCATATGATGCAGCAATTCCACTCCTAGGTATATACCCCCAAAGAATTGAAAGCAGGGACCCAAACACATATTTTTACACCAATGTTCATTGCAACATTATTCACAATAGCCAAAATGTGGAAGCAACCTAAAATGTCCATCATTAGGTAAGTGAAAAAAAAAAAATATACTACAAACATTGGGATATTATTCAGCCATAAAAAGGGATGAAGTTCTAATGCACCCTACAATACACAAATATTGTATGATTCCTCTTATATGAAATATCTAGCATAGGCCTCTTCATAGAAACGGCAAGTGGATTAGAGGTTAACCGGGGCTGGCGGGGGAGGGCGTAACGGTGAGTTACTGTTTATTGGGTACAGAGTTGCTGTTTGGGGTGATGATAAAATTTTGAAAGTAGATAGTGGTGACTGTTGCACAACTTTGTAAGTGTGATTAAGGCTTCTAAATTGTAAACTTAAAAATGATTAAAATGGCATATTTTATATTATATATATTGTACCATAATAAAAAATTAAATTCACAGGACAAAAAGAAATAACAACTGACATTTCAGCAGAAGTGAAAAGTCCGAGGTGGACGAGACAAGGAGAAACTGCTGTTGTTAGGTGCCGGAGAGTTGGCCCCTGACTCATGGCAACCCTGTGGCATATGGTGACCCCATGTACACGTGGTGACCCCATACACAACTGCCTGCCCTGCACCACCCTGTGTCATCCACATGACTGGTTGTGGATCAGACTGTTGTGACCCACAGGGTTTTTCACTGGTCGATTTTTGAAAGTAGGTCTCCAGGATTTCCTCCTAGCCTGTCTTAGTCGTGACCTTCACTGATTCCTGTTCGGCTTCAGAGCAACACGCGAGCCTCCACTGACAGATAGGTGGTAGCTGTGCGTAAGGTACACCGGCCGGGAATCAAACCCAGGTCCGTCACACGGAGGGTGAGGATTCTACCACTGAACCACCAAAGCCGCAGAAGGATAATATCTCCTGGTTATCGGTGGAAATCTCACAAAGTTCCCTAAACTTCCCATAGGATGTAGGAAAGGGGTTTAAGCTAATAAAAATCTTAAAGAGCAGACCGACCCAGCTTTATTTGGATAATAAGTATACAAAGTACGTAACCATAAGTATGCAAGCAGTGGGGCGTTGAGGGGTGGGGGGCAGACATTGGGGGGTAGCACAATTGCATCGAAGAAATTATTGGAATAAAAATACCAAAACATAATAGTAGCTGCTGTTGGGTGACAGAACTATGGGTATTTTCTTCTTCTATTTTTCCAGTTTTGCCAATATTCGTATAATGAGAATATATTAATTTTACGAGTAAAACGATTAAAACGAATAGTGTTAAGGGATGCTTCCAAACATAAATTCTTCCTAAGCATGCAATCCCTTGACTAATTTTATCTCCACGACTCCACAAAAAGCACGTACATGGGAATCCTTTTCTAATATCTGTTATTTATTGAATTGTCAAACTCTTATTAGAGACCTGCCAACTTTGGTGCTTCGAGGATAAAATTCCCTAATTAACAAGCACTTGGAGTGTGACGTATCTATGCCCGAATTATGAGGGTGTTTAAGTTGTGGTATATTTGTGGTTAAAGGCTATGGTTAATTGTTAAAGAGTTAATTGTTATTGAGTCAATAAAAGATAGCTCTGGCTCCCAAAGAGAGACTGATTAACTTGGGAAATCTCAGTAAGAGCAGATCAAAGGGGAAGCAGGTTTATCTCTACATGACTTTCTGTATCAGCATAGTAAATTCTTGAAGGGCAAGGGTTTTGTGCAGTGATTTACATGCTGGAATGAATATATAGGTGCCTAATAAATTCTTTTGCTGATAGAGATAACAGTCAACAAGTTCTCAGGCCAGAAAGTCATTTTAATCAGCTTCATTTTGTCCTTGTTTTGTCCTATTCAAATCCTCTTCCTCTCTCTTTTATTACTTTAACCAGATACTGATTAATAAGATTCCACTCCTTGAAACGTCCTTCCATCAAAGAGTGAGAGCTTTTCTGTTTTCCTGGGAAAATCTTTATTTACAGTGGAGTTGGCCTGCCATGCTTTTAAAAACCAAAGTTTTCTCTTCTCTCAATGCCTCAGGGATGGAAGCTGCTGAGACACTGTCAGATGGTAAGACACTTGGACGAGGAACAGCCAGGGATCCAAAGCCATGTCTAGTCCGTGGTTCTCGAGACATAATTTTCTGTACTTGGAGTTTTATAAGAACGACTGATTTTTTAATCTGATATCGGTTTTGCTAAAAATGAAAAAATCACAAGGCTGTGAAGTTTTAGGGTGAAGAGAATCAGGATTACCTTAAAACTGTAGAGAAAAGGAACAGTGGAGATGTCACAGGCTTCAGCTTCTGGTGAGGTTGAAGATATTAAAGCCCAATGGAATTAAACTAATCATCTAATGTATACAGCTGGTGAGTTGGAAAAGCAGGACGAGGTCTCTGCTATTACAGTGCGTTCCTCTCAGCACCATGCCACACACCCAGCTCCTGTGGTCTTATTGTAGCACGTTGCTCTAGAGCAATCCTTCTCTTCTAAATCTCATATGTGTGTGTTACAAATTGAACGCAAGAGAAAAACAGAGCTGATATCTTAAAAGTGTGGACAGGGCATGGCAGAAAAATAGTAATATATTAATCAACAGTTTCCAATATAGTATGCGAGTCCACAACTTCCTATGAACATGCCTTTAGCAAGGGAGAGAGACAAAGTGAAGAATCCAACAAACACATTCTGTCAACCAATTATATAGATGTAGGTGGCTTTTTTTGGTTTAAATTCTTTTAGGAATGTTTTATAATTTTCTGTGTACAAGTCTTTTACCTTCCCGGTTAAGTTTATTCCTAGGTATTTTATTCTTTTAGACACTATTGTAAATGAAATTGTTTCTTCAATTTTCTTTTCAGCTTGCTCGTTGCTGATGTATAGAAACCTGGCTGATTTTTGTGTGTTGACCTTGCACCCTGCCACTTTGGTGAATTCATTTATTAGTCCTAATAACCTGTGAAATCCGGACAATGAATAAGAAGACTGAAGAATGATTGTTGTTTTTGAATTATGGTGTTGGCGAAGAATATTGAATATACCACGGACTGCCAAAAAAACGAACAAATCTATCTTGGAAGAGGTACAGCTAGAATGCACATTAGAAGCAAGGATGGCTTGGTAGAGGGTCAGCAAAAGAGAGGAAAACCCTCAACAAGATGGATTGACACCGTGGCTGCAACAATGGGCTCAAGTATAACAACAATCATTGAGGATGGTGCAAGACTGGGCAGTGTTCGGTTCTGTTGTACATAGGGTGGCTATGAGATGGAACCAACCTGATGGCACCTAACAATTAACAACAACAATAGTTTTCTTGTAGAATCTTTGGGGTTTTCTACGTATAGGATCATGTCATCTATGAAAAGGGATAGTTTTACTTCTTTCTTCCCAATTTAGTTAACTTTTCTAGTCTAATTGCTCTGGCTAGGACTTCCAGAACAATGTGGAATAGCAGTGGTAAGAGTGGGCATCCCTGTCTTTCTCCTGATCTCAGTGAGAAGGCTCTCAATCTTTCTCCGTTGAGTGTAATGTTAGCTGTGAGTTTTTCATAAATGCTCTGTATTATATTGAGGAATTTCTGTTCTATTCCTAGTTTGTTGAGTGTTTTTATCATGAAAGGATGTTGAATTTTGTCAAATGTCTTTTCTGCACCGATTGAGACAATCATGTGGTTCTTTTCCCTTATTCTATTAATGTAGTATATTACATTAATTGACTTTCTAGTGTTGAACCACCCTTGCATTCCTGAGATAAATCCCACTTGGCCATGGAGTACAATCCTTTTAATATGTTTTCGATTTGATTTGTTAGTATTTTGTTAAGTATTTTTGTATCTATATTCACTAGGGGTACTGCTCTGTAGTTTTCTTCCTTGTCTGGCTCTGGTATCAAGGTAATGCTCACCTCATAGAATGCATTAGGAAGTGTTCCTGCCTCTTGCATTTTTTTGTAAAAGTTTAAGTAGGATTGGGGTTACTTGCACTATAAATGCTGGTAGAATTGTCATGTGAAGCCATCTGGTCCAGGACTTTTGTTGTTGCTGTTGTTAGATTTTTAATTACTGATTCAATCTCTTCATTGCTTGAGTCTGTTGAAATCCACTATTTATTCTGAGTTAATGTAGGGAGTTTATGTGTTTCAAGAAATTTGTCCACTTCCTCTAAGTTATCGAATTTGTCATGCAACAACAGTTCATAGTATTCCTTTAAAATCCTTTTTAAAATTTCTATAGAGTTAGTTTAATGTTCCATTTGAACTTCTAATTTTAGCTGTTCCTGTCTTCTCTATTTTTTCTTTGTCTGCTGTAGTCGATTCTCTGCATTGTTTTTCTATTCTTTATTTCTTTTATTTCCACTCTGATCTTTATTTTTCTTTCTCCTGGTGGTCTTATGGTTGGGTAGTCTTAAGTTTAGTTTGCTCTGGGAAATGGATGCTTAAACAGGTGCTTGGGAATGGTTTCAGTTCTGTGTGGAATATTACTTCTTATAACCATGCTGATAATCCTGATAATTTTAATGCCGTGAGCAGTGGTCAAGTCGGCACCAATTCAAGGTGACCTCATGTATAACAGCACTAAATGTTGCCCAGTCCTGTGCCATCTTCATGATTTATTGGTGTGTTTGAGCCCCTTGTTGCAGCTATTGTGTCAATCCATCTTATTGAAGGTTTTCCTCAGTTTTGCTGACTCTCTGCTTCACCAAACATGATGTCCTTTTCTAGCTATTGATCTTTGCTAATGATGTGTCCAAAGGAAGCAACTGAATGTCTTGCCATTGTTACTTCTAAGGAGCATTCTGGTTACATTTTTTCTAAGACTATTTTGTCTGTTTTTCTGACGATCCTTGGTATATTTAATATTCTTCATCAACACCGCAGGTCAGATGCATCAATTCCTCTATCTTCTTTTTGCATTGCCCAGCTTTCACATGTATATGAGGCAATTAAAAAGACCATAGTTTGGGTTAGGTGCACCATAGTCATCAAAGCGACCTCTTTATAAAACTTAAAAGAGGTCTTTTGCAGCACATTTCCCAATTCAATACTTTGGTTGATTTCTTAACTGTTGCTTCTATGGGTGTTGATTGTTGATCCAAATAGAATGAAATCGTTGAAAACTTCCATTTTTTCTCCATTTACCATAATGTTTTTTATTGGTTCAGTTGTGAGGATTTTCATTTTCTTCATAATCAGGTGTAATCCATACCGAAGACCTTCATCAATGCTTCACATTGTCTTGAATGGATGACTCCTCTACCAATACTTATATAAGAAAATCTATAAATGTTTTACCTAAACAATTATTTTTCCTAACTAATAATCCCATTATACTTTTACTGTTTTGAAATAGAAACGCTTGGCTTTCAGCAGCACCTAAATCAGTTTCATAAGTGAGGGTAAGTTGATTGAGATAAGAGAACCAGGGCAAAGAGAGGGGAATGATTAGGAGATTTGGATCAATTAACTGTGTCACTGGTAACATTGGTGACTAACTTCGGGTGGTTCACAGTGACACAAAGTAAATCTTAAAAATTATTGAAGGTCGTCACAAAGCAAGAACTACTCAGATAATTGCCCTGCACCCACCCCCATCCCACAGGTCCTGAGATAAGCTGACAAAGCTTTCCTAAATATCACTTGCATTGGTCATGATTTGTGTAGATAAATTATTGTTGTGAGGTGCTGTCCAGTGGGTTCTGACTCATAGTGACCTCACATCCAACAGAATGACCCAGTCCTGTGCCATCCACATAATTGTTGTTATGCTTGAGCCCGTTGTTACAGCCACTGTGTCAATCCATCTCATTGAATGTCCTCCTCTTTATAGAGACCAAAAGGGCAGCTCCTGTCCAGAGGCAGAATGAGAAGGCAGAAAGGGACTGGAGCTTGCTGGATGGATGCAGGAAACCCAGGGTGGAAAGGGAAGTGTGCTGTGACATTATAGGGATCGCCACTAGTGTCACATAACAATATGTGTATAAATTTTTGTATGAGAAATTAACTTGAGCTGTAAACTTTCACCTAAAGCACAATTAAAAAGAAAAAAAAGAAAAGAAAAAAGCACTGTCTTGGGAAAGGAAAATCAGGTAGTTGGTACAGTCAGTGCATTCTCTCCCTTTAGGAGACCTCCCTGAAATGTCAAATCATAATTAAAAAGTTGTTTATGGTGACGTAAAGAATAAAAAAAAATTAAAGAATAAGGACAATTTGGATATTTAATGATATCAAGATAAGATAATCTGATTCATTTCCTCACAATAGAAACGTGTTTGCTGATGAGACCAGAAATAGTCAACTTTTACCCCCTACATCCCTTAACTCACTAGTGATGACATAGGCGAGTCTATCCCTAGTCAGGTGGGCACTGCCAACATTTACCCAGGGACTCCCTCTTTTTTTTTTAATATTTGTATGCCTTTCCCTTACCACTGCTGATTGCTGCATAGTCTTCTCTCTATATGGCCATCCATTCAGGCCAATTATAATCAAAACCTGTTGGCCTTGTAGCCATTCTATCTCTTTAAGGTGGCTTTGCCTAACTCTGCTCTGTGTTTATTGAATAATTTACCTTGGGGACAACCAATGTAAGGGAATGTCCTTAATTCCCTGATTCTTGGAGACCATTTTGACCTCAGCCTTCAACTACCAGTAACAGAAGGAGATCATCCTCTCTCACGCACTTGTGTGGGCGCACGCACACACACACACACATCTAGGATTGCCCTTTATTGGTTTTTGGCTTTGTTTTGTTCTAGCTAACTATGTGTGGCAGAAACAAATTTTTCTCCATGCACAAAATGGTGGAGAGAACAGGTCAAAGGAGAAGGAAGAGGCTGTGTGCAATGGCTCCCAGTGGTGCCCTCTCTGAGAAGTGGAAGCACTGGGAATGGATCTTTTCTGTCTTAGGTGGGAAGGAAAGGCTGAAGCAAGCTGCAAGTGATGGCTATAGAACAAGTATTTTCAATCTGAGAGAGAGAGACTACAAGAAGCACCAAATTTTGTTTAGGGAGTCAGGGAACTGTTCTCAGAGAAGGTGACATTAGCACTAAGACCTGAAGTCGGAGTGTATTCTGCAAACAGGTCATAGGAAGGGCTTTCAACCTTAGGGACTAAAGTATACAAAAGGCCAGAGGACAGGGTATGTTTGGTGGAACTATATGTTCAGTACTACTGGAGTGTGTATCATGTACAACAGTGGTAGAACATTAAAGTTTGTTATGGGTTGAACCACGTCTCCCCAAAATATGTGTTGAAAACCCTAACTCCTATACCTGTGGATCTAATCCCATTCAGGAATACTTTTTTTATGTTAATGATGCCATATTAGTGTAGGGTGTGTCTTAAACCAATACTTTTGAGATATAAAAGAAGCAGATCAGCAACAGAAGCAGGGAAGCACAAATGGGGAAGATAGACACCAGGCCACGTGAAGGTCTCCAAGGAATCGAGAAACTGAAGCTGAAAAGAGACAAGGACCTTCTCCCACAGCTGCAAGAGAGAGAAAGCTGTCCCTTAGAACATGCCCTCTGAATTAGGACTTCTGGCCTCCTAAACTGTGAGAAAATAAATTTCTGTTCATTAAAGCCACCCACTTATGGTATTTCTGTTACAAGACACTAAGACAAAGTTAGACAAGCAGTAAGATTCAGGCCAAGAGAATCCTTGCAGGCCTTGCAAAAAGGAATTTGGACTTTATTCTACCAGCCAGTGGTTCCCTAATTGCAGGTCAAAAACCCTGGAGAGCTATGGAGTTAGGGATAGGAGATCCAAGAATCCGTAGGACCACCAAGCATTGCTTATACAACGAAGTCATATATATACATACCCTTATTTTTCAATTATATGTAGATGCAATTGTGATTAACTTAATATAAACTGAAAGCATTACCAAACATAAAACTCCTATTATTAAGCATTATTTCAATCAATGTGAAAGTGCCATTACATATTGCTAGTTGTCATAAGCTTCTGCAAAAATAGTAAAAGTATAGTTGGTATTATGTGGGTTCTGTAAAATTTGGGAGCTTTATAAAATAATTAGTAATCATTGTTATAGACAATGGATAGCCAGTGTAAATTTCTTATAAGTGACATGAAAAGCTTTGCTAGCTACAAAAAAAAAAGACCTTGGCTGCAATGCAGATGATGGAGCAGAGAGGAGCCAGGCTGGCCAGACTGAAGGTAAAAGACACGAGGAGGACACAAAAGAGATGGAGTATGCTTCAGCTTTTGTCATAGTGGTGGGCAATGAGAAAAGACCACAAGGAAGCCCAGCCAGTAGGACCTGGTAGTCAGTAAGAAGTGAGCAATGCAGGAAAGGGTGTATGGGCTGATGCCCAGGGTCCTAGGGTGGACAACTGGACAGCTGTGCTGAGGCATAATCAGCGCTCCCTAAGGAGGAGGATGCAGGAGAACACACAAGGAAGGGCAAGCTTGCAGGGAAAGAGAAGCTGAATTTTGGAAGATGAGTATGGTAGACGGAATGTCCATGTCCTAATCCCCAGAAACTGTAAATATGTAGTTTACATGGCAAAGAGGAATTAAGGTTGCAGATATAATTAAGGTTGCTAGGGTCACTATGAGTCAGACTCAACTCAAAGGCAACGGGATTAATAAGCTAACCACAACCAAAACCAAAAAACCCAAATCATTGCCGTCGAGTTGATTCCGATTCATAGCAACATCGTAGGGCAGAGTAGAGCTTCCCCGTAGGGTTTCTAAGGCTGTAATCTTTATGGAAGCAGACTGCCACATCTTCCTCCCACAAGACAGCTGGTGGGATCCAACTGCCAACCTTCTGGTTAGCAGCTGAGCGCTTAACCATTTCACCACCAGGGCTCTGATCTGTGAGATGGCAATATTATCCTGGATTATCTCTGGGTGGGCCCAATGTAATCACCAAGCCAACCAATTGTCGTTAATTCTGGCTCATGGCAACCCCCTGTGTGCAGAGTAGAACAGAACCATATATGGTTGTCAAGGCTTTGAACTTTCAGAGCTGCAGGCCTTTCTTTGGTGGAGCCTCTGGATAAGTTTGAACTGCCAACATTTTTTGTTAGCTGTCCAGCATTTAACTGACTGTGCCACCAAGAGACTCCAAATGTAATCACAAGGGTCCTTAAATGTGGAGGAGGGAGCCAGAAGAGGCTGAGTCAGAGTGATGTGGTGTGAGAAAGACTCAATTAGCACTTGCTGGCTTCCAATGAACCAAGGAATGCAGGCAGCCTCCAGAAGCTGGAAAAGGCAAGGAAACAGATTCTCCTCTAGAGCTTCAAGAAAGGAACTGCAATGGATTGAATATGTCCTCCGCACTCTTCCCCTTCTAAAAGAAAAAAAAAAAAATCCTGAAGTCCTAATCTCTGATACCTGTGAACTTGTTTGGAAACAGGATCTTTGATGATGTTGCCAGTTAATATGAGGTTATACCAGAGTATGGTGGATTCTAATCCCATCAGAGTAGTGTCCTTATAAAAGAGAATAGGCACAGAGGGACAGAGAGAGGAAAGGATCCATGTGACCCTGCAGCTGCAAGCCAAGGAATGCCTGGAGCTACCAGAAGTTAGGAGAGAGGTCTAGAACAAATCCTTCCTCAGCACCTTGGATGGAATCAACACAACTGACACCTTGATCTTGGACTCTCAGCCTCCAGAGCTGTGAGACAATAAATGGGTATTCTTTAAAGCCAGCCACTTGGCAGTATTTTGTTCCAGCAGCCCTAGACAGCTAACACGGAAACACAGCTCTGCCAACTCTTAACTTGATTTTAGGTCTCACTGGCCTCATTTCAGACTTCTGGCCTCCAGTCATTAAATTTGTGGTCATTTGTTACAGCAACAATCGGAAACTGATACAATAAGTTAAGTTTGAAATATCTGTGGGATATTCAGGAGATGATTACCAAAGAGAAATGGGATATTCTGCTCTGGAATGTGTCCGTTTTTAGAGACAAATGGCAGGTTTCCAACCACAGGCCTCTTTTATGTGCAAATTGCATCTCTTCAAGCCTTAGTTTTATTCTTTGAATTCATATCATACCAGACAACAGGAAACACTGTAGTCCAGGGATTCGGACTGATACACAGTGACTATAAAAATGGTTTTAGATTCACGAAACCAAGAATGTGGTCATTTAGAGCAAGACCTTTCTGGACGAAAGGGGTCAAGGAACAATCCAGCAGAGGGCTGGGATGCACATGAGGTCCTTGAAGCCACCCAGCCCTCACTGGGCTACCTTGCCCACAGACCCCCTAGGGCACCTTGAGTATGCTGAATTCAGACTTCAGTGCGCCATCACCTGCAGTCACAGAGTGGGGCTGCCTGCTCCCAGCAGTGCCAGCTTGTTAGCGCCAGCCATCTTTGTACCAGAATCAGCCTATGCAACTATGGGAGTCATTTACACCATTTTGTTCTTCTTTTAGGAAAATGAGTGGCAATAAAAATGACTATGCAATTATCTGTAAAAAAAAAAAAAAACACAAGCTTAATAAAATTTAAGAGAGATGAAAATGGAATTCATTGGGGTCAACCATTCTCTAAGTGGGA
Source organism: Loxodonta africana (assembly GCF_030014295.1). Lineage (NCBI taxonomy): Eukaryota > Metazoa > Chordata > Mammalia > Proboscidea > Elephantidae > Loxodonta > Loxodonta africana. Next base: position 205,243,697 of record NC_087344.1, on the reverse strand, counting down.
TGGTCACTGGACTTAAGCTGATCCACTCTGTACCCTACAGTGAAGAAAATTAACAAAAATATCAAACATGTCTAATAATATCAATAAGGGTTGATGTTTATTGAGCACTTATTATGGACAAGGCACTATGCTAGCACTTCATATTCATAACCCCATTTGTTCCTCACAACAACCCATTGGGGGAGGCACCCTTATTATTCCCTTTATAGTTTATAAAGTTTAGACACAGACAGGTTACATACGTTAAGGAAGAGAAGTAAGAGGTTAAGGTGCTTAAGGAATCACAAATAGGAAGTGGCAGACCCAGGATTCAAAGCCACGCAGTCCAACTCCAGAGCCCAGCACTCCACACCGTCTCCCTCCCCATTGCCACCTTCACATCGCTGGCATTATCTCCTAATACTGTGCGTGCACCCCTCTCTCCCACCCAAACTGGCCTCCTGGACATGCCAGGCACTCCTCTCACTCTGGGCCTTTGCTGTTCCCATTGGAAAACTTTCCTTCCAGGTATTTCTCATTCCCTTACATCCTTCAGGTTATGTAAACATCTTAGTGAAGAATTCCCTGACTTCTTCAAAAGGACTGGACGTTCTATCCATGCGTCCTGGGAAAACCTTAGGTTGAGTGAAGAAAAACTCCCAAGTCCCTCTGGAGCTTGGGATCAGCTGGCCTCACGGAGGCAGGTGTAGGACCAGGAATAGAGCCAGCTGTAGGCACCGTAGACATATTTAGGATTGCGCAGCGGTTTCCTTTGCTTTCTGTGCAGTGTTTATGTCACGTGTTCCTGAATGTTCAGTGAATTTTCATGAAAGTTGTAGCCTGGCCTCCTTGGATGGGTCTAGAGTTCACTGGATGACAAGGAGTGGAGTGTCTGCTCCCTGGAGACTGGACATGGCAGCAGGAGGACTCCTGGCCCCTGGGTCACACTCCAGGAGTCACTGGAGTAAAGGCTGCATCCTGCAGCCCGCTGAGAAGGCTGACTGCCAGTGCCTGAAGTGTTCCCACAGCGTACACTGGCAGCTCCTGACCCCCTCTGTAGGCGGAAAACTATAAGCCATGGTGAATTTCAGCTATAAAGCTGGGGGCGGGGGGGCACTGTGCCATTGTGACTGGGCTTCCTCTAACTCTTCTCATGGTTATTTATCGATCTCGAGAGTTCACCTTACATGTGCACGAGAATTCCCACATGGGACTCAAATAGCCTGGTGAGAAAGGCAGTACTATTTATACATGAGGAAACTGAGGCTCAGAACAAGTGATGTCTCCATTTCATTACACATGAAGCGCAACTCAAAGCCTGGGCTTCTTGCTCCAAGAACAGTGTCCCTTCCAGTACATTGGGACATCAGTATATGGTCCATTACTAATGCATACTCAAGTGATTCTTAGCAGACCCCAACTCCAAACCAAAAAACCAAACCCAGTGCCGTAGATTCCAACTCATAGCGACCCTACAGGACAGAGTAGAACTGCCCCATAGAGTTTACCCCAACCCCAGAATCCTCAAAATCCCACATTAAATAAGCTGTTAGTATTTGTTGGGGATACATTCCCAACACACCTCCGGGTATGTGCCCATGACACCTCTGCACCAGTGCTGTTTCCAGATGTGATTAGATTTGTATTCACTTCCGGGGAAATCTTTGGGAAGAAAAAGCAAGAGCAGGTTGTATACATTGGTGATAATTTATTTCATAGCACCTCATTCACAGCATTTTCAAGTACAACATTCTGTTCAACATCATTTATACTTCAAAACAGACACAACTTGGTAAGGCACCAAAGGACACAAGAGTCTGGGAGGAGACCTTGCTCTCATTTTGGCTTCTGTAATACATGTGTAGTTTCTCTTCAGTAGGTCAAGAACACAGAATAGTACTATAAAATGTCCATTTATATATACATGGTAGGAAGAGACAGCAGAACAGTTCCAGAGTATATCATATTTTTTAAAGTACGACATTGGCCCACACTTTGGAAGTTGAGCTAAAGTAGCATTCTGTAAAGCGCAACTCTTACAAAACCTCCCTTGCATACCAAGCTCCAAGTGTAATGATTTTTGAACTCTGAGGTGAATCAACTTGATAGCTAACTCAAACACATATTTTCAAAAAACATTTTCAACCCAAGTCCCGACTTTCACAAAGAACTAAAAGTGCAGGAAAACTCTTGAGTACCACCGCACCTTCACTACTCTATAAAATGCAGCAATATACTTAAAACTGTCATACTTAAAACGTCAAGCCATTAGATTTTTAGCACTAACAGTCCAGATGGCATCACTTCTTCATTTTCTAAGTTTTTCAGTACAGCATCAGGCACAACCTGCTAAAAGACAACCGACTTACGTCAAGCTTGCCGAACTGGGTCACCAAGGCTTTTCTTCACTCTTTCACCCCATTGCCCTTAAAGGCAGGGGATTCTGAAGGCCTACCCGAGGCTCTACCAAGTGTAGCCCAGTACACTGTCACATACATAAAATTTCCTTCAAGTTTTGTTTTCTAGCTTAAAAATTAATTTGCATGGTACTCCATGATATTTGCTTTAATATAAAAATATTTAAAATGACTTACCAGTTAAATAACTCCCCCCCATGTCCCTCCCCCCCACCACCTAGGAAGAGGCTCCACCTTGCCTTGTGGTCTCCATCTGTGCACATCAAGGCAGGTAAATCCCACGCGGAATGGCTTTCCACACACAGGTAAGCTAGGTATGGCAGGATTAAAATGCATTTCATGAGGTTTATTCTAAGCATTTCTACAAACGAAGCAATTTTAATTATTCAGGTTGTACCTAAGTGTTTTTGAAAACGATGATATAATCGATTTCAATGTATTGAAAAATAAACAGTGAACAGTACGTGTATTTTAGCTATTTAAAGATTAACCTTTGTTAAGTGAAGAAATTCTTTGATTTTACTTACTAACAGAATTAAGAGAGTCCTTGTTTTTTGTTTTTTTTTTTTGACCTAAAGCATAATATGATCTTTTACTTTTTCTGTAGAAAAACAAGTTGGATTTTTTTTTTTTTTTTTGATAAAAAAATCCCCCACAAAAAGATAAAACTCTTCTATCCACTGGCTTTATAAAGATTTTCCTGGAGTTAGTTATTTCATTGATGTTGATAAACCTGTTTAACCCACTGCAAGCTTGGCATTACAATTTAATACATTTACACTACCTTTTGGCATGCCAGAAACATACCTATCACGTGGTAAAGACTGCTCTCCTGATAGAGCCTTTGTTTCTCCCAAAGATTAAGCTCTAGAAATCGCTACACTGAGGGACACAATGTTTCAGATACATGCAGTTTTCTTAGCATCCCTCCTGAGGAAGCCGCAGAACATGTGGGAGGTGGTCCCAGCACCCACCTTGCTTTTGATCAGGCCACGGCAGACAGAACCCCCTGGGAGCATTCAGAAAAGTCATCTGGGGATTTAATGGACTGTCTTACCAGGTTTTAAGATGATTTTATTTTTTGCTTTGTTTTAAGGTGGTCAAAAATGTATAAATCAAGATATACTTGCAATCATATCAGGGTAGAATAAAAAAGAAGTCTACTAAAGAACGTTTTAACTTATTCTGAAGCCAATCTTTCTTGAAGTCTGTTTTGTGTGGCCATGCTTTTTCCCCATTAACTTTTTAGAAGACTGAATCAGCAGTAATACAGCCATATATACACACGTGTGTGGGTGTGGGTGTGGGTGTACACAGTGAAGCACATTTTGGCTGACAATGATAAAAATGTACATTTCGCGTTCCATAAACATTTGCTGTAGACCTTTCAAGAATATTCACTTTCCTACAGGTGGAACAGTTTAAGTATAGAAGCTTAAAAAAATTCAGCTAATGCTTCCTATTCCTCTAATGGTCTAGGATTTAGGCAATCCGGTACATCCACTCCAGCACCGAGCAGAGAACACTCCAAACTAAAGACCACGTAAGAGCTACTGACGAACGCCTGTTTCGCGCCAGGTGGCACTATGGCTGTGTTTATACAGTGTAACACAGCTGATCTAAGAATAAAAAATCCCAATATAAGTTTCCTTTTTGGTCTGAACTGTGCCATAGAGTCAGTAGGTGGCTTGTTGGTTGGTTGTTTTTACATCTTAATCAACCAGGTACGACAAAGACAGAGGGCTCTTTATTTTTTCTCAGATTTTTGCTCTTGATAAAATAAAGCGTAGTTTGCATGGAGTTTCAAAGCTAAATTCTTACCATGGTTGACCTGTGTGCTATAGTGCACTATGCATTAAACTAAAAAAAAAAAAAAAAAACCAAAACCCTTGCTGTGGAATCAATTTTGACCCACAGCAACCCTATAGGACAGAGTAGAACTGCCTCATAGGGTTCCCAAGGCTGTAATCTTTACTGGAGCAGACTGCCACATCTTTCTACCGCAAAGCAGCTGGTGGGTTCAAACCACTGACCTTAGGAGCCGAGCACTTAACACCGCGCCACCAGGGCTCCTTCGCTATGCATTAAAAGTAGCCTTTAATCAAGGGAGGGTTAATTCCAACATTCGCCCTTTCGTTCTTCTGTACATCAGAATGTGGCAAAATTCCATTCTTGACGTCCAGCTCTGAGGTGTCTTTTCCATGTGAGATGTAAATTAATTCAGAGGTGTGGAATTCTAAATTTCCAGAGTTGTGAAAATTTCTTTCTTAATTTAGTTCAAAAATATTTTGCATAAGTATCTCATCCCTAGCTCAAACAAACAAGAAGAAAATGAAAGGCAAGACAGAACCCGGAAATTGTGAACACCCCGTCTAATACACCCACGTTTTCCACACAGGTTCTACACAGTAAAAGGAATGATTTCAGCTAATATAGCTTCGAATATCGATTTCATCTGAAAATTGCTTTTCCGAGTTTCTTGCCAGCATTATACGAAACAGCAGTATTTCTTCCACCAGGACTTGGAGAGGTTTTTCATCTTATCTGGAGTCCTGCTCTTGGACTTCTTTGGCTGTTGCTGAGTGTCTGAGTATTGAATGCCGGCAACGATGGCTGCGTCAAAGACTTCTTTGAGGTTTTTCTGAGTCAAGGCAGAACATTCTATGTAAGAGGAGGCTTTGATTTCTTCGGCACACAACTTTGCCGCCTCTTCAGGCACTGGCTTCTCTTTGCATTTGTCCAACTCAATGAGGACTTTGACATCTTCTCTGAGATCTGACTGAGTCCCTACTAGGATGATGGGGGCTTTGGGGCAATGGCACCGGATCTCTGGTACCCACTTCTCAGTCACATTCTGGAAAGACGAAGGGCTCATGACACTGAAGCACAGCAAAAAGATGTCTGTGTTCGTGTAGCAGAGAGGCCTGAGCTTGTCAAACTCATCCTGCAACCAATGGAAGCATCCAGAAGTTACTTTTCTAATCAATTGTCATCAACAAAAAGAGCAGTCTTAACATTAGCCTTAAAAGGGTTCTGGCAGGTAACAGAAACCCAACTGATCATGGAGGGAAGAGACAGCATTTTCAAGACACTATTCTGTTATCTAAGCTGGGTCTATGCTCCCAACACAGATATAACAGCTGTCTTCTTCAAGGGTCAGCTATGACACTAAGCCAAACCCAAACTCATTGCCATCAAGTCAATTCTGACTCATAGCGACCCTGTAGGACAGAGTAGAACTGCCCTATAGGGTTTCCAAGGAGCAGCTGGAGGATTCCAACCACCCACCTTTTGGTTAGCATCCGAGCCCTTAACCACTGCACCACCAGGGCTCCATGCTATGTTGCCATTCACATCAGGACCTACTTACAACTTACAGAAAAAGTACTTACAGTAGATGAATTTTATAAATAAAAATTTAGCCTTTAGCCCAGAGTAATCCAGACTTACTCTCTTGACTCTTGGTACTTAGCTACTCTTGTAAAACTTAGACTGTATCTATACGAGTCCCCAAAACTTCAACCTGACACCAATGAATTTCAGTCTATCACCATAGTTCCTGTCTTTTAGACCCAGCCCTATGACGGCTATGAAGTATGAAGCGTGCAGATACCATCTCATCTGCACTGAGCACACACAGTACAGAGAATAATGTTAACCAGATGAACTGGCCAACCCAGAAATGGAGCTGATGGCCTTGTTAGATCAGACTCTCACTGGCAACTCAGAGAACACGTGCCTCTCGGTGCCACTTAAGATGCTGGTTAGTGCCCTTCCTTGTTTAATACACCTCTTTCTTTTTGCTTCATCTTCTTTTTCTGCTGCATGTGTAATATTACTAACAATTTCCCAAAGGCAAGAAAAAGTTAAACATTAGCTGGGTTTTTTGGTTACTCAACTTGCATTAGCTATAAATTAATATGTATATATGCATTATTCTCTGCCCATGGCTTTTTCTCTAGGTATAAAGGAAACCTGTTTCTCTTTTATCTGAATGTGCTTTCTTCATCTGAGACTCTGTATTACACCGGTGGGGCAATAACCAACTAAATAAATATTAAAGTCAACCAGCCAAAATGACCAGAAATAACTATGGCATTTCAGAATACCACAGCCATTTGCCAGCCTTCTAGAAGTGGGGGTGAAAAGAAGAACAACTTAAGTTTCTTGGTGCCACTGTTGCACTGAAAGAATAAATACAGAAACTCAACCAGGTAGACTGTAACTCAGCTCTGAATAAATTTTAATTAAACGTTCCCTCTGTTATCAGAGGATCTCGAAGTAAGAAGTCTAAAAAAATGAGATCAGTTGAAATCAATCCCTCAGGTTGCTACACTTCGCCACTGGAAGGCCAGTCATCCTGGCTATGCCCTGGCCTCTGGGGTTGCATTGCCAATAAAAAGAAAGGCAAGCACAAGGGAGCCTGGGTTTGTGACAGGGGAGTGGAAATCTGACTTCACCAGACCTCTTGAGAGTCTCTCTGAAGGGCTCAGGAAGCAAAACAGAAATTAAACACTGCTGCTCATTGCCTGACCAAAAACCTTATATATTTGCTAAAACAAATGCAATACACATAAGCGTAATAGGGCCGGCTGGAACACACTACTCAGTGTGCCGTGGTCTGGGGCCAAGTGACTTGCACGTGCTTGCCAGGTCTGCTTCAATGAAACTGTACAAGATTACACTGGGTGGCTGGGTGCAGGTAGGCAGGGCACCGGAGAAACAGGCAGCTCAATAGCACTCTGGTCAATCAGCAACCCGATTTTTTTTTTTCCCCTGAGTATAAAGTTTTTCCAAAAACCTCACAGGTCAGCAGGTTGAAGAATTTTCAGCTCCTGTTGGCAGTCTGCAGTGAACTACTCCCATTTCAACCATACTCCATTTTCCTATGCCAAAGGTATGTTTCTCAGAGTTGTTAGTCTCCGGTCTGTTTTCCCTTGGGTAAAACTATGAGTCCAGTGCTAAAAACTCCTTTTAACATCTTAAATACTCACATACCCTCTGTAACGAGAAAACCCAAAGGCACAAGATGCAATTTCCAGTTACCGATTCAGGCAGTAAAACTATGCTCTTCTCTCTCGCGTCCTCAGCTTCTGTCTGAACCTGCATTTTAGTCTCCCTTTCTGGATTATCTGTGCTCAGGTGCAGTGGGGGTAGTGAGAGGCACTTCCTCAACCCTAGGACGTTATCACCAGCACTGCCTAGAGCAGGGTTGAATTCCATTAGCTGGGTCAACAATAAGAAAACACTGCGGGTATCAATACAAGTCTGTTCAAAAGGAGTTTATCTGGATTAGAAATAGACCAGCTTCACTAACAGTTGAAACAAATGCTAATATATATTATATAATATATATTTGTATATATTATAGCAGTAAAAAAATATGATTTTATTTTTCTGTCTCTGTACTGTCCCCCAGAAAAGCACTTTTTCATAAATGGTTTCTCTTTTTTTTTTTTTCGAAGTTGGTTTTCTACAAATTTTTAGATGTTGGTCTTATTACTTAACAGGTATATTTTACTAACCAGTACGTCAGTTAAGAAATATGGTAAATCTCATAAAAACATTGCTGGGAAACCAGAAAAAGAATTTCCAATAAACTGAAGCTTAACAATGTTAACACCACAATCTTTTTTTTCCCCCGCTTATAAACTTTTTCTGTAAAATCTCTCTAAAATGATTTTCATGCCTCCCTGACTTTCAGACACACAATACTAAGGATGACTAAGTTCTTCCCTGGTAATTCAAGATCATCTTTACAGTTTTTCTGGTAAAAATCCTATTCCTCTTTCAAAACTCCAAAAAGGCCGCTTTATCTCTGGAAACTCGCCAATAGCCTCAGAGCTACCACCTCCCTCTCTCCTCTGTATTCTCCACCAGCTTCTATTAATTAACCTGTTCGCCTCAACTCTAGGCTCAGATTCAGGAAGGGCAGGCCCATGACATCTTTGTATCCCCCAAAACCTAGCACTTCATTCTTCATCCATTCTACAAATCTTTATTAAGCCCCTACTGTGCGCAGTGATTAAGAGCTCAGCTGCTAACCAAAAGGTCAGCAGTTCCAATTCACCAGCGGCTACTTGGAAACCCTATGGGGCAATTCTTCTCCGACTCCTATAGGGTTGCCATGAGTCAGAATTTAAGTGAAGGCAACAAGTTCATTTTTCTGATGTGCCAGACACTGAGCTAGGCTCTAGAAATCAAGCCCCCAGCCTCAGGAGGCTGAGTATTGTGTGGAGAACCCACATGTTACAGAAGAATGTCCACAGGGCAGTGGGATGTGCTGAGCCACCTGCTCCTCCCAAGGACCCCTGACAGCCATGCCTCTTCCTTTCCTGAGTTTTTCTGTCTTCTGTCTTATCCTCAGGCTGTGAGCTGTCACTTCTTACTTCAGTGGGACTGCCTGTATTTAGTGAGGTATTACTCTGCCCACGTTGTAGAGGTCAGAAAACCTATCCGTAATAGGAAAAATTTCTCATTTTATTCAAAGCAGTTAAGCTTTAATTATAAATACCAGTATGGCATTCCAAAAGATTAAATACTAGAAAAGACTGTGTTCTCCGAATTTTCTTTCCATAAGCACTGGAATACAGATTGTTCTTTTTTTTTTTTTTTTTTTCCTGCTCATGGTGAAGGGGAGGCTGAGGGTAAGAAGAGGACAGAAGGGGCTGGGGTACAACTGCTGTTGCCACTGCCAAACTGGTGTTCAGCTGGGACCTCCAAGGCGGCCAAGGCTGTCATACCTTTAGGTTAAAAAGAACACCTGTCCTCAGCTCCTAACTTACTGTCTCAGGTAAACAACTTGGCTACCCTGTCTTGAACAAGGGGCCTGGGGCCCTGGAAAGCCAACTTCTTAAACACATATGCTCAGATGACAGCACCAGAAAGTGAAGTTACCTGTCTAGGAAGTACCGAACTTCACTTTCCCTAGCTCTAGAGAATACAAGAGAGACAACTTGTCACTAACCTGTCACTTCAGCAAACTCAGGAGGCACACCTCACATCTCTGGGTTCTGATGAGGCACAGAATGACACCAGCGACTTCAACATTTGTGCCAACGGTGTTTTATGAGACGCTGAGCACCCCGTCTCAGGGTGTCCATGGAACACCCCAAAGGGAAGTCACCCAGACCAGTCCCACATCTGTACCTTTCCCATCACTCCCTGATGGTCTCATCTAAGTGGCTGGCCCTTACTACAAGAATAAATGTCCACAATGATTTTGAAAGAATAAGTCCTAGTTTACTCATTTTTTTCAGTTTAGGACATATCTAACATCTGTGTCATTGTTTCAAGAGATGGGGTAGTCCTCAGTGAGTAAAATCATAAATCAGGAAGGGAAAGATTAATACTTACCGACCTAACCAAAACCAAACCCAATGCCATCGAGTTGATTCCAGCTCATGGTGATCCTATAGGACAGAGTAGAACGGCCCCATAAGGTTTCCAAGGAGCGGATGGCAGATTCGATCTGCTGAACTTTTGATTAGCAGCCAAGCTCTTAACCAGGACTCACCTAAGCACCATTTTTTTCTCGAGTAAATTTCTTAAACATTTAGTTCATTGACCTTTAATAAAAATTGTTACCAGATATTAACACCTTATATTCAGAAACAATTGCAAAGCATGACTGATAAATTTTGATAAAAACCCAAAATTAAATGTTAGAAGTTTTTGTAAGATAAGAGCTGTGCTTGACCCCACTTTCCCCTTTCCTGCCGCCCACCCCCAGAGCTGGGCTGGATCCTGTTTGATGAGTGAGCGCCAAGGTGCTCTGCTTGCTTCCCCCATCCCCTTTGAGGAGCTGCCAGCCAGGGTGAGTTTACTTCATGAGGCTGTAGAATGACCGGGTTATTGAAGAAATCATTTGGAAACTCATAAAACGTTATTTGGAAACCTTTAAAAGGCTATTTCCTCTCACAGGACTGGGCAGTAAATTGATACTGACCTGGCCAGCTGTGTCACAGAGCTGGAGTTGCACAGGCCGCCCATCCACAGACACCACGGCTTGAAAACAAGAACAAATGACCGTCAGAAGGTGGCTTTTTAACCCATTTCAGAAGAGTAATACTTTTAGCTTGTCCTGCCATTCTTGCTCCAAGCCATTCAACTCCTATTCTGGGTCCTTCAATGAATTAAAGACTTGCCTAAAACCAAGAAACCCGATCCAAGGTAAACATTTTTGTATACAAACCCTTCAGGCTCCACAAGTCGCTCCACAGCAATAGAGGAGACCGCAAATCACTGAGCTCTTTGATGGCACCACCAGAACGGCCCTTGGCTTTCCTTCTAGCCCAAGGAGATTTATTTTCCTGTCACACTTGTTTCAAAGGACCTAAAAACAACACTGGGGCTAAGTGGGAACTAACCTCGTCTTTTTAAATCAGTGGAAAACCTCACAGATAATTCTGTTTTCCTCAGGAAATTTTCCTGAATCCAGGCTTGATCATAAAATCCTAGTTTGTTTTGCGAACATGTGCAAACACTGCCTGCCCTCGCTGTCCTGTTTAGGAGCCAGGTTACTGCTTATCTCCCCAGGCCAGTTCAAAGACAGAATTAAAAAAAGAAAAGAAAGAACACCAGGGTGCTGGTATGTGATGGAGGGGAAGGGGGTGGGGCACTTCATTAGGGAGGCCTTGGAGGTTTCTATTTGGATTAAGTACTCAGTTTTGTCTTCAAACAACTTTCTAGATTGTTCCCAAGTGTTTATACTAGTCAGAAGGGAAAAAAGAAAAGAAACAAAATACTATTTAGGCTGGGAAACTCACTACCATAACTGTCTTGGCTGCCCTTGAAATGGAAGAAATCATGGCCCATCATGTATTAGAAAGAACCCCAGAAAGAGGTCAGTAAAGTGTTTGTTTTTCTCTTAAAGGGGGCAAGACAATGTTTCACACTAGCTTCTGTGGATTTTAACTTTTTTCTTAAAAGTCAAAAAGACCTGAAATATTAAAAATCAGGCTGTAATTAAAAGGATTCCTTTAGCTTTGTACCTACTAAACCATGTGACATTACAACCCAAATGTGAGAGCTTTAAGTAGCTTAAAGAGACACCGACAAGACTGTTGTGTGCCTTGGAGTCTCTTCGGACGCATTAAAAAAAAAAACCAAACCCAATGCCGTCGAGTTGATTCCGACTCATAGCGACCCTATAGGACAGAGTAGAACTGTCCCGTAGAGTTTCCAAGGAGCGCCTGGCGGATTTGAACTCCCGACCTTTTGGTTAGCAGCCATAGCACTTAACCACTACGCCACCAGGGTTTCCTTCGGACTCACAGCGACCCAATAAGGACAAAGTAAAACTGCCCCATAGGATTTCCTAGGCTGTAATCTCAGATCGTCAGGCATTTTCTCCTGTGGGTGGGCTGGAAAGGCCGACCTTTCGATTAGCAGCCTAGTGCTTAACCATCCAGGGCTCCTTCCCAATTCCCCAGACTCAGGAAGAAATTGATCTATTTCCCAGCTGAAGCCTAGCACCGTGCCCTGCCAACCCTCTTGGAAACCTTCGAACATCGTAATGTCTTCCGGTTGCCAGTCCCTTCATCCTTTCTAAAACCCTGTTAACACCATGGCCGTGGGCAGCTGCTACGATAACTCTCAGGGTGCCTTTCAGCCAGAGGGCTTGACAGCGCGGGAGCGGCGCCCCCCACTCGCAACCCCAACCCCACCCCGGCCGCCAGCTCCCTCACCTGAGAAGTTGTCGAAGGCGGTGGGGATGTACTCGGTGGGGTAGCCGTTGGTGGTGTAGCTCACCACCAGGCTTGTTTTCCCCACCGCGCCGTCGCCGACCAGCACGCACTTGACGCTGCGCCTCTCCGCGCCGCCTGCCCGACAGCGGGTGGCTAGCGGTGCGGTCCGGCCGCTGCGCACCCGGCGCGGGGGCACGGGCGGCACCTCGCAGCCGCAGCAGCCCGCCACCGGCTTGCTGATGTACTCCGGGTCCCCTTGCTGCGGCGGCATCGGTCGCTTGCTCTCGAACGTGGAGGCGAAAGGGTCGGGGGGAAGCAGAGGCTGGGGGTGGGGAAACGGGAGGAGCCCAGGGTCTCCGAGTGCCAACAGCTCCGTCCCTTCACCGCAGTGGCCGCCGAGCGCCCGGGGCGTCCTGGGAGCCGGCTCGTGTCCACGCCGCGGACCCCGGCAAGAAAGGTGAGCCGGGACGGTCTGGCCAACGGCCCCGTGTCCTCCTTCCTCCCGAACAGGGGTGCTGGCGAGCGGAGGGCATCCGCCGGGGACCCGGGAAGTACCCGCGGCCACTCTCCCCTCCGCCCGAAGGTACGCGCGCAGGAAGACCCAGGCTCAAGGAGGCCGGTATCTGTCATGGGCCGTGGCCTGTGGCCATGGGATCTCCCAGAAAGCGGCGTGGCCAGACGCTGCGGCTCCGAGACAAAGGCGATACGGGGGAGGGTCGCAGATAGCGCGCACGGGTGGCTGCACCACCGGCTCCGCTCGCCGGGCGCAGAGAACTGAAGTCGAGGACCGGAGCCCAGCACCGCCTCTCTGCCGGCTCCGCGGTGACACGACTCGTGGGGTGCGGACGGGGAGGGGAAGAAAGAGGCGGCCCGGCAGGCGCGGCGGCGGCGGCTCCCTCCCTGCGCCGGGGCCACAGCGCTCTCTGCCTGCACGCCGCGCCCCTGCACCTTCGGCCCCGCTCGCGGCCGAGCGCGCACACCAGGAGCTGAAGGCAGGCTCCCAGTGGGCGCGGCCGGCGCACGGGACTGCTTCCTCCGGGACAGGAGTCCGAGCCGAACCGCCCGCGCCCATTGGCTAAGGCGGTGGTCCGCCCCTCGTCTCCGCGCTGGCCTGGAAACCTGAGCCACCTTCTTTCTATCCCCGCTCCCTCCTCCCTTGCTGCTTTCAGTTCTCTTGGTCTTTTACCCACTTTCCCCGGGGGAGCCCTCCCCGCCGGGGTGTACCCTTAATCCCACCCTACAGCCCGTCTCCCTTGGAGTCTAGGGTGTGAAGTTCCCTTTCTCTGCTGCTCACAGCTCGCCACCAAGGGAAGGGGAATGAAGTATCTTGGGGGCCTGTCCTCTGAATGAGACTGGATTAACACAGCCAACTTTTTTTTTAAGTCTAGGTACAGGCCCACAGTCTGAGTTTTCTTCTCAAATATTCTCATAAGATTTTGTAGCAAAAGGATGCCAGCTCTATTTTTAGAGCTGATTTACTTTCGCTTTGGCATGCCATAAACCTTTACACTTTTATGGTCCAACAAATTTCTTTATAGCTCCAATTTCTTCATTTACTTAAATGTAATTTGGGAATGTTAATATGCCCTGAAAACAAGATTGCTTATAGCTTTGATTCCTTCCTCCCACAAGATAAATGTATTATACATTTTTTTATGGGACATGAAATAGAATTGATCTGAATTCCTTTGTGTGGAAGGACACAAGGCTGTAGCAGTATCACAAATAGTAAGTTTGTGTAAATTATCTTTCAATTCTTTCTATAAACAATATATTAGTTACAAAATGGCAGTGATCAAAGAGTATGAGGCGAAAAACTGCAGAAAAAATAGTATTACAGAGATATGTGAGGCAGTTAATTGGAATATTGTTTTCTTCCTAATTTTTTTGAAGTTTATGATGTATGTCAGTCTTTTAAAATGTGTAATTATGATGCGTTTCTCAGTTTAAATAAGTACCCATTTTTGTGGTAATTTTCCATTCATAATTTTTTATTTCTTAACCCTTTTGTGGATGATTTTAATATTTGGTGATGTAATTTTTTTTACTAATGGAAAGCATCCTGAATCAAAGAGTTTTGGTAATCTTTTCCTACGTAATATGGTTTTTTTATTAATATTATGTGGTAGACATACATACCCGTGAACTCTGGACTTAAGATAGGTTGAATGCAATAAGGGAACATTTTTTTTCTTATCAATTCTTTTGTTGTTGTTGAGTGAAACTTTTGAAAATGTGGGGTAACACATAAAGGCACCCTACATTATTGCATAACTGCCCTTACAACTGATTGGCTGACCACATCAGAACACATCATGGAGGATGATTACATCATTATGTAAATGCCAAACCACTGTGAATCATGGCCCAGCAAAGCGGACACACAACCTGAACCATCACAACAAGGTAATAAAAATACCATACCTGGAAACCAATATGAGAATATATAAGTGGAGACATTGCATAATTCCAGCCTCCTGTAAAGCTAACACCCCAAAAGAAAGTGCTGTGGTGGGAACATTACCACAGCCGTCAATTGTCTCTTACTACAAAACAAGTACTTACAGCTCAGAAACCCGAAGACAGGTACTTGGTGATTGCACTGCACGAAACCTACGTGCAGTACATCAAGGACGCTACAACTTATACCTTCTTTCTCCTAAAATTAATCTTTTCACATGAATATTACCTAACTACCCAATAACACAAAGAAAACTGTAAATATCCTTCCAAGGCTTACCTCGCTGTGCAGAATTCCAAACTACCCCAAAATGTACTTGGTATTATTTGTTCCTGTGTACACCAAGGATCCGTGTTTACAATGTATTTGGCCTGAAAATAACTTACGCATTTGAATATTGCCTAATGTCAAAAACCACACCCTCCCAATAACACAAAGGAAACAGTAAGTTCACTTACAAGCCTTATCTTGCTGAACAGAAGGAAAAAGAGACAAAAGTCATTCGTGGTCACTCCTCCCTGCTGTAGCACCTCCTGCAATAACCTCTCGGCACAACAACATGGCGCCACAAACTACCTTCCGGGTTACACATTTACAGAAGTCTCTCCCCCACTCCAGCACATACTGATAATGTTACAAAAGTGTACCTGTAAACCTCAGAGGTGGAAAATATGAGGAGCCTCTGAGTAGGTTCGAAACGCCTCTACTTCTGGCCAATTGTTGATTCTGGTACCCTGTAGCCACCAACTCTTGCTCCCCTTTTGTTTATGCTTTTCTTTTTATGTGGAATATTGTCCCATCCCCACTTTTGCTCCATTTTTCTATACTCCATCAACTCCCTGCAGCCTTGTCTAAAATGCCCAGAACTAGTTCTTCCCCTAGAAGTCCCTGAGTGGTGTAAACCATTAAGCTCGCAACTATTAGCTGAAAAGTTGGCAGTTTGAACCCACCCAGAGCCTCCTCGGAAGACAGGCCTGGCAATTTGCACCTGGAACGTCACAATCTTGAAAGCTCTATGCAGCAGCTCTACTCTGCACATAGAGTTAACTAACACCAACAGCACTGCTTCCCCTATTTATAACACCCCTTTGCTGGCAACAAAGGAGACCAAATCCCATGTCCCATCCACGTCCAAAGTACAGAGATGATTTGGCAGGGCAGAGTACTAACCAAGACACAGAAAAACGGTGCCGACTATGGATAAGCCACTGAGGTTTGTGTCCCCAGATTATATATATTTCTTTGGTTTATTTCTTTATTGTTTGTCTCCCCTAACAAGCTCCATGAAGTTAGGGACTTTATTTTATTCATTACTATATCCAGAGTGGGGCAAATAGTAGGCTGTTGTTGTTGTTGTTAGGTGCATCTATTCGGTTCTGACTCATAGAAACCCTATGCACAACAGAACGAAACACTGCCCGGTCCTGCACCATCCTTACAATCATTGTTATGCTTGAGCTCATTGTTGCAGCCACTGTGTCAGTCCACCTCGTTGAGGGTCTTCCTTTTTTCTGCAGACCCTGTACTCTGCCAAGCATGATGTCCTTCTCCAGGGACTGATCCCTCCTGACAACATGTCCAAAGTGTGTAAGACACAGTCTCGCCATCCTTGCTCCTGAGGAGCATTCTGGCCGCACTTCTTCCAAGACAGATTTGTTCGTTCTTTTGGCAGTCCATGGTATATTCAATATTCTTCGCCAACACCACAATTCGAAAGCGTCAGCTCTTCTTTGGTCTTCCTTATTCATTGTCCAGCTTTCACATGCATACGATGTGATTGAAAATACCATGGCTTGGGTCAGGTGCACCTTAGTCTTCAGGGTGACATCTTTGCTCTTCAACACTTTGAAGAGGTCCTTTGCAGCAGATTTGCCCAATGCAAAGCGTCTTTTGATTTCTTGACTGCTGCTTCCATGGCTGTTGATTGTGGATCCACGTAAAATGAAATCCTTGACAACTTCAATCTTTTCTCCATTTATCATGACATTGCTCATTGGTCCAGCCGTGAGGATTTTTGTTTTCTTTATGTTGAGGTGTAATCCATACTGAAGGCTGTGGTCTTTGATCTTCATTAGTAAGTGCTTCAAGTCCTCTTCACTTTCAGCAAGCAAGGTTGTGTCATTTGCATAACGCAGGTTATTAATGAGTCTTCCTCCAATCCTGATGTCCAATTCTTCTTCATATAGTCCAGCTTCTCAGATTATTTGCTCAGCATACAGATTAAATAGGTATGGTGAATACAACCCTGACGCATACCTTTCCTGACTTTAAACCAATCAGTATTCCCTTGTTCTGTCCGAACAACTGCCTCTTGATCTATGTAAAGGTTCTGCATGAGCACAGTTAAGTGTTCTGGAATTCCCATTCTTCGCAGTGTTATCCACAGTTTGTTATGATCCACACAGTCGAACGCCTTTGCATAGTCAATAAAACACATGTAAACATCCTTCTGGTATTCTCTTTGTTCAGCCAAGATCTATCTGACATCAGCAATGATATCCCTGGTTCCACGTCCTCTTCTGAAACCAGCCTGAATTTCTGGCAGTTCCCTGTCGATATACTGCTGCAGCCACTTTTGAATGATCTTCAGCAAGATTTTGCTTGCGTGTGATATTAATGATATTGTTCTATAAGTTCCACATTCGGTTGGATCACCTTTCTTGGGAATAGGCATAAATATGGATCTCTTCCAGTCAGTTGACCAGGAAGCCATCTTCCATATTTCTTGGCATAGATGAGTGAGCATCTCCAGCACTGCATCTGTTTGTTGAAATATCTCAATTGATGTTCCATCAATTCCTGGAGCCTTGTTTTTCGCCAATGCCTTCAGTGCAGCTTGGACTTCTTCCTTCAGTATGATCGGTTCCTGATCGTATGTTACCTCCTGAAATGGATGAAGGTCAACCAATTATTTTTGGTATAATGACTCTGTGTATTCCTTCCAACTTCTTTTGATGCTTCCTGTGTCGTTTAATGTTTTCCCCGTGGAATCCTTCACTATTGCAACTCGAGGGTTGAATTTTTTCTTCAGTTCTTTCAGCTTGAGAAACGCCGAGCGTGTTCTTCCCTTTTGGTTTTCCATCTCCAGCTCTTTGCACATGTCATTATAATACTTTGTCTTCTTGAAAGGCCCTTTGAAATCCTCTGTTCAGTTCTTTTACTTCATCAATTTTTTCCTTTTGCTTTAGCTGCTCGACGCTCAAGAGCAAGTTTCAGAGTCTCCTCTGACATCCATCTTGGTCTTTTCTTTCTTTCCGGTCTTTTCAATGACCTCTTGCTTTCTTCATGGATGATGTCCTGGATGTCATTCCACAGCTTGTTTGGTCTTTGGTCACTAGTGTTCAGTGCATCAAATCTGTTCTTCAGATGGTCTCTAAATTCAGGTGGGATATACTCAAGGTCATATTTTGGCTCTCATGGACTTGCTCTGATTTTCTTCAGTTTCAGCTTGAACTTGCGTATGAGCAATTGATGGTCTGTTCCACAGCTAGCCCCTGACCTTGTTCTGACTGATGATATTGAGGTTTTCCATCATCTCTTTCCACAAATGTAGTCAATTTGATTTCTGTGTGTTCCATCTGGCGAGGTCCACGTGTATAGTCACCGTTTATGTTGGTGAAAGAAGGTATTTGCAATGAAGAAGTCGTTGGTCTTGCAAAATTCTATCATTCGATCTCCATCTTTGTTTCTATCACCAAGGCCATATTTTCCAACTACTGATCCTTCTTCTTTGTTTCCAACTTTCACATTCCAATCACCAGTAATTATCAATGCATCTTGATTGCATGTTCAATCAATTTCAGACTGCAGCAGCTGATAAAAATCTTCTATTTCATCTTCAGGCCTAGTGGTTGGTGCATAAATTTGAATAATAGTCATATTAACTGGTCTTCCTTATAGGTGTATGGATATGATCCTATCACTGACAGCGTTGTACTTCAGGATAGATCTTGAAACATTCTTTTTGACGATGAATGCAACACCATTCCTTTTCGGGTTGTCATTCCCAACATAGTAGACTATATATGATTGTCCGATTCAGAATGGCCAATACCAGTCCATCTCAGCTCACTGATGCCTAGGATATCGATGTTTATGCGTTCCATTTCATTTTGATGATTTCCAATTTTCTTCGTACATTCCAGGTTCCGATTATTAATGGATGTTTGCAGCTGTTTCTTCTCATTGTGAGTCATGCCACATCAGCAAATGAAGGTCCCGAAAGCTTTACTCCATCCACATCATTAAGGTCGACTCTACTTTGAGGAGGCAGCTCTTCCCCAGTCATCTTTTGAGTGCCTTCTAACCTGGGGGGCTCACCTTCCAGCACTGTATCAGACAGTGTTCCGCTGCCATTCATAAGGTTTTCACTGGCTAATGCTTTTCAGAAGTAGACAGCCGGGTCCTTCTTCCTAGTCTGTCTTAGTCTGGAAGCTCAGCTGAAACTTGTCCTCCATGGGTGACCCTGCTGGTGTCTGAATACCGGTGGCATAGCTTCCAGCATCAAAGCAACACACAAGCCCCCACAGTATGACAAACTGACAGACATGTGGGGGAAATAGTAGGCACTCAATAAATATTTATTGAAGGACATGCCCACTGAGATGGAAAACAACAGGTGTTGATGAAGATGTAAAGAAATAGGAATTCTCACCTATTAGTGGTAGAATTGTAAAATGGTACAACCACTGTGGAAAATGGTCTGGCAGTTCCTCAAAAAGTTAAATGTAGAATTACTATTGTTGTCATTGTCATTAGGTGCTGTTGAGCTGGTTACAACTTATAGCAATCCTAGGTACCACAGAACAAAACTCTGCCTGGTCCTGCACCATCCTCACGATCTTTGTTATCCTTGAACGCATTGTTGCAGCCACTGTGTCAATCCATCTCATTGAAGGTCTTCCTCTCTTCCGATGACCCTCTACCCACCATGATGTCCTTCTCCAGGGACTGATCCTTCCTGACAGCATGTCCAAAGTATGTAAGATGCAGTCTTGCCATTCTTGCTTTTAAGGAGCATTCTGGTTGTACTTCTTTCAAGACAGATTAACTACATAGAATTACTATATGATCCAGCAATTTCACTTCTAGGTAAATATCCAAAAGAATTGAGTGCAAAAACTCAAACAGGTACACCAATGTTCGTTGCAGCATTATTCACAATAACCAAAAGATGGAAAGAACCAGCAGATGAATGGATAAACAAATGTGAGACATATATACAATGGAATATTACTCAGCCACAAAGAGAAATGAAGTCCTAATATGTGCTTCAACATGGATTAACCATGAATATATTATGCTGAGTGAAATAAGTCAGTCACAAAAGAACAGTTAGTGTATGATTCCACTCATGTGAAATACTTAGAATAGGCAAGTGTATACAAACCTAAGGTTATTAGTGGTTACTAGGAGCAGGTGGAAAAGAGGGGAGAAGAGAGACTCATTGTTTCGGGGACACTGAGCTTCTGTTAAAGGTGATGGAAAAATTTGGAAAAGGGTAACAGTGATGGTTGTACCATATGATGAACATAATGCCACTCAACTGTATGTGTGAAGAATGTTGAAATATATGAATGTCACAAATATACTTATTAAAATAAAAAGTATTTATTCAAAGAAAGAGTAAAACATTTACTATTTCCTCTTTTATGCTATTGCAAAATATTTTAGAGTACATGAATCAAATTCGGCTGCTTCTTGCAGTAATTAATTTGAGACCATTTTTTGGCTCTCTTTTAAAACAAGAATGCATTATATTGTATGTACTCCTGTTGGTATTCTATCAGTACAGCATAATTTTTTAACTCTGCCATGAGTCTAATAAATTTGAGAAACACGGGGCAATTGCTTGGACACAGAGTTTACATCCCTTCATGATCTGGTCCCTGTGTGGCCTTCCAGCCCCAGCTTTAAACATTTCCTTCCCCATCACAATTCATCTCATCTAAGCCTTTCAACATCCTACCCACTGGCTTAACTGCAGCCAGACACATTCATTATGTTCTCTCTTATCTCCCTCCACTTTGACAGAACTCGACTGTGAATCTGCAGCCCCTGTCCTTCTTCCTCTAATTTGGTCCTATTTGTCACTCAGATCTCAGCTTAGATAGTTCTTCCCCCAGGAAGTTTTCCCTGACCCCTTACCTTCAGTTGTATGTCCCTTTTATGTGCCTGTACTTATCCCCATCATTGTTGTTGTTGTTAGGTGCTGTTGAGTCAGTTCTGACTCATAGCTTCCTATGCACAACAGAACAAAACGCTTCCCAGTCATGCACGGTCCTCACAATCATTCTTATGCTTGAGCCCATTGTTGCAGCCACTGTGTCACTACATCTCCTTGAGGGTCTTCCTCTTTTTCACTGACCCTCTACTTCAGCAAGCATGATGTCCTTTTCCAGGGATTGATCCCTCCTGAAAACATGTCCAAAGTATGTGAGATGTAGTCTCACCACCCTTGCTTCTAAGGAGCATTCTGGTTGTGCTACTTCCAAGACAGATTTGTTCCTTCTTTTGGCAGCCCATAGTACAGTCAACATTCTTTGCCAACACCACAATTCAAAGGCGTCGATTCTTCTTCAGTCTTCCTTATTCATTGTCCAGCTTTCGCATGCATATGAGGCAATTGAAAATACCATGGCTTGGGTCAGGTGCACCTTAGTCTTCAAGGTTACATCTTTGCTTTTTAACACTTCAAAGAGATCATTTGATTTCTTGACTGCTGATTCCGTGGGTGTTGTTTGTGGCTCCAAGGAGAATGAAAGCCTTGACAACTTCAATCTTCATGTGTCATGACATTGCTTACTGGTCCAGTTGTGAGGATTTTTATTTTCTTCATGTTGAGGTGTAATCCATACTGAAGGCTGTAGTCTTTGATCTTTATCAGTAAGTGCTTCAAGTCCTCTTCACTTTCAGCAAGGAAGGTTGTGTCATCTGCATGACATAGGTTGTTAATGAGCCTTCCTCCAATCCTGATGCACCCTTCTTCTTCTTATAGTCCAGCTTCTTGTATTATTTGCTCAGCATACAGATTGAATAAGTTTGGTGAAAGGATAAAACCCTGATGCACACCTTTCCTGACTTTAAGCCATGCAGTATACCCTTGTTCTGTTCAAATGACTGCCTCTTGGTCTAAGTACAGGTTCCTCATGAGCACAATTAAGTATTCTGGAATTTCCATTCTTCGCGATGTTATCCATAATTTGTTAGGATTCACACAGTCGAAAGCCATTGCGTACTCAGTAAAATACAGATAAAACATCTTTCTGGTATTCTCTGCTTTTAGCCAGGATCCAGCTGACATCAGTTATGTTATCCTTGGTTCCATGTCCTCTTCTGAATCCAGCTTGAATTTCTGGTTCCCTGTCGATGTACTGCTGCAGCAGCTTTTGAATGATCTTCAGCAACACTTCACTTGCTGAAAATGTGTTGCCTCTGTCAGTTTGTCATACCATGGGGGCTTGAGTATTGCTGTGATGCTGGAAGCTATGTCACTGGTATTCAAATACTAGCAGGGTCACCCATGGCGGATAGGTTTCAACTGAGCTTCCAGAGTAAGACCGACTAGGAAGAAGGACCCAGAAGTCTACTTTTGAAAAGAATTAGCCAGTGAAAACCTGATGAATAGAAGCAGAACATTGTCTGATATAGTGTCAGAAAACGAGCCCCTCTGGTTGGAAGGAACTCAAAAGACAACTGGGGAAGAGACACCTCCTCAAAGTAGAGTTGCCCTTATGACTTGGGTGGAGTCAAGCTTTCAGGTCCTTCATTTGCTGATGTGAAATGAAAAGAAACAGCTGTAAATATCCATTAATGAAAAGAAACAGCTGTAAATATCCATTAATAATCAGAAAGTGGAATGTATGAAGTATGAATCTAGGAAAGTTGGAAATCGTCAAAAATGAAATGGAACTCATAAACATTGATATCCTAGGCATTAGTGAGCTAAAATGAACTGGTATTGCCATTATGAATTGGACAGTCATATGGTCTACTATGCCAGGAATGACAACTTGAAGAGGAATGGCATTGAAGAGGAATCATCAGAAAGAACATTTCAAGATCTATCCTGAAGTACAAAGCTGTCAGTGATAGGATAATATCCATACGCCTACAAGGAAGACCAGTTAATATGACAATTATTCAAATTTATGTACCAATCACTAAGGTCAAACATGAAGAAATTGAAGATTTTTACCAACTTCTGCAGTACGAAATTGACTGAACTTGCAGTCGGAATGCACTGATAATTACTGGTGATTGGAATGTGAAAATTGGAGACAAAGAAAAAGGATCAGTAGATGGAAAACATGGCTTTGGTGATGATGGAGATCACATGATAAAATTTTGCAAGACCAATGACTTCTTCATTGCAAATACCTTTTTTCACCAACATAAATGGTGACTATACACATGGACCTTGCCCGATGGAATACACAGGAATCAAATTGATTACATCTGTAGAAAGAGATGATGGAAAAGCTCAATATTATCAGTCAGAACAAGGCCAGGGGCTGACCATGGTTCTGTTGCTCATATTCAAGTTCAAGTTGAAACTGAAAAAAATTGTAACAAGTCCAGTTGAGCCAAAGTATGACCTTCAGTATATCTCATCCGAATTTAGAGAGCTCCTCAAGAATAGATTTGACACTTTGAACACTAATGACTGAAGACCATCGTGTTGTGGAATGACATCAAGGCCATCATACATGAAGCAAGCTAAAGGTCAGTTAAAAAAAATAGGAAAGAAAGAAAAAAACAAAATGGATGTTGGAAGAGACTCTGAAACTTGCCCTTGAGCATGAAGTAGCCAAAGCAAATGGAAGAAATGATGAAGTAAAAGAGCTGAACAGAAGATTTCAAAGGTTGGCTCGAGAAGACAAAGTAAAGTATTTTAATGACGTGCAAAGAGCTGGAGATAGAAAACCAAAAGTGGAGAACAAACTTGGCATCTCTCAAGCTGAAAGAACTGAAACTAAAAATTCAAGCCTTGAGTTGCAATATTGAAGGATCCTACAGGGAAAATATTAAAACACGCAGGAAGCATCAAAAGAAGATGGAAGGAATACACAAAGTCACTATACCCCAAAAATTGATCCACGTTCAACCATTTCAGGAGGTAGCATATGATCAGGAATCGATGGTACTGAAGGAAGAGACTCAAGCTGTGCTGAAGGTACTGATGAAAAACAAGGCTCCAGGAATAAACAGAATACCAACTGAGATGTATCAGCAAATAGATGCAGCACTGAAGTGCTCACTTAACTGTGCCAAGAAATTTGGAAGACAGCTACCTAGCCAACTGACTGGAAAAGATTCGTATTTATGCCTATTCCCAATAAAGATGATGCAACCAAATGTGGAAATTATCAATATCATTAATATCCCTATCATAGTCCTTCTCTATTGAAACAATGTATCCACTTGTCCAACTCCTACACTTGATCATAATTTCCTAGGGGGCAGGATCCCTTGCTTTGCTGAGCTCTTTATCGCCAGCACAGCACCAGCACATTTTCTAGGATTTTTTTCCATAAAGTACTTTTATCTGTTCCACTAGGAAAAAGTAGCTAATTTTCACAAATTTACTAATTATAGTGAATTTATAGTTTTTTACTAATATAAAAAACTGTCCTAATAGACTTTCTTCTGTGCACCTCTCACCTTTTTGTCTTTTGGCATATTCAAGAAAAGTTGTTGTTGTGTGCTGTCAAGTCAATTCCTACTCATAGCGACCCTATAGGACAGAGTAGAACTGCTTTATAGAGTTTCCGAGGCTGTAATCTTTAAGGAAACAGATTGCCACATCTGTCTGTCGTGGAGCAGCAGATGGGTTCAAACCACCAACCTTTCATAATCAGCTGAGTGTTGAACCACTATGTTATCAGCGTTCCTCATGATAAAATTTAGGGCACGGAGAAGAGTAAGGACATGGGGATTTCAATAGCATACTTAAGTATAAGCTTTTTGGCTTTCACATGCATATGAGGTGATTAAAAATACCATGGTATGAGTCTGATGTACCTGAGTCGTCAAAGTGACATCTTTGCTTTTTAAGATTTTAAAAAGGTCTTTTGCAGCAGATTTTTCTAATGCAATACATCGTTTGATTTTTTTGACTGCTACTTTGATGGGTGTTGATTGTTAATCCAAGTAAGATGAAATCCTTGCAAACTTCAGTATTTTCATGATGTTGCTTATTGGTCCAGTTGTAAGGATTTTTGTTTTCTTTAAGTTGAGGTGTAATCTATACTGGAGGTTGTAGTCTTTGATCTATATCAGTAAGTGCTTTACATCCTCTTCACTTTTGGCAAGCAAGGTTGTGTCATCTGGATATTGCAGGTTGTCAATGAGTCTTCCTCCAATCCTGATGCCATATTCTTCTTCATACAGTCCACCTGATTGGATTATTTGCTCAGCATGCTGATTAGATAAGTGTAGTGAAAGGATACAACCCTGGGCACACCTTTTCTGATTTTAAACCGGGTAGTATCCCCTTGTTCTTTTCCAATGACTTCCTCTTGGTCTATGTACGGATTCCACATGAGCATAATTAAGTGTTCCAGAATGCCCATTCTTCTCAGTATTATCCATAATTTGTTAGGATCCTCACAGTCAAATGCCTTTGCACAGTCCTGTAGCATCTCTAGGTTTGGTGTCACCCAGTGCAATAACTCATAGTGTCACACCCCTACCCCTGTGGGTGGGGCCAGCTGGGAATCCACCCCTGGTGGACAGAATGGCCAGGCTGTGCCCCATCCCTGCACAGAGCCCAGCATTGCTCATAGCCCTACCCTTTCTGGCCTGCTGCTCCTGATCCCACCCCCTGCAGGTCATCCCATCTCCCATAGCCCAAGGCAAAGACCCTTCCTCTGTGCCCAATGGCTGACACTGCAGCCCGGCAGTCCATACCCTGAATGGCAAGTGGGGAGTGGTGGTGACAAGTTACTGCACTAGATGACAGGTGACACCAACCCTAGTGACTCCACTGCCTTGGCGGCCCCTCTTCTAGCAACATCAGCTTGCCCGCCACTGCCACCGCCACAGACCCTGAGGTCCTTTTGGTGTCACACCTCCCCAGTGATGCCGCTGGCACAGTCAATAAAACAAAGACAACCATCTTTCTGGTATTCTCTGCTTTTGGTCAAGATCCGTCTGACATCAGCAGTGACATTCCTCATTCTATGTCCTCTTCTGAATTTGGCTTGAATTTCTGACAGTTCTCCTGTACCTATCCCTGGTGGTCTAGTGGCTAGGATTTGGTGCTTTCACCTCCATGGCCTGGGTTCTAGTCCAGTCAGGAAAATTTAGGAAGTTAGTTTTTTAGTAGTTAATTTTTTAGTCATGCAAAACCCCCTGCAGGCCTAATGACTCTCCAAGGTAGTTCCTTTCCAAGTTGTTGCATCTTGTAGCTATGCCATGTGGGACGCATGGTTTCCAGGAAAGACAGGGTGAAGGGTCATGTACTGACTATTAACTGCTTCATCCTGGAAATGACTTCTTACAGCTCATTGGTCAGAGAACTTGTCACATGTCCCTATCTAATGGGTAGACAGATGGGAGACACTGGGGAAGCATATAAATATTCACTGATCAGTAAATGTCCTTGTCATACATTTCACACCATAATTGGCTTTTTCCCCTAGAGTAAAGTAGGAACAACAAAAATCCTTAATTTTTCATTAATTATTTGGAAAGTATTGGATTTTTTGATGATTGAAGAAAAAATACACCAAAGTACAGATTTAGGCAAGTTTTCCTTTAGGGAGGAGACTGTCGTAGGCCTTCAAACACATGAGTTTCCCAGTGATACCCCTAGATGTTAGTTGTTATGGATTGAATTATGACCCTCACAAAATGTGTGTATCAACTTGCTTAGGCCATGATTCCCAGTATAATGTGGTTGTCCTCCATTTTGTAATTGTAATTTTACGTTAAGAGGATCAGGGTGGGATTGTAATGCCATTACCAGGTCACATCACTGATCCAATGTAAAGGGAGTTTCCCTAGGGTGTGGCCTGCACCACCTTTTATCTCTTAAGATATAAAAGGAAAGAGAAGCAAGCAGAGAGCTGGGGACCTCACACCACCAAGAAAGCAATGCCAGGAGCAGATCGTGTCCTTTGTACACTGAGTTCCTGTGCAAAGAAGATCCTAGTCCCTGGGAAGATTGATGAGAAGGCCAACAGAGACAGAAAGCCTTCCCCTGGAGCTGACACCCTGAATTTGGACTGTTAGCCTACTTTACTGTGAGAAAATAAACTTCTCTTTGTTAAAGCCATCCACTTGTGGTATTTCTGATACAGCAGCACTAGATGACTAACACATTAGTTAACCCGTGTGTCAAAGGAACCATTGTCTCTATGCTGAATGGCAAACAAAGTTTTCCTAGTTTTAGGTAAAGTAAAATATATAGCATTTTTAGTAACATTCTAAGAGTAGAATGGGAAAGTTACATGTGTCTTGGTGTTCAAATGTCACTCCCTGAGTGAGCATTGCAAACTAAAACCCAACACAGAATCAGATGTTTGTTAAATGAATGTGCTGTTGCCCTCTGATACGAGTTCAGACCTTTTAAGATGTTTCCTATTCACCCCTATAGTCCTCCATCCTTAAAATTTATACCCTCTTTTTTTTTATATGTGCTAGCTAACTACTGGGTGATACAAGGGGTTTGTGATGGGCTGCTAACCTAAAGGTTGTTGGATCAAACCCAGTCAATGGCTCCATAGAAGAAAAGTCTGGCAAACTGCTTACATAAAGATTACAACCAAAAAATCCTATGAAACAGTTCTTCTCTGTAATAAATGGGGTTACTATGAGTCCCAATCAACAATATGACAATGAGTTTGGTTTTTGGTTTATGTGCTAGGCCAAATTATACAATTAGCAAACTATTCTTTTAATTGAAAAGTTTTGTCCTGTATTGAGATTAAAAAAAAAAAAAAACTTTAAGATGGGAATAAAGAATTTCCTTTTTTTTTTTGAGGAAAATGCTAATATATGGAACTGGATTTCTTTTCAGATATAGTTTATTTTTATTGCGATAGGTACACATCCAAATTAAAAAGGTTAGTAAAGTCCTATCTTTAACAAGAACTTAGAACTTTTGATTTAACATTATAAGTAAAGCCTATTTATATTTGAAAATAGTATTTTAAAATTCAAACCTGTGCAATAAGACAGTGTAAAGGAAGAAGACATTTTCAACGGGCATTTGGAACTATAAAGGTCTTTTATCCAAAATAATAAAGAAACACTACAAGCTGATAAGAAAAAGATAGAGGGTGGGGCCAAGATGACTGAGTAGTCAGATGCTTCCGATGAACCCTCTTACAACAAAGACCTGAAAAAACAAGAGAAAAGATTACATTTGAGACAAGCTAGAAGATCAGAACATCAAAGGCAAAGTTAGAAAATGGACTGAGCAACAGGGAGAGGGAGAGACAGTTCAGAAGAGGAGAGGAGTTGCAGGACCTGAATCATCGGGAACCCTCAGGCAACATTCCCAGGAGTGGCTGCAGTGGGCTGGTGGTAGCCTTTGGCTGCAGTTTCCTCAGGGAGAAACATCCAGCCACACAGCATACTCACACCTCTGGAACCAGAGAAGAACTGCGTTCTTGGCAAAAGCTAAGTATTGCATATATTTTACTGCGCCTCCCACCCCAAAGCTGGATTCAGTGGCTGTCGATTTCCCTGGGCCTGCAATAGGTCCCATTGCATGTCCTGAGCCATGCTCCCAGTCTTGGAGAAGAAATAAATTCACAACTGGGAAGAAAATAATCTGCCAGCTCCACTAACCTGGGGAGCTCAGAACAGAAGCAGCTCCTGTCCAGGCATAAATGGCCCATGGACCTTGAATACCTTTCCCCCCTGCATGGACCTGTGTGGGCCCATTTCAGAAGAAAAGACCTTTGTTGGCAGACTGCAACTGTTTCAGGTGGAGGAGTGAGTGTTTGATACTTGACACCGCTTTTCCTATTAAACAAGGTCCTCGCCCACCCACATCAGGGGTCTCAGGACTGGTGGCTCCACTCAGGCCACCCAGCCATCCACAATAGGGGTCCAAGGATAACTGGTACCTCCCAGTCCTTACAACCAAAAACATTGGGTGCCCATGGTCCATCTGCAGAGCCCACCCACCTGTACGCTCTAGGGAAGAGGGACACACTTTCCTCTGAGACACTTGGGGGATGATTCTCAGCCTCCAGCCTTGTTCAGAGCATGACTCCCTACTATAACCAGATACCAGTACCTACACCAATCACCCCTGCCCCTCTAAGACTATAGGACAGAGCCAGCACCACACACTTGATGATCAGCTACCTGGACACCTGAGCTGAATCTATACAAGAAAAGTGAACGGACTCCTAGACTGATGTACCTAAAAACAGCTCTAGCCATCTGAGGACAGGACATTAGAGCTTCAAAGGTGAAAATAATCAAGCTTGCTCACTCAAGAAACCCATTTGGGCATATCAAAACAAAACAAAGCAAGAAGCTAGGAAACAGTAAGCAAACATAAAAAAAACTATTACAATAACTTATAGATGGCTTGGAGACAACAGTCAATATCAAATCACATAAAGAAGCAGACCATAATCGCTTCAACAAGCTTTCAAAACAAAGAATCAAGGCATCTTCTGGGTGAAAGTACCTTCCAGGAATTACCAGATGCAGAATACAAAAGATTAATATACAGAATTCTTCAAGACATCAGGAAGGAAATCAGGCACTATGCAGAACAAGCCAAGGAACACACAGATAAAGCAGTTGAAGAAATTAAAAAGTTATTCAAAAACATAATGAAAAATTTAATAACCTGGAAGAATCCATAGAGAGACAGCAATAAGAAATTCAGAAGATTAACAATAAAATTACAGACTTAGACAACTCAATAGAAAGTCCAAGGAGCAGAATTGAGCAAGTGGAAGGCAGACTTTGTGAACTTGAAGATAATGCACTTGCCACCAATATACTTGAAAAAAGTCAGGTAGAAGACTTTTTAAAAATGAAGAAACCCTACAAATCATGTGAGACTCTATCAAAAGAAATAACCTATGAGTGATTGGAATACCAGAACAGGGAGGGATAACAGAAAATATAAAGAGAATTGTTGAAGATTTGTTGACAGAAAAGTTCCCTGATACGGGGAAAGATGAGAAGATATCTATCCAAGATGCTCATCGAACTCCAGATAAGGTAAATCTTAAAAGAAAGTCACCAAGACATACTATACTCTAACTTACCAAAACCAAAGATACAGAGAAAATTTTAAGAGCAGCTTGGGATAAATGAAAAGCCACCTACAAAGGAGAGTCAATAAGAATAATCTCAGACTACTCAGCAGAAACCGTGCATGCAAGAAGGCAATGGGATGACTTATATAAAGCATTGAAGGAAAAAAATTGCCAGCCAAGAATCATATATCCAGCAAAACTGTCTCTCAAATATGAAGGTGAAATCAGGACATTCCCAGATAAACAGAAGTTTAGGAAAACCATAAAAAATAAGCAAAAATGACAAGAAATACTAAACGGAGTTCTCTGGCTAGAAAATCAATAATATCAGATATCATCACAAAACTAGAACACTGGACAGAGCAATCAGATATCAACCCAGATAGGGAAATCACAAAAATAAATCAAGATAAAAAAAATGCTCAAAACAGGTAAACAGCAATGTCATTATGTAAAAGAAGCCAACATTAATACAATAAAGAGGGATTAAAAAATTTAGTTATAGATCTTTCATATGGAGAGAAAGACAAGGCAATATAAAGAAATAAAAGTTAGGTTTAAACTTAGAAAAATAGGGGTAAATATTAAGGTAACCACAAAGGAATCTGATAAAAAGAAAAAAATAGAGACTCAGCAGAAACAAAATCAACAACAATGAATAAGAGGAAAAGACAATATATAAAGATAAGCTACTCAGCACAAAAAATAAAGTGGGAAAAAGAAACTGTCAAAAACACACACAAAAAGACATCAAAATGATAGCACTAAACTCATACCTATCCATAATTATGCTGAATGTAAATGGACTAAATGCACCAATAAAGAGACAAAGAGTGGTAGAATGGATGAAAAAACATGATCTGTCTATACGCTGCCTACAAGAGACACACCTTAGGCTTAGAGGCACAAACAAACTAAAATTCAAAGGATGGAAAAAAAATATATCAAGCAAACAACAATCAAAAAACAGCAGAAGTGGCAATATTAATCTCTGAAAAAATTGACTTTGAAGTTAAATCCACCACAAAAGATAAGGAAGGACACTATATAATGATTAAAGGGACAATACACCAGGAGGATATAACCATATTAATATATATGCACCCGATGACACAGATGCAAGATACGTGAAACAAACTCTAACAGCATTGAAAACTGAGATAGATAGCACCACCATTGCAGTAGGAGACTTCAACGCACCACTTTTGGAGAAGGACAGGACATCCAGAAAGAAGATCAGTAAAGACACGGAAGATGTAAATGCTGCGATCAAACAAATTCACTTCGTAGACATATACAGAACACTCCATCCAAAAGCAGCCAAGTATACTTTCTTTTCCAATGCACATGGAACATTCTCTAGAATAGGCCACATATTAGGTCATAAAGCAAGCCTTAGCAGAATCCAAAACACCAAAATATTACAAAGCATCTTCTCCCACCATAAAGCCATAAAAGTAGAACTCAGTAACAGAAAAAGCAGGGAAAAGAAATCAAACATGTGGAAACTGAACAATACCTTGCTCAAAAATGACTGGGTTATAGAACACATCAAGGATGGAATAAAGAAATTCATAGAATCCAATGAGAATGAAAACACTTCCTATCAGAACCTGTTGCACACAAGAAAAGCAATGCTCAGAGGTCAATTTATATCAATAAATGCACACATCGAAAAAGAAGAAAGGGCCAAAATCAAAGAATTATCCCTACAACTTGAACAAACAGAAAGAGAGCAATAACAACAACAATAAAAAACCTCAGTCACCAGAAGAAAGCAAATAATAAAAATTAGAGCAGGATTAAATGAAATAGAAAACAGAAAAACAATTGAAAGTATTAACAAGACCAAAAGCTTGTTCTTTGAAAAAATTAAGAAAATTGATAAACCATTGGCTAAACTGAAAAAAAAAAAAAACAGGACAGGAAGCAAATAACCCAAATAAAAAATGAGATGGGTGATATAAAAACAGACCCAACTGAAATTAAAAGAATCATATCAGATTACGACGAAAAATTGTACTCTAACAAATTTGAAAACCTAGAAGAAATGCGTGAATTTCTAGAAACACACTACCTACCTAAACTAACACAAACAGAGGTAGAACAACAAAATAGACCCATAACAAAACAAGAGATTGACAAGGTAATTTAAAAACTCCCATCCAAAAAAAAAGCCCTGGCCCAGACAGCTTCACTGCAGAGTTCTACCAAACTTTCAGAGAAGAGTTAACACCACTACTACTAAAGGTATTTCAGAGCATAGAAAAGGACGGAATACTACCAAACTCATTCTATGAAGCCAGAATATCCCTGATACCAAAACCAAGTAAAGACACCACAAAAAAAAAAAGAAAGAAAACTACAGACCTATATCCCTCATGAACTTAGATGCAAAAATTCTCAACAAAATTCTAGCCAGTAGTATTCAACAACATATTAAAAAAATAATTCACCATGGCCAGGTGGGATTCATACCAGGTATGCAGGGGTGGTTCAGCACTAGAAAAACAATCAATGTAACCCATCATAGAAATAAAACAAAATATAAAAATCACATGATTTTATCAATTGATGCAGAAAAGGCATTTGACAAAATTTAACACCCATTCATGATAAAAACACTCAGCAAAATAGGAATAGAAGGAAAATTCCTCAACATAATAAAGGGCATTTATACAAAGCCAATAGCCAACATCATCCTAAGTGGAGAGAGTCTGAAAGCATTCCCTTGAGATCGGGAATCAGACAGGAATGCCCTTTATCACCACTTTTATTCAACATTGTGCTGGAGGTCCTAGCTGGAGCAATTAGGTTAGATTAACAAATAAAGGGCATCCAGATCAGTAAGGAAGAAGTAAAAGTTTCTCTATTTACGGATGACATGATCTTATACACAGAAAACTTTAAAGAATCCTCAAGAAAACTACTGAAACTAATAGAAGAGTTCAGCAGATTATCTGGATACATGATAAACACACAAAAATCAGTTGGATTCCTCTACACCAACAAAAAGAACATTGAAGAGGAAATCACCAAATCAATACCATTTACTGTAGCCCCCGAGAAGGTAAAATACTTAGGAATAAATCTTACCAGAGATGTAAAAGAAAACTACAAAACACTTCTGCAAGAAACGAAAAGAGCCCCCGAGAAGGTAAAATACTTAGGAATAAATCTTACCAGAGATGTAAAAGAAAACTACAAAACACTTCTGCAAGAAACGAAAAGAGACCTACATAAGTGGAAAAACGTACCTTGCTCATGGGAAGGAAGACTTAACATTATAAAAATGTCTATTCTACCAAAAGCAATCTATAGATTTAGTGCAATTCAATCCAAATTCCAATGACATTTTTTGATGAGATGGAGAAACAAATCACCAACTTCATATGGAAGGGAAAGATACCCTGAACAAGTAAATCATTACTGAAAAAGAAGAACGAAGTGGGAGGCCTCACTTTACCTGATTTCAGAATCTATTCTACCACCACAGTAGTCAAAATAGCCTGGTACTGGTACAACAACAGATACGTAGACCAATGGAACAGAATTGAGAATCCAGACATAAATGCATCCATGTATAAGCAGCTAATATTTGACAAAGGCCCAAAGTCAGTTAAATGGGGAAAAGACAGTCTTTTTAACAAATGGTACTAGCATAACTGGATACCCATCTGCAAAAAAATGAAAAAAGACCCATACTTCACACCATACACAAAAACTAACTCAAAATGTATCAAAGACCTAAAAGTAAAATCTAAAACGATAAAGATCATGGAAGAAAAAAATAGGGACAATATTAGGAACCCTAAAACATGGCATAAACAGTATACAAAACATTACTAACAATGCAGAAATAAAACTAAATAAATCTCCTAAAAATCAAACACCTATGTTCATCCAAAGACTTCACCAACAGAGTAAAAAGATTACCTACAGATTGGGAAAAAGTTTTTAGCTATGACGTTTCCAATCAGTGCCTGATCTCTAAAATCTATATGATACTGCAAAATCTCAACTACAAAAAAACAAATAACCCAATTAAAAATGGGCAAAAGATATGAACAGACCCTTCACTAACAAAGACATTCAGGCAACAGATACATGAGGAAATGCTCACAATCATTACCCATTAGAGAAATGCAAATTAAAACTACAGTGAGATTCCGTCTCACTCCAACAAGGCTGGAATTAATCCAAAAACACACAATAATAAATGTTGGAGAGGTTGTGGAGAGACTGGAACACTTATACGCTACTGGTGGGAATGTGAAATGGTACAACCACTTTGGGAATCAATTTGGTGCATCCATAAAAAGCTAGAAATAGAACTACCATACGATCCAACAATCCCACTCCTTGGAATATATCCTAGAGAAATAAGAGCCTTTACACGAACAGATATATGCACACCCATGTTCACTGTAACACTGTTTACAATAGCAAAAAGATGGAAGCAACCAAGGTGCCCATCAACGGATGAATGAATAAATAAACTATAGTATATTCACACAATGGAATACTACGCATCGATAAAGAACAGGGATGAATCCATGAAACGTTTCATAACATGGAGGAATCTGGAAGGCATTATGCTGAGTAAAATTTGTCAGGTGCAAAAGGACAAATATTGTATAAGACTACTATTATAAGAACTCAAAAAATAGTTTAAACAGAGAAGAAAATATTCTTTGATGGTTACGAGAGCAGGGAGAGAGGGAGAGACAGGGATTTTCACTAATTAGATAGTAGATAAGAACTATTTTAGGTAAAGGGAAAGACAACACACAATACAGGAGAGATCGGCACAACTGGACTAAACCAAAAGTAAAGAAGTTTCCTGAATAAACTGAATGCTTCGAAGGCCAGTGTTGCAGGGGCAGGGGTTTGGGGACCATGGTTTCAGGGGACATCTAAGTTAATTGGCATAATAAAATCTATTAAGAAAACATTCTGCGTCCCACTTTGGAGAGTGGTGTCTGGGGTCTTAAATGCTAGCAAACCATCATATAAGATGCATCACTTGGTCTCAACCCACCTGGACCAGAGGAGAATGAAGAACACCAAAGACACAAGGTAATTATGAGCCCAAGAGACAGAAAGGGCCACATAAACTAGAGACTACATCAGCCTGAGACCAGAAGAGCTAGAT
This sequence comes from Loxodonta africana, assembly GCF_030014295.1. NCBI lineage: Eukaryota > Metazoa > Chordata > Mammalia > Proboscidea > Elephantidae > Loxodonta > Loxodonta africana. The sequence goes on along the minus strand of NC_087344.1, from coordinate 205,208,757 downwards.
GGTGCCTGGCTACAACCAATGACTGCCCTGACAGGGAACAAAACAGAGAGCCCTTGAGGGAGCAGGAGAGCAGTGGGACGCAGACCCCAAATTCTTGTAAAAAGACCAGACTTAATGGTCTGACTGAGACTAGAAAGACCCCAGAGGTCGTGGTCCCCAGACCTTCTGTTAGCCCAAGACAAGAACCATTCCCAAAGCCAACTCTTCAGACAGGGATTGGACTGGACGATAGGTTGGAAAGGGATGCTGGTGAGGAGTGAGCTTCTTGGATCAAGTGGACACTTGAGACTATGTTGGCATCTCCTCCCTGGAGGGGAGATGAGAGGGTAGAGGGGGTTAGAAGCTGGTGAAATGGACACTAAAATAGAGAGTAGAGGGAGGGAGTGGGCTGTCTCATTAGGCGGAGAGCAATTGGGAGTATGTAGCAAGGTGTATATAAGTTTTTGTGTGAGAGACTGACTTGATTTGTAAACTTTCACTTAAAGCACAATAAAAATATTAAAAAAAAAATTTTTTTTGGTTAAAATTTTAAAAAAATAAAAGAAAATGATACTGGTGAAGAGTGAGTTTCTTGGATCAAGTAGACACGTGAGACTATGTGGTCAGCTCCTGCCTGGAGAAGAGATGAGAGGGCAGAGGGGGGCAGAAGGTGGCCAAATGGACACGAAAATAGAGAGGAGAGGGAAGGAGTGTGCTGTCTCATTAGAGGGATAACAACTAGGAGTATATAGCAAGGTGTATATAAGTTTTTGTATAAAAGACTGACTTGGTTTGTAAACTTTCATTTAAAGCACAATAAAAAAATTTTTTTTAAAAAGAAAAGAAAATGCGGAAGAATAATGAGCAAGACTCAAACAATTTATGAAAGTCTTCTAAAGGGCTAAACAACATATGAAGAAATGTTCAACCTCATTACTATCAAGGAAATGCAAATTAAAACCAAACAAAATACCACCACATACCTACCAGAGAAAGTAAATATTAAAAAGACTCGAAATACCAAGTGTTAGCTAAGATTTAGAGCAACAGAAACCCTTATGTATTGCTAACTAAAATGCAAATTGGTAGAACCAGACTGGAAAAGTATTTAGTATTATCTACCAATGTCAAAGAAACACAGTTAAGTTATGTATTGCTATATAACAAACCACCCCAAATCTTAGTCACTTAAAACAACAATACTTATTGTTTCTCATGATCCTGTAGGTGGTTGGGCAGTTTTTCTGCTCATCTCACCTGGGTTCATGCATACGGCTACATTCAGCTGGTGGGTTCATTGGGGCTGAGCATAGCCTGGATGGTCGAACAGCTGGGCCTCTCTTTCCACGTGGTCTAGTATTGGCCTGGCAGGGAGAGATAAGATGTTCTAAGACATTGAAAAAAAATACTATAAGAATTCATAAGGCCTGGACTCGAAATTCACATAGCATCCATTTCTCTACTTTTTCATTGGTCAAAGCAAGTCACATGGCCAGCCATGATTCAAAGGAAGATGAAAAGACTTTACATCTTAACGCTTTCATGGATGATTTTTTTTTTTTTTAAGTTTTTGGTGATGCCATGTTTTTTCACTGAAGGAATGGATGCTGAATCATTGTTGGTAATTTTTTATTATTTGAAAAAATGGAATGTCAATTACAAGTGGGCCATATCACTAACATGTTCCATGAAGTACATTACATACACGGCACATATTGGTACCATGGCTCAGGAAGTGCATCACACTTCCTGGTTACACTTCAACCAAAAATATCTCGCTCGACTTTCCAAAAATACATATGAAATAATAAAATATTACACTTGCTACACATAATTGTTATTTTGATTTAGAGTGAGCAATATCGGTACCATGTTCTATGAAACACGTTACACACACAGTACATATCAGGACCGTGGCACAGAAAGTGCATCACAAATTGTTTTCACCTCCAAAATAACTCATTTACTTGAATACTTCTGCATGTTAGTACCTGTAACTTCCCAATAACACAAAGGAAGTATAAATATACTCGCAAGCCTTATCTCACTGTACAGAAGCCAAAAGACACTGAAGATTCACACAATCACTCTTCCAAGAAATATCCCTTCATACGAATAGTTCTCAACACTCAAAAGTGGTGCAGACCAACTTCCTTGTTTTTTAGGCAGTTGCACCATTATCTGCCACAATGCCAGAGCATAGTAAAGTGGCTCAAATACCTGCCAATACACCTTCAGGAGCAGAAAATGTGAGTGACAGGTTTGTCTACACGTTTTTTTTTTTCCAGTGCCTTTGAGTAGATTCCAACTAATAGCGACCCTATAGGACAGAGTAGAACTGCCCCATAGAATTTCCAAGGAGTGCCTGGCAGATTTGAACTGCTGACCCTTTGGTTAGCAACCATAGTACTTAACCACTATGCCACCAGGGTTTCCAACCATTATTAATTCAGGATCTGTGGAATACATGGTTGCCTATCCACTTTTTCCAGCTCTCATGTTTTTTGGGAAGCCATGTTCCCAATAATAGTGCAGGCTGCCACAAGGCAAAGGCCTTTATGACTGTTTGAAACTAAAAAAATGGGTGTGTGCTGCCAATTACAGTTTTTGCAGGGTATTGTATGAGATGTGTGCACTTTTGTTAGGAAAAAAAGAAAACTTTTACGTGGGAACCCATATGTCCCAGTGGACATGGGTGGAACTCTGTGATTTTCAGGGTTTGAATTAGTGGGACAATGTATTGTCTGAGGATAGGCTTGTGAAAGGAAGCAAAAAAAAAAAAAAAATCATACCACCTACCAAAAATTTAAACACACTCAATGATTCATCAGACAATGTTCTGCTATTCATAAAGTTTTCACTGGCTAATGCTTTTCCGAAGTAGGCTGCCAGGTCCTTCTTCCTGGTCTGCCTTAGTCTGGAAGCTCAGCTGAAACCTGTCTTCCATGGGTGATCCTGCTGGTATCTGAATACCGGTGGCATAACTTCCAGCATCACAGCAACACACAAACCCCACAGTACAACAAACTGACAGACACGTGAGATGTTTCAACAAACAGATGCAACACTGGAGGTGCTCACTCTTCTATGTCAAGAAATATGGAAGACAGCCTCCTGGCTAACTGACTGGAAGAGATCCGTATTTATGCCTACTCCCAAGAAAGGTGATCCAACCGAATGTGGAAATTGTAGAACAATATCATTAATATCACACGCAAGCAAAATTTTGCTGAAGATCATTCAAAAATGGCTGCAGCAGTATATTGACAGGGAACTGCCGGAAATTCAGGCCAGATTCAGAAGAAGATGTGCAACCAGAGATATCATTGCTGATGTCAGATGGATCTTGGCTGAGAGCAGAGAACACCAGAAGGATGTTTACCTGTGTTTTATTGACTATGCAAAGGCATTCAACTGTGTGGATCATAACAAATTATGGATAACATGGCCAAGAATGGGAATTTCAGAACACTTAATTGTGCTCATGAGGGACCTTTACACAGATCAAGAGGCAGTTGTTCGGACAGAACAAGAGGATACTGATTGGTTTAAAGTCAGGAAAGGTGTGCGTCAGGGTTGTATTCTTTCACCATACCTATTCAATCTGTATGCTGAGCAAATAATCTGAGAAGCTGGACTATATGAAGAAGAATTGGACATCAGGATTGGAGGAAGACTCATTAATAACCTGCGTTATGCAGATGACACAACCTTGCTTGCTGAAAGTGAAGAGGACTTGAAGCACTTACTAATGAAGATCAAAGACCACAGCCTTCAGTATGGATTACACCTCAACATAAAGAAAACAAAATCCTCACAACTGGACCAGTGAGCAACATCATGATGAACGGAGAAAAGATTGAAGTTGTCAAGGATTTCATTTTACTTGGATCCACAATCAACAGCCATGGAAGCAGCAGTCAAGAAATCAGAAGACACACTGCATTTGGCAAATCTGCTGCAGAGGACCTCTTTAAAGTGTTGAAGAGCAAAGATGTCACCTTGAAGTCTAAGGTGCACCTGACCCAAGCCATGGTATTTTCAGTCACATCATATGCACGTGAAAGGTGGAGAATGAATAAGGAAGACCGAAGAATTGACCCCTTTGAATTGTGGTGTTGGTGAAGAATATTGAATATACCATGGACTGCCAAAAGAATGTACAAATCTCTCTTAGAAGAAGTACAACCAGAATGCTCCTTAGAAGCAAGGATGGCGAAACTGCGTCTTACATACTTTGGATATGCTGTCAGGAGGGATCAGTCCCTGGAGAAGGACATCATGCTTGGCAAAGTACAGGGTCAGTGGAAAAGAGGAAGACCCTCAACAAGGTGGATTGACACAGTGGCTGCAACAATGAGCTCAAGCATAACAACAATTGTAAGGATGGCACAGTACTGGGCAGTGTTTCTGTTGTGCATAGGGTCACTATGAGTTGGAACCAACTGGACAGCACCTAACAACAACAACAATGATTCATCAAGCTTCCATTAATGAAAACAAACAGTATCAACAACAACAACAAAAAAAAACAGAGCAGAAAATAATACAGTCTTAAAAGAGTTAATGGGAGAAATGGGATTCACATTCAAGGACAGAGGGAATTGCTGACAGCAAACTTGGCATAAAATCTACTTAATGTATCCCTGACCAGGAATTTACATTCCCTAGGTTTTTTTTTTTAGGTCCCCAAATGGCACAAACAATTCATGCTTGACCTAGTGGACCAGTGGTTAAGAGCTCAGGCTGCTAACCAAATGGTCTGCAATTTGAAACCACCAGCCACTCCTTGGAAACACTATGGGGCAGTTCTACTCTGTCCTATAGGGTCACCATGAGCTGGAATTGACTTGACAGCAAAGGGTTTGTTTTTTTGGTACTAACCAAAAGGTTGATCATTCAATTTTACTCAGGCACTGAGGAAAAAAGAACTGGTGCTCTACTTCTGAAAAATCAGCCACTGAAAACCCTACAGAGCATAGCTTTACTTTGCCACAAATGGGGGTCATCATAAGTTGAAATAGACTTGACAACAACAGGTTTGGTTTTTTGGTTTAGGCATATACTCAACAGAAATGCATGTATACATAAATTTATTTCTAGGCATGTACACATTCATTTCTCTATGTGTACACATGCATTTTCTGCATTAATACAGGCATGAAACAGTATTTCTTTTGTAAGAACTCAAAACTATGAACTATCTAAATGTCCAGAATAGTAAAACAGATGAGTTACTTTTGGAATATATGTAGTACTATTCAGTCGAGACATTGAGTGAAAACAGACACAAACGGCAAGAATGAACCTCATCAACACAATGAGGAGTAAAAGAAGCTAAACACAAAAAGAAGACATACTCAATAAGACCAGAATTTGGTTCTTTGAAAGGATCAATGAAATTGACAAACCATTGGCCAAATTGACAAAAGAAAAGCAAGAGAGGAAGCAACTAACCCGAATAAGAAGTGGGTGGCATTGCAACAGAACCAACTGAAATAAAAAGAGTCATAACTGAATACTATGAAAAATTGTCCCCCAACAAATTTGAAAACCTAGAGGAAATGGACAAATTTTTACAAAAACGCTACCTACCTAAACCAGCACAAACTGAAGTGGAAAAACTGAGCAGACCCATAGCAAAAGAAGAGATTGAAGAGATAATTTTAAAAAGCTCTGACTCAGCTGGCTTCTCTGGAGAATTCTGTAAAACATTCAGAGAAGAGCTCATACCAATAATACTCAAACTATTTCAGAGTATAGAAAAAGAAAGAATACTCCTTGTATTCCTATGTTTTGATTCCTATGAATTCATTCTATGAAGCCAACATAACCCTGATACCAAAGCCAGACAAAGACACCACAAAAAGAAAATTATAGACCAATATCTCCCAGGAATATAAATGCAATGAAATTCAGCATCATATAAAAAATAATAATAATAATAATAATACATCACAACCAAAGTGGAATTCATACCAGGTATGCAAGGATGGTTCAACATTAGAAAATCAATCAATGTAATCCAGCACATAAATAGAACGAAAGAAAAACATCACACGATCATCTCAATCAAAGCAGAAAAGGCATTTAATAAAGTCCAACACCCATTCCTGATAAAAAAAAAAAAACTCTCAGCAAAATAGGAATAGAAGGGAAATTCCTCAACATAATGAAGGGCATTTATACAAAACAAATAACCAACATTTTTCTCAACTGAGGGAGACTGAAAGCATTCCCCTTGAGAACAGGAACCAGACAAGTTTGCCCTTTATTATCACTCTTATTCAACATTGTGCCAGAATTTGTAGCTAGACCAATAAGCAAAAAAAGGAAATAACATGCATCGAAACTGGTAAAGAAGTAAAGCTATCCCTATTTGCAGATGATATGATCCTATACCTAGAGAACCCCAAAGATTCCACAAGAAAGCTACTGGAACTAATAGAAAGACTTAGCAAAATAATGGGATATAAGATAAATATACAAAATCAGTGGGATTCATCTACACCAACAAAGGGAACTTCGAAAAGGAAATCAGTGAAGCAATACCATTTACTACACACCCCCCCCAAAAAAAAGATAGAACACTTAGGAGTGAATCTAACCAGGACGTAAAAGACCTATATAAAGAAAACTACAAAACACAACTGCAAGAAACCAAATGAGACCTACATACATGGAAAAACATACCATGTTCATGGATAGGAAGACTCAACATTATGAAAATGTCAATTCCACCCAAAACAATCTACAGATGTAATGCAATCCTGATTCAAATTCCAAAAATGTTCTTTAACAAGATGGAAAAACTAATCACCAACTTTATGTGGAAAGGAAAGAGGCCTCAGGTAAGCAAAGCGCTATTGAAGAAGAGCAAAGTAGGAGGCCTCACTACCCGACCTCAGAATGTGCTATACAGCCACCATAGTCAAAACAGCCTCATACTGGCTATGACAGCAGACACATAGATCAATGGAACAGAATTGAAAACTCAGACACAAATCCATCTACCCACGGACAGCTGATCATTGACAAAGGGCCAAAGTCCATTACATGGGGAAAAGGCACTCTTTTTTTTACAAATGGTGCTGCCAAAACTGGATGTCCTTCTTTAAAAAAAAAAAAAAGAAAGAAACAGGACCTATACCTCACACCATACACAAAAACTAACTCAAGATGGATCAAAGACCTAAATATAAAACCTAAACAACAAAGATCATGGAAGAAAAAAAGAGAAAATGCTAGGGGCCCTAATGTATGGTATAAATAGGATATCAAACATAACTGAAAATGCACAAACAGCAGAAAATGAACTGGAAAAACGGGACCTCCTAAAAATCACTTATGCTTATCAAAAGACTTCTCCAAAAGAGTAAAAAGAGAACCTGTAGACTGGGGAAAAACTTTGGCTCTTATATACCTAACAAGGGTCTAATCTCTAATATTTATAGAAAACTTCAACACCTCAACAACAAAAAGACGAACGATCCAATTAAAAAATAAGCAAAGTATTTAAGGACAGGATTTCACCAAAGAAGGTATTTAGACAGCTAACAAGCACATGAAGACACGCTCATGATTATCCATTAAGAGATGCAAATCAAAACTACAATGAGACACCATCTCATCCCAAAATTACTGGCACTTAAAAAACAAAAAAAAACAGGTATTAACAAATGTTGGAGAAGTTGTGGGAACACTGGAACTCTTATACACTGCTGGTGGGAATATAAAATGACACAACCACATGGAAAATGATGTAGTGCTTCTTTAAAAAGCTAGAAATAGAAATACCGTATGACCCAACAATCCACCTCCTAGATATGTTCTCTAAAGAAATAAGAGCTGTCACACAAATAGACATGTGCACCCATGTTCATTGCAGCGTTATTCACAATAGCAAAAAGATGAAACAACCTAAGTGCCCAACAACAGGAATGGATTAACAAAATGTGATACATACACACAATGGAATACTACTCAGCTATAAAGAATAATGACGAATCCATGATACATCTTACAACATGGACGAATTTGGACTACATTATGCTGAGTGAAATAAGTCAATCGCAAAAGGACAAGTATTATATGAGATCACTATTATAAAGAAACAAGAAAAGATTTAAACCCAGTGCCATCGAGTTGATTCCAACTCATAGCGACCCTATAGGACAGAGTAGAACTGCCCCATGGAGTTTCCAAGGAGCGCCTAGCGGATTCGAACTGCTGACCCTTTGGTTAGCAGCCGTAGCACTTAACCACTGTGCCACTAGAGTTTCCAAGAAAAGATTTACACACAGAAAACAAAAAAAATTCTTTGATGGCTACCAGGAATGGGAGGGAGAGGGAGGGAAAATTACCAAGTATATAGAAGACATGTGTTAATACCCATGAAGGGAAATGCTAACGCAATATGGGGGAAGCCAACAAAACATGACCAAGGCATGGGAGGACACTGAGAGGAATGCAAGAACAAAGAGCAACAACGGTAATTACTATAGCATAGGCAATCCAGCAACAATAGTATAAGCAAACACTAATTTATGAATGGATACATAGGTAGATAGGTATGCCAAGAGGTGTAGGAGGGTGTAAGGGAATACACCCACCTGCAGATATAGGCTTGGTGGTGGATATTTCTCCATACATAATTAGCCTATATGCTAATGTAGACAATAGAGCACACAAGGGCCACAGTCAGGGCAACTTCTTGGACATAACCAAACACCTTGTAAGACGAAGTTGCTAGGCTCAAAGGTGAAGGACCATAGACTCAGGAGACATGTATGTCAGTTGGCACAACCTAGTCCATAAAGACAAAGTTCTGCATCCTACTAATGTCTGGGGTCTTGAAAGCTTGCGAGTGGCCATCTAAGATACACTGGGGTCACAACAGAGGGTCCCAGACAAAGCGGAGAAAAATTGTAGAACAAATCAAATTCATAAAAAATACCAGACTTACTGGTCTGAAAGAGACTGGAGGAAGCTTTAGACTGTGGCCCTAAGATAGCCTTCTGAACTGGAATGGAAGCAATTCCTGGAGACCACCTTCCAGAGAAACCATAGACAGGCCCATAAAATAAACAATAACGCCCAAGAGGAACGTGCTCCTTAGAACAACCAATTATACGAGGTCAAAAGTGCCACATTTGCTCGTAAGTAAGGATGAGAAGGCAGGAAAATGTAGAGAATCAGGACGAATGGAAATGGGGAGCCTAGGATGGAAATAGGGAGAGTGCTGACACTTTGCAGGGAATGAAACCAATGTCATGGAACACTTTGTGTACAAACTATCGAATGAGAAACTAATGTGCTCTGTGAACTTTCTCCTAATGCACACTAAACATTAAAAAAAAAAAGGCATACTATGTGTTTTGATACATATAAAGTTTAGAAACAGACAAAATTAAACAACAGTGTTAGTTGTAAGGATAATTGTCACTGTTGAGGTGGGGGGCTTTAGGAGGCTTCTGATGTTCCTATGATGTTCTATTTCTTGACCTGAGTGGTGGTTACGTGGGTGTTCACTGTATACTAATTAATCATGCTGTTCACTTGTTTTATTCACTTTATGAATTGCCTTATATTTCAAAATTATAATGGTTAAAATATTCAAATCTATAAATCATATTAAATGGGACTGATGGTTATTTGTATTTCAAAGAACTATTTATTTTTTAGTCTAGCACAGTTATAATTACACATTGCATACTTTTTAAACCAAACTCATTGCCATCAAGTCAATTCCGACTCATAGTGAGCATATAGTAAGATTTAAACATAGTTTAATTTACCATAACTTTACTTATGAAACTTTTCCAGGAACACATGTCATAAAGCACCGTTATGCATTATTTGTTATAGTTGTTGTTACGTGCCATCGAGTAGGTTACGACTAATAGCAACCATAAGCACAACAGAAGGAAACACTGCCCAGTCCTGCACCATCCTCACAATCTTTCTTATGCTTGAGCCCTTTGTTGCAGCCACTGTGTCGATCCATCTCATCGAGGGTCTTCCTCTTTCCTGCTGACCACGTACTTCACTAAGCATGATATCCCTCTCCAGGGACTGATCCCTCCTGAAAACATGTCCAAAGTATGTAAGACTCAGTCTCACCAACCTTGCTTCCAGGGAGCATTCTGGTTGCACTCCTGCCAAGACAGGTTTGTTTGTTCTTTCCGCAGTCCAAGGTATATGCAATATTCTTCACCAACGCCACAATTCAAAGGGGTCAATTCTTCAATTTTCCTTATTCATTGTCCAGCTTTCCCGTGCATATGAGGCGATTGAAAATACCATGGTTTGGGTCAGGTGCAACTTAGTCTTCTAGGTGACATCTTTGCTTTTCTACACTTTAAAGAGGCCCTTTGCAGCAGAATTGCCCAATGCAATGTGTCTTTTGATTTCTTGACTGCTGCTTCCATGGCTGTTGATTGTGGATCCAAGTAAAATGAAATCCTTGACAACATTAATCTTTTCTCTGTTTATCATGATGTTGCTCATTGGTCCAGTTGTGAGGATTTTTGTTTTCTTTATGCTGAGGTGTAATCCATACTGAAGGCTGTGGTCTTTCATCTTCATTAGTAAGTGCTTCAAGTCCTATTCACTTTCAGCAAGCAAGGTTGTGTCATCTGTGCAACACAGGTTGTTAATGAGTCTTCCACCAATCTTGATACCCTGTTCTTCTTCATATAGTCCAGCTTCTCGGATTATTTGCTCAGCATACAGATTGAATACGTATAGTGAAATGATACGACCCTGACGCACACCTTTCCTGACTTTAAACCAATCAGTGTCCCCTTGTTCTGTCCGAATAACTGCCTCTTGATCTATGTAAAGGTCCCTCATGAGCACAATTAAGTGTTCTGGAATTCCCATTCTCGGCCACGTTATCCATAATTTGTTATGATCCACACAGTTGAATGCCTTTGCATAGTCAATAAAACACAGGTAAACATCCTTCTGGTGTTCTCTGCTCTCAGCCAAGATCCATCTGACATCAGCAATGATATCCCTGGTTCCATGTCCTCTTCTGAATTTGGCCTGAATTTCTGGCAGTTCCCTGTCGTTATACTGCCACAGCCACTTCTGAACGATCTTCAACAATACTTTGCATCCATGTGATATTAATGATATTGTTCGATAATTTCCGCATTCGGTTGGATCACCTTTCTTGAGGATAGACATAGATAGGGATCTCTTCCAGTCAGTTGGCCAGGTAGCTGTCTTCCAAATTTCTTGGCATTGATGAGTGAGCACTTCCAGCACTGCCTTCTTTTGTTGAAATATCTCAGTTGATATTCTGTCAATTCCTGGAGCCTTGTTTTTTGCCAGTGCTTTCAGTGAAACTTGCACTTCTTTCTTTTGTACCATCGGTTCCTGATCATATGCTACATCTTGAAATGGTTGAACACTGACCAATTCTTTTTGGTATAACGACTCTGTGTATTCCTTCCATCTTCTTTTTTTTTTAATTGAATGTTAGATGAAAGTTTACAGAACAAACTAGTTTCTCATCAATTAGTACACACATTGTTGTATGACATTGGTTAACAACCCTATGATATGTCAACACTCTCACTTCTCAACCCAGGTTTCCCCATTACCAGCTTTCCTGTTCCCTCCTGCCTTCCAGTCCCTGCCCCACAGCTGGTGCACCCCTTTAGTCTTGTTTTGTTTCATGGGCATGTTCAATCTTTGGCTGAGGAGTGAACCTCAGGAGTAACTTCATTACTGAGCTGAAAGGGTGTCCGGGGGCCATACTCTCAGGGTTTCTCCAGTCTCTGTCAGGCCAGCGAGTCTGGTCTTTCTTTTTGAGTTAGATTTTGTTCTACATTTTTCTCCAGCTCTGTTCAGGATCCTTTATTGGGATGGCTATCAGAGCAGTCAGTGGTGGTAGCTGGGCACCATCTCATTGTACTGGACTCAGTCTGGTGGAGGCCATGGTAGATGTGGTCCGTTAGTCCTTTGGACTAATCTTTCCCTCGTGTCTTTAGTTTTCTTCATTCTTCCTTGCTCCCAAAGGGGGGAAACCAGTGGAGTATCCTAGATAGCCACTCACAGGCTTTTAAGACCCCAGATGCTATTCACCAAAGTAGAATGTAGAACATTTTCTTTATAAACTCCATTATGCCAGTTGAGCCAGATGTTCCCTGAGACCGTAGTCCCCACAGCCCTCAGCCCAGGAATTCAGTCCCTCAGGGAGTTTGGATATGTCTATGGCGCTACCACGGCCTTGCCTTGTACAGGTTGTGCTGGCTCCCGAGTATTGTGTACCGTCTTGCCCTTCACCAAAGTTACTGCTTATCTTTTGTCTATTAAATGTTTTTCCATCCCCCCCCTCCCCTCCCTGGTAACCAAATTTTGTTTCTTTTTTATGTAAACTTTTTCATGAGCTTTTACAGTAGTGGTCTCATACAACATTTGTCCTTTTGTGATGGACTTAGTTCACTCAGCATAATGTCCTACGCTGAGTTCCTTTTGTTTGTGGATTTCTTTTTCATTTCTTTTGTTTTTGTATATTTTATTTTTATTGAAACTTTATATTTTTCTTCTTTTTATTAACTTTCTTTGTGGTTACCTTGAAATTTACCCTTACCTTCCTAGGTTTGAACCAGTCTCTTATTACTTGGTATCACCTTACTTTCCTCTCCATTAGAGGGTTCTATACCTGTATGATTTATTCCCTCTTTTATTGTCCTGACTTTGTTGTCATTTACAAATTAACCTCTCTGGTTCCCTGTTGCAATTGTTTTGGTTTTAGATAGTCCTTGAGAGTTCATTTCCTAGATTGGTATCTGGCTGGTACAACCTTGAGTCCTAGATTCAAGCTGTGGTCTGACGTTGTTTGTTCTCAGACCAAAGGACTCCCTTTAATAATTCTTGTAAGTTTGTTTTGGTTTTTACATATTCCCTTAATTTCTCTTTATCTGGAAATGTCCTAATTTCACCATCATATTTAAATGAAACTTTTGTAGGATATATTATTCTTGGTTGGCAATTTTTTTCTTTTCAACTTTTTATGTATGTCATCCCATTGCCTTCTTGCCTGCCTGGTTTCTGCTGAGTAATCAGAGCTTAGTCTTATTGTTTCTCCCCTGTATGTGACTTTTTGTTTCTCTCGAGCTGCTCACAGGATTTTTTCTATGTCTTTTGTTTTAGCAAATGTGACTATGATATATCTTGGTGTTTTTCTTTTGGGGCCTATCCTATATGGGGTTCCTTCAGCTTCTTGGAAGGTTTTCATCATTCTTTATATTAGGGAAGTTTTCTGTCAGCAATTCTTCAATGATCTTCTCTTGTGTTTTCCATTTTCTCTCCCTGTTCTGGAACTCCAATCACTTGGAAATTTTTGCTTTTGATTGTAGCCCACATAATTCTCAGGATTTCTTCATTTTTCTTCATTCTTTTTTCTAAATTCTGGTGGGATATACTCAAGGTCATACTTTGTCTCTCTTGAACTTGTTCTAATTTTTTTCAGTTTCAACTTGAACTTGCCTATGAGCAATTGATAGTCTGTTCCACAGTCAGCCTCTGGCCTTGTTCTGACTAATGATATAGAGCTTTTCTTTCCACAGATGTACTCGATTTGATTCCTGGATATTCCATCTGATGAGGTCCATGGGTATAGTTGCTATTGATATTGGTGAAAAAGGTATTTGCAATGAAGAAGTCATTGGTCTTGCAAAATTCAATCATGTGATCTCTGGCATCATTTCTATCAGCAAGGCCATGTTTTCCAGCTATCAATCCTTCTTCTTTGTTTCCAAGTTCCACATTCCAATCACCAGTAATTATCAATGCATCCTGATTGCATGTTCAATCAACTTCAGACTGCAGAAGCTGGTAAAAATCTTCAATTTCTTCATCTTTGGTGTGTAAATTTGAATAATAGTCATATTAACTGGTTTTCCTTGTGGCATATGGATATTACCCTATCACTGACAACATTGTACTTCAGGATAGATCTTGAAATGTGTTTGACGATGAATGCAATGCTATTCCTCTTTAACTTATTCCTGGCATAGTAGACCATAAGATTATCCAATTCAAAATGGCCAACACCAGTCCATTTCACCTCGCTAATGCCTAGGATGTTTATGCATTCCGTTTCATTTGTGACAATTTCCAATTTTCCTAGAGTCATACTTCATACATTCCACGTTCTGATTATTAATGGATGTTTACAGCTGTTTCTTCCCATTTTAAATCATGCCACATCAGTAAATGAAGGTTCCTAAAGCTTGACTCCACCTACATCATTAAGGTCTGCTCTACTTTGAGGAGGCAGCTCTTCCCCAGTCATCTTTGGAGTGCCTTCCAAGCTGGGGGCCTCATCTTGCAGCAGTATATCAATGTTCCACTGCTATTCATAAAGTTTTCTCTGACTAATTCTTTTCAGAAGAAGACTGCCGGATCCATCTTCCTAGTCTGTCTTAGTCTGGAAGCTCAGCTGAAACCTGTCTGTCATGCGTGACCCTGCTGGTATCTAAATACCGGTGGCATAGCTTCCAGCATCACAGCAACAGGCAAGCCCCACAGTATGACAAACTGACAGACAGATGGGGGATACGGTATCTACACCTCTACTATTTGTTTTTAATACGGGTATTACCTTCCACGAGTGCTATTTGTAGGTTTTTAAGTATTTTTAATAAGGTGAACTAGTTTTGCAGGATTATGCATATAGATGTCAGTTTATATCTATTAGTTCCTGGAAAAAAATGAAAGCACCAGGGAGACCCCTTGGAGGGATGGTAGGTAAATTTGCACTAGGAGCTCCCTAGAGAGGAAAGGCTAGAGTCACTGCTGATTTTGAAAACAGATGCTGTGCGAGGCAGTTCGAGCTCTGCTGGAGGCACCTTTCTCCCTAGGTCTTTGTTTATTTTCCTCTTTAGTATCTCCCATCCTGGGTCTTCCCAGCTGTTGCAGCTCTGCCCTCCCCCTTGGCCAGAATCGCCTTTTCCATCCCTGCAGAACTGCTGCTGTAACTTTCCCCATTTGACCTCCCAGCTGTTCTGACCCCACTTATAGGAAGAACTCCTTCCCTCCTTCCCTGACCTTTTTAGCAACTGATAAGCTACAGCTTTCCTCCCCAAATACATATCATAGAAACTTCCAAGGACAAACATTTTCCAGCTGCCCAAATTCTCAAAGATGAAAAGAACACTTTAAAACCCCTCTTAGCTGTTGCAAAACCTTGACCTCCTCTAACTTTCAGTCATCTTGAAAATAAGAACTGACCATGTAATTGGTTCATAGCAACCCCAATCACCCTGGCCGGTAATTCTGAAATGATGAGGCTGTCCCACCACCTTCCAGAAACTGTAACGCTCTGTCTTTTCTAGGTCTGACCAGTTGAGGAGACAGAAGCACCTATAATCTTACAAAGCATTTTTTCTATTTTCCAATAGATGTAAAAATACATTGCTGAATTTACATTAACGGTATGGGACTTAAATATGTGAATAGTCAAATGCCATACAAACACACAGTGGTAGGAGATCTGTTTTCTCGTCATATGCATTCTAGAAGAATATGTTAGAAGATAAATACTGCTTCCACACATTAATATCATGAAATAATCTTACTTTAGGGGTACAGGGGTATGATCTTTAGCTATGTTATTGATCAGAGGGATCCAACTCATGAACTTTGTATGAAAAGCTAAGTGCAAGGAATGGCTATTGATACAAACATTTTTAAAGGAGACTCTTGACTGCAAAGAGTTTACAATCCTAATAAGAGAGATATCTGTAAAATAATTGTAGTGTGAAATTATGTATGGTTAGCATAATGAGATGTGCAAAGCGCAATCGAAATTCAGAAGATGCTGCAAACAGACTCCACACACACACACACACACAAAACCTGTTGCCATCTAGTTGATCCCAATTCATAGCAACCCTGTAGGACACAGTAGAACTGCCCCCTAGGGTTTCCAAGGAGCAGCTGGTGGATTCCAACTGCCAACCTTTTGGTTAGCAGATGGGCTCTTAACTGCTATGCCACCAGTGCTCTGCAGAAACCTTCCTGTGCCTGCAGGAGAGAAAACTGCTCAGACAGCCACCTCTCTAACCCCCATTTTCTGGTTGATCTTAAATCTTGAACACATTACAGCCACATTGATTAAGCTCATGGTGTCCTCGGTATTTTACATGCATTTTCATATTTAATCCTTACAAAATCTGAACATCCCCAGCTTTACAGATTAGAAAATAGTGGCTTATAGAGATTAAATCTTCCAAGCTTCCCCAGCTAGTCACAGTCAAGACTCTGTCCCAGTTCTGTCTGATCTCAAAGTCAGCAGTTTTTAGCACATCCTATAATCTCTTCATCAAACCACCTGACGTGCACATGACAACAGGCAGTGAGGCAGTCTTCATAACAATAAGTCTTAAGAAACTTCAGCAGCATGGTCACAGTACAGTGCATCTTATTAAATGGTGCATTTGATCATGAATTCCATATGAGATACACACTGATCTGCAAAGAATGACAAAGGAAACAGGCCTCAAATGTTGTGGTAGATATTAGGAGAAGGGAGAAAATTATAAAAGCACTTAAAATAGTAAAACCTAAGAACTAGGAGGGGGAACCCACAATAATTTGAAAGCTTTAAAAATCCTAAACCAGAGATTGGGTAAAGTTTCTCCTCTTAATAGCTATTTTTTTATGTTTAATTTAAGATATTAAGAGGATAGTAGAGAGAAATCTTAAGTATCATGCTTTATTGAAACATCATTTCACACGTGTGCATTGCAAATAAAAAAATCTTTGTGTATTTAATTAATTCCACAAGCATTTATTGAGTCCCTTTGTTAACTTTGTGGGAGCCCTGGTGGCACCATGGCTAAGCACCCAGACGCTAACCTAAAGGTCGGCGGTACAAACTCACCAGCTGCTCCACAGGAGAAAGATGCGGCACTCTGCTTCTATAAAGATTAAAAAAAAAAAAAATTGTGCTGAATCAATTCCAATTCATCGTGGCCCTATAGGACAGAGTAGATCTACCCCATAGGATTTCCAAAGAGGAGCTAGCGCAGACTTTTTGGTTAGTGGCCAAGGTTTTAACCACTGTGCCATCATGGCTCAACCTAGGAAACTCTATGGGGCAGTTTTACTCTGTCCTATAGGGTCCTATGAGTTGGAATCAACTTGCTGGCAAGTGGTTTGGTTTTTTGTTTTTTGGTTAACTTAGTTGGGGCTTTTTTTTTTTTTTTAGTTGGGGCGACTCCAGTTAAAATGATCAAATATTTTACACTTTAATTTTCTTCTGTAATTCTAAAATTTTATTAATTCAGATAGCTTTCTAATCAGTAAGTCAGCATTGGAATGAGTTGTATTAAAAATATTTCATAGGATTATCACTGTCTGAAAAGACTGTTCAATGGTCTTTACTTAATGAAAGCATACAAGTCTCTCCAGGACCAGTTGAAGGGTTAGCCATCATTCCACTCTCCATGCTCCCCACTCTGGAGGATGTCCTGTCCCTTCTTGACAATTTCATAGCGCTCAGACGGTGCCACCACTCATGTCAGCTTTCATGGCTCCAGGGCTGCAAAGGGATGGAAAATGAGGAGAGATGCTTAGCTTTGCCGATTGCTGGTCCCATAAGGAGCCTCAGGAAGCTCAGGCAGAGGGGTTCTGTGGCAGTGAGCCTCCTTAAATTGCTGTTACCACACAGCCATTAGAATTCTGGAGCTAAAATCCTAGACCTCTGTTACCTGCCAAGCATGGCAGAGAACCAGATTTGGAAACCACTGGATGAAAAATTCTTCCTAGGCTATTCCTCCATAGGAATGTAGACATAACCTGGTTGTTATTGGGCTCAAATTCCTGTAAACTTTGAAACTCTTCCCTTTGGGACTTGAGTCTATAGAATGAATTTCTGCAGCATATTTCAAAGTGAATGCTTTTAATTTAATTGATCTGAAGTAACCCAGAAGATGAGTATGAATGATAGGAAGGCTTAATACCATTGAGTAAAAAAATATCAGTTTTCTTTTTCTTCTATCTCTGTAGCCATAGAACTGAGATTGAAAAAAAAAAAAGCAGAGAATGACTGCCAGGAAAGGAAAGATTCAAGGGCAACCAACCAAAATGACTGACTTTGCTCTGCACCTGGGAAGGAAATGAAGCAGGTCAAATCAATTTTGCTCACTTCAGCCCTTATCAGTTGAATGCCTTTTGTGTGTCAGGGGTGTATTTAATGTCTAAGAGGATAGAAAATGACACAATGAAAGAGGAAGAGTCCCCAAATTATACATATTTAATAAGTAAAATCTTTACCTTGCCTCAGGAAGGAACTTCAAAACAACACATGCTGGCTTTAAATTATTTTGAAGGGAAATTTTTCAAGCTACCATAGATGTAACCTTGTTTCTGAGACTGAAGTACTTTCCAATCTAAATAGAGGAGATTGTGTAGAAGGAATTCTATTAATTCACTCATTCAACAAATATTTATTAAGCACCTACTATATACTTTTTTTTTTTTTTATACTAGGCACTGTAGTAGTTGGGAATACATCAGTGAACACAACAAAAATCCCTTGTGCTCATGGAGCTTACATTTTCTTGGGGGAAACAGACTGCAACCAAAATAAACAAATTATATAAAACATTACAAATCCAGTAGAGGAGAAAAAAAAGCAAAGAAGGGGAATAGGAAGTAGGGAGAAGAGATTATATTTTAACCAAGTTGTTGGGAAAGACCTCCCAGAGGCCACATTTGAGCTAAAACTTTGAAGGAAGCATGGGGGCAATTGATGTGGGTAACTAGGGAAAGAGTGTTCTAGGCAACAGAAACTGCAAGAGCAAAAACCCTAAATCTAGTAGAACAATTGTGCAGCATGTTGGAGGAAGAGCAAGGCCAGTGTGGCTAGGGCAGAGTTAGCAAGAGATCATAGTACAAATTTTAAAAAGAAAATAAATGTAAGTCATGATAAAGATTTTAGTGATCCTGCATGAGCCTGGAGCCACTGAGATTGAGCAGAGTAGTGACATTGACTTAGGTTCTAACAAGATCACTCAGGCTGCTGGACTGAAAAAAGGCTACCAAGGTAAGGAAAGCAGGGAGACCAGTTAGGGAACTAAGCTCCAGGCTGGAGATGGTGGAAGCTTGGACCAGGAGTAGCAGTGGATGTGGTGAGAGATGGTTGGGTTCCGGATACGCTTTGAAGGTAGAGCCAGCATGATTTTTCTGAGGCATTGGATCCTGAGTTTGAGTGCATGAGAGAAATCAAGGACAACTCCAAGACCTGTGGCCTGACAAACTGAAATTGCCATTAAATAAGATAGATTAGGGGAGAAAGATTAGGAATTCAGTTTTGTACATATGAAGTTAGAGTTGCCTATTAGAAGCCCAAGAGAAAACATTGGGTAGGCAATTGAACCTGTAAGTCCGAAGTGCAGAGGGAGGTCCAGGGTAGAGATATAAGTTATAGTCTCATCAGTATATGAACCAAGCCCTGAAAGTGGACTAGATTTCCAAGAGGGGCTGTGTAGACAAAGAAAAAGGGGCAGTCTAAGGATGGAACTCTGGGAACCCCGATATTAAAATGAAAAGGACAAACATTTAAAAAGTTAAAAATATTAAGTAAGACCAAATAGCAGAAGCTGGTAATGGAGAAACAGAAAAGTATCTGCTTTGTCCCGAGTTAAGTGCCTGGATGAGTAAGAGTTTATCGACACAGGTGCTCAGCACCTGATTTCACTGTTAGGAGTTTAGCTCCATTTGTGTTTGAAATGATCAACTATGTCCTCTGTTTACATTGTTGGCAACCACAAATCTGATACTGACACAGTCTCTATCTATTTACAAAATGCTTGCTTTGTTGGTTTCTAGTACTGGGTTTGAATTTCAATGGAGAGGACAACAGCAGTAGAAAAACAAATAGTTCTGATGTGTCCTCAGCACACAGCCTAAAACAAAACAGTCCAATTTTCTTAGTTCAGCATCTCTACTGGAATTGGACATTAGATCTGGTTATGTTGATAGACTTGCCCTGAGTTACTATTTCCTGATAAACCCCATGTGTTTCCAAGCTTACTGGAACTAAAGGAGGAACCATAGAGGTTTTCTAGCTCAGCTTTAACTAATAATGAAATTGCAGCCATCAATTTCATTTGAAAAAGTATTAAAATATATAGTTTATGACAAGTATGCCCTAGGAAAAGAAATATTGCCTTGGATTCTTTGAATCATGTGTGAAGCTTTTATGGTTATTGTTTTAAAAGGCAAGGCAACAATTAAATTGTAAGTCCATAGTGGGGAGTCAGAAGGCCTGTATAACACGGAATGCCACTAGTAATCTGCTCAGCAAACCAGAAAAGGGCTGTAAGGAGGATTGAGGGGGGATAGAAGAATATGAGTAAAGTAACTTCATTAGAGAAAGGTACTAGTTAATACACAAGAAAAAAGAATATTTCCATGGACTATGTTCTGTTGGGGGAGGCAAATGAGTACAAATTTGAATCAATTGCTTATATGCAAGTTCAAGTTGAAGAACATTAGAACAATCCGCTAGACCCAAAGTACAACCTTGAGTATATTGCATCTGAATTTAGAGACCATCTCAAGAATAGGTTTGACACATTGAACACTAATGACCAAAGACCAGACGAGTTGTGGAATGACATCAAGGACATCATACATGAAGAAAGAAAGAGGTCATTAAAAAGACAGGAAAGAAAAAAAAGGCCAAAATGGATGTCAGAAGAGACTCTGAAGCTTACTCTTGAACACTAAGTAGCTAAAGCAAAAGAAAGAAATGATGAAGTAAAAGAGTTGAACTGAAGATTTCAGAGGCCTGCTAGAGAAGACAAAGTAAAGAATTATAAAGAATTGTAATGACCTGGAGTTAGAAAACAAAAAGGGAAGAACATGCTCAACATTTCTTATGCTGAAAGAACTGAAGAAAAAAATTCAAGCCTCAAGTTGCAATATCGAAGGATTCTATATGGAAAATATTAAACGATGCAGGAAGCATCAAAGGAAGATGGAAGGAATACACAGAGTCACTGTATCAAAAAGAATTGGTCGATATTCAAACATTTCAGGAAGTAGCATATGATAAAGAACCAATGGTACTGAAGGAAGAGGTCCAAGCTGCACTGAAGACATTGGTGAAAAACAAGGCTCCAGGAATTGATGGAATACCAATTCAGATGTTTCATCAAAGAGATGCATCCCTGGAAGCCCTCGTTTGTCTATGCCAAGAAATTTGGAAGAGAGCTACTTGGCCAACCGAATGGAAGACATCCATATTTGTACCCATGAGAAAGAAAAGCAATCAAACAGAATGTGGAAATTATCTAACAATATCATTAGCATCACACACAAGAAAAATTTTGCTGAAGATCTTTCAAAAGCAGTTGTGGCAGCACATCAACAGGGAACTGTCAGAAATTCAAGGATTCAGAAGAGGATGTAGAACAAGGGACACCATTGCTGATGTCAGCTGGATCCTGCCTGAAAGTAAAAAATACCAGAAAGATGTTTACCTGTGGTCATTCCACTGTGTGGATCATAACAAATTATGGATAAAATTGCAAAGAATAGGAATTCCAGAACATTTAATTGTGCTTGTGAGGAAACTGTACTTAGACCAAGAGCCAGTCCTTTGAACAGAACAAGGGGATATGGTGTGGTTTAAAATCAGGAAAGGTGTGCTTCATGGTTGTAATCTGTATGCTGCGCAAATAATCCAAGAAGCTGGGCTATATGAAGCAGAGCGGAATATCAATTAAGATGTTTCAACAAATGGATGCAGCTCTGGATGTGCTCATTCATCTATGCCGGGTCAGCATTTCTCAAGCTGAAAGAACTGAAGAAAAAATTTAAGCCTCGAGTTGCAATACTGAAGGATTCTATGGGGAAAATACTCAATGGTGTGGGAAGCATCAGAAGAAGATAGGATGAATACACAGAGTCACTATACCGAAAAGAATTCAGCCATTTCAGGAGGTAACATGTGATCAGGAACTGATGGTATGGAAGGAAGAAGTCCAAGCTGCACTGAAGGCATTGATGAAAAACAAGGCTCTGGGTATTGACAGAACACCAATTGAGATGTTTCAACAAATGGATGCAGTGCAGGAAGTACTCACTCATCTGTGCAAAAAAATTTGGAAGACAGCTACCTGGCTGTCTTAGTCATCTAGTGCTAAAAAAAAAAAAAAAGTGCTGCTATAACAGAAATACTGAAAGCAGATGGCTTTAACAAAGAGAAATTTATTCTCCCACAGTCTAGTAGGTTACAAGTCCAAATTCAGGGTGTGAGCTCCAGGGAATGGCTTTCTTTCTCTGTCAGCTCTGGAGGAAAATTCCTCGTCATCAATTTTCCCCTGATCAAGGAGCTTCTCAGGCGCAGGGACTCCAGGTCCAAAGGACATGCTCTGCTCCCGGTGCTGCTTTCTCGGTGGCATGAGGTCCCCAACTCTCTGCTAGCTTCCCTTTCCTTTTTTATCTCTTGAGAGATAAAAGGTGGTACAGGCCACACCCTAGGGAAACTCCCTTTACATTGGATCAGAAATGTAACCTGGGTAAGGGTGTTACAATCCCACCCTAATCCTCTTTAACATGAAATTACAATTACAAAATGGAGGACAACCACACAATACTGGAAATCATGGCCTAGCCAAATTGATGCACACATTTTGGGAGGGATGTAATTCAATCCACGACATTCCACCCTTTGGCACCCCAAAAATCACATCCTTGCAACATCCAATCACATCCATGAACAAGGTATGTTTTTTCACTTATATAGGTCTCTTTTGGTTTCTTGCAGTAGCGTCTCGTAGTTTTTTTTGTATAGGTCTTTTATGTCTCTGGTTAGATTTATTCCTAAGTATTTTATCTTCTTGGGGGCTATTGTAAATGGTATTGATTCTGTGATTTCCTTTTTAAAGTTCTCCTTCTTGGTGTAGAGGAATCCAACCGATTTTTGTATGTTTATCTTGCTTCCCGATACTTTGCTGAAATCTATTAGTTCCAGTAGTTTTCTTGTGGATTCTTTGGGGTTTTCTGTGTATAACATCATACCATCTGCAAATAGGGATACTTTTACTACTTTCTTACCAATTTGGATGCCCTTTGTTTCTTTTTCTTGCCTTATGGCTCTAGCTAGGACCTCCAGGACAGTGTTGAATAAGAGTGATGATAAAGGGCATCCTTGTCCAGTTCCCACTCTCAAGGAGAATGCTTTCGGACTCTATCCATTAGGATGATGCTGGTTGTTGGCTTTGTATATAATGTCCTTTATTAGATTGAGGAATTTCCCTTCTATTTCTATTTTTCTGAGAGTTTTTATCATGAATAGGTGTTGGACTTTGTTGAATGTCTTTTCTGCATCAATTGATAAGATCATGTGGTTCTTTTGTTTTATTTATGTAATGGATTACATCGATTGTTTTTCTAGCCTTGAAATTTCCCTGCATATCCCCTGGTCATGGTGAATTATTTTTTTGATATGTTGTTGAACTCTTTTGGCTAGAATTTTGTTGAGGATTTTTGCATCTATGTTCATGAGGGATATTGGTCTGTAACTTTCTTTTTTGGGGTGTCTTTACCTGGCCTTTGTATCAGGGTTATGCTGGTTTTATAGAATGAGTTTGGGAGTATTCCATCCTTTTCAATGCTCTGAAATACCTTTAGTAGTACTGGCGTTAACTCTTCTCTGAAAGTTTGGTGGAAATCTTTAGTGAAGCCATCAGGGCTAGGGCTTTTTTTGTTAGGAGTTTTTTAATTACCTCTTCAATCTCTTCTTTTGTTACAAGTTTACTTAGTTGTTCTACCTCTGTTTGTGTTAGTTCAGGTAGGTAGTGTGTTTCTAGATAATTGTCCGTTTCCTCTAGGTTTTCAAATTTGTTAGACAGCAATTTTTCATAGTAATCTGATATGATTCTTTTAATTTCAATTGGGTCTGCTGTGATATCTCCCATCTCATTTCTTCTTCAGGTTATTTGCTTCCTCTCCTGTCTTTTTTTTTTTTTTTTCAGTTTGGCCAATGGTTTATTGATCTTTTCAAAGAACCAGCTTTTGATCTTGTTAACTCTTTCAATTGTTTTTCTATACTCTATTTCATTTATTTCTGCTCTAATTTTTATTATTTCCTTTTTTCTGGCACCTGAGGACTCCTTTTGCTACTCTTTTTCTCTTTGTTCAAGTTGTAGGGTTAATGTTTTGATTTTGATCATTTCTTCTTTTTTGCATGTGCACATTTATAGCTATAAATTGACCTCTGAGCACTGCTTTTACTGTGTCCCAAAGGTTCTGGTAGGATGTGTTTTCATTGTCATTTGATTCTGTGAATTTCTTTATTACATCCTTGATTTCTTCTATAACTAAGTAACTTCTGAGTTCTTCAGTTTTCCTGTATATTTTTTTCCTTGCTTTTTCTGTTATCAATTTCTATTTTTATGGTCAGAAAAGATGCTTTGTAATATTTCAATATTTTGGATTCTGTTCAGGCTTGTTTTGTGGCCTAATATGTGGTCTATTCTGGAGAATGTTCCATGTGCATTGGAAAAGAAAGTATACTTGGCCACTCTTGGGTGAAGTGTTCTGTATATGTCTGTGAGATCAAGTTGATTGATTGTGGCATTTAGATCTTCCATGTCTTTACTGAGCTTCTTTCTGGATATTCTGTCCTTCACTGAAAGTGGTGTGTTGAAGTCTCCTACTATTATTGTGAAGCTATGTCCCTTTTCAATGTTGTTAGAGTTTGTTTTATCTATTTTGGAGCCCTGTTGTTGGATGTGTATTTATTATGGTTATGCCCTCCTGGTGTATTGATCCTTTAATCATTATATAGTGTCCTTTTTTTTTTTCTTCTGGGTTTCCTTATCCTTTGTGGTGGATTTTGCTTTAAAGTCTATTTTGTCAGAGATTAATATTGCCACTCCTGCTGTTTTTTTATTGTTGTTTGCATGATATTTTTTTCCCCTCCTTTGAGTTTTAGTTTGTTTGTGTCTTTGAGTCTAAGGTGTGTCTCTTGTAGGCAGCATATAGATGGATCATTTTTTTTTAAATCTATTCTGCCACCCTCTGTCTCTTTATTGGTGTATTTAGTCCATTTACATTCAGCATAATTATTGCTCGGTGTGACGGCACTGGGATATGAGTTTAGTGCTGACATTTTAATGTCCTTTTTTGCATGTTGTTGACTGTTTCCTTGTTCCACTTAATTTTGTGTGCTGAGTCATTTTTCTTCATGTATTTTCATCTTTTTCATAGTTGATTTTTGTATTTGCTGAGTCTATTTTTTTCTTCTTTTTTATTTTGATGTATAGGATTGTTAGCTTCCTTTTGGTTACCTTAATATTTACCTCTGTTTTTCTAAGTTTAAACCAGTCTTTTACTTCTCGATACTGCCTTGACTTCCTCTCCATGTGAAAGTTCTATGAGTACATTATTTAGTTCTTCTTTTTTGTTTTAATGTTGTCATCTTTTACGTATTGACATCTCTGTTTCCCTATTTTTAGTGTTTTAGCTTTGATTTATTTGGTGACTTCCATATCTAGGTTGATATCTGGTTATTCTGTCCTGCGATCTAGTCTTGGGTTGTTATCTGATGTTATTGATTTTCCAACTGGAGGACTCTCTTGTAATTTTGGTTTGGTTTTTACAAATTCCCTTAACTTCTGTTTAGCTGGAAATGCCCTTATTTAGCCTTCATAGTTGAGAGGCAGTTTTGCTTGATATATAATTCTTGGGTGCCAATTTTTTTCCTTCAAGGCTTTATGTATGTCATTCTATTGCCTTCATGCCTGCATGGTTTCACCTGAGTAGTCAGAGCTTCTTTATTTATTTATTTTGCATGATACAATTTTTTTAAATTATTTTTATTGGACTTTAGGTGAAGGTTTACAGAACAAACTAGCTTCTTATCAAACAGTACACACATTGTTGTATGACATTGGTTAACAGCCCCACAACATGTCCACATTCTCCTTTCTCAACCCTGGGTTCCTTATTACCAACAGTCTTGTTCTCTCCTTGAGTAGTCAGAGCTTAGTCTTATTGACTCTCATTTGTAGATAGTTTTTGGTTTATCCCTAGCCACTCTTAAAATTCTCTCTTTATCTTTGATTTTGGCAAGTTTGATTATAATATTTCCTGGTGACTTTCTTTTGGAATCTCCTGGGTAGGGTTCATTGAACTTCTTGGATAGATATCTTCTCGTCTTTCACAACATCAGGGAAGTTTTCTGCCAACAAATTTTCAATAATGATTTCTGTAGTTTCTGTTATTCCCCCTCCCCCTCCCCCCATTCTGGTACTCCAATCACTTGTAGGTTATTCCTCTTGATAGAATTCCACATAATTCTTAGCGTTTCTTCATTTTTTTTTAATTTTTTTATCTGATTTTTCCTCAAATAAGTTGGTGTTAAGTGCTTTGTCTTCAATCTCACTAATTATGACTTCCATTGCCTCAGTTCTGCTATGTCTTTCTATTTAATTAACTAATTCTGAAATTTTGTTGGTAATCTTTTAGATTTCTGTTTTTTTTTTGTCTCTGTATGGATTCTTGCAACCTGTTAAATTTGTCATTAAGCTCTTGTATAACCTCCTTAAATTCCTCTGTTGCTTTGTCTTTGTGTTCCTTGACTTGGTCTACATTTTGCCTGACCTTCTTCCTGATCTCTTGAAGAGCTCTGGATATTAATCTTTTGAATTCTACCTCTGGTAACTCCAAGACTTTTTCTTCCTCTGGAAGTTTTCTTGGTTCTTTGTTTTGGTCACTTGCTGAAGCCATCATGTTCTGCCTTTTTATGTTATTTAATATTAACCATTGTCTCCAAGCCATCAATAAATTATTATATTTATTTTATGTTTGCTTACTGTGTCCTAGCTTCTTGATTTGTTTTGTGTTGACATGCCCAAATAGGCTGCTTGTGTGAGCTACTTTGATTAATGGCATCTTTGAAGCTCTCATGTCCTGTCACCAGGTGGTTAGAGCTGTTACTTGGTATGTGAGCCCAGGAGTCCATTTACTTTTCTTGTGTGGGTTCAGCTCAGGTGTCCAGGTCATCAATCACTGAGTGTGTGGTACAGACTCTCACTTAGAGTCCTAGAGAAGCAAGACTATGTAGGGATGATTGGACTAGGCACAGATATCTGCCTGCAGTAGGGGGTTATGCACTGAGCAAGGTAGGGGGTTAGCAGCTGCCCCTGCGTGCCTGGGTGGAAGACGTGTCCCTGTACCCTAGAGCATGTAGGTGGGTAAGTTTTGCAGCCAGACCTTGACATTCAATGCTTTTGGCTGTAAGGACTGGGAGGTACCATCTATTCTTGGTCCCCTGCTGCAGGTGGCTAGGTGGAGTGGGTGGAGCCGCCAGTCCTCAGGCCCCTGATGTGGGTAGGTGAGGACCCTGCTTAATGGGCAGAGCAGTGTCAAATGTCATGAATCTGCCACTCCCCCTTAGCTGTTGCAGTTGAAAATAAGCGTCAGCTATATAAAAAATAATTAATTAATTAAAAAGTTTTTTTTATATACCCTGTGGTACTTGTTAATGAGGGCCTGTGCTGCTGAAATGGGCCCACGTAGGTCTAGGCAGGGTTAAAAGGCATTCAAAGTCCATGGACCCGGTACACCTGTGACTAGGCAAAGGATCTATGCCTGCCCCGAGTGCCTGGCTTGGGGGAACTGGCAGATTTTTCCTGTTTGTTAATTTGTTCCCTCTCCAAAGCCAGGAAAATGGCTCAGGGGGTGCTACAGGTCCCATTTCCAGCCCAGGCGACATGGCAATCACTGAAGCCAGACCAGAACTGGAGCAGAGCGGGGAAGGCATGGGTAAATGGAAGAGAGGACTTCCCAGAGGGGAAAGAGTGTTTTTGACCCCTTATGGTAGGTTAGATGCTTGCTCTTAACTTTCACAGATTCAGAGCCACTTCTCTCTGGTTCCAGAGTCTTGAGCAGACTCTCTGCCACTCAGTTTCTTCCGGTGTAGAAAACACGTCCCGAGTGCTACTACATGCCTCACCCCGTGAACGCCAGCTGATCCAGCCTGCAGGGTGCTGGCCAGGTCAGGTCTGCCAAATCCTCACTGATTCTGGACTTTCTCCCCCTCCCCCTGGCACCCAGTCCAATTTGTCAACTTTGTCTTTGATGTTCAGGGCTCCTAGATTGCCATATATAATTGAGGCACTTGTTTTTTCTTTTATCTTTGTTGTAAGAGGGACCACAGGAAGCATCTGACTACATCACCATCTTGGCCCTGCACTCTCAATGTTTTGTTTTTAAATGTTTAATGTCTATGCACAGAAAATCTTTGCTTAAGTGCCCATAATCCAACCCATAGGGATTATTATTACAATGTGAGACCAATACGGATGTTCATAAACAGGTATTTTAATCTAACTTTTTTAAGGTATGGGGATATTTTAATGTAATTTTCTTTGGGGTTATTTCAGTTCTGCTTGGGGGCAATGGGAGCATTATCCAAAGAAGCAACAAGTAATGCAGGTCAGGAGAAAGAACTGCTGAGTTAAGACAAAATTAAGATGAATTATATTAGCAGGTGTGATTAAAAGGGCATAAACAAACAAAAGGGTATGGACAGACCTGGCCAACCTGAATTCAATCACAGATTTATCAACTATTAATTGTGTGACTTTGGCTGTCAACAAATACTAGCTCCCTTCTCTTTGATTAGTATGGTAACATACTAATTACACAATATTGTGATAATGACTTTTGGAAAGCAAATAATTTTATGAATTGAAGTTTCAACAGTTGGGTTGTTCTCTTAAGTATCAATGCACAAAGTAAAAGATCAATAAATATTGGAGGGAGGGATGGATGAATGGACCAATGGACATAAAAGCAAAACATTATAGAAACATATGAGAATTTTTTTCTGAGTCCCACTTGATCTAAAATCTAGCCAAACATTGATTTTTCTGGAGAATCTGGCAGGAAATCTCACTCTTCCTCTTTCTATTCTGTTTATCCTCTCTGAGATAGATGATGTAGAATAATAAAAAAATAAAATGTTACATTTCTGTTTTTAAAGCCAGACTGCCTTTTGTTTTATCGGCCATGTAGCTGTGGCTAATTTGGTTTGGCACTGGGTATGATGAGATTCTCACTCCCTCTCAAAACCTACTTCCCCAGCTTGTAAAATATCCAATCCCTCCACAGTAAACTTCCAGGACCATTTGCAGTGTGAACATTCCCAAGTGTTTTGCTCATGAGCTATCAGATGTTCATATCACTCTGCAACCATTCTAATCCTCCCAAATCACACATGGTGTTGTTGTTACAGGTGTCTTCGAGTCATTTCCAAATCATAGTTAACCTATATACAACAGAACCAAGCACTGCCTGGTCCTGCACCATCCTTAAAATCACTGTTAAGCTTGAGCCCATTTTTGCAGCCACTGTGTCAATCCATCTCATTGAAGGTCTTCCTCCTTTTCGATGACCCTCTAGTTTACCAAGCATGATGTCCTTTTCCAGGGACTGATCTCTCCTGATAACATGTCCAAAGTATGTGAGAGCTAGTCTTTTGGTTCTGAGGAGCATTCTGGTTGTACTTCTTCCAAGACAGTTTGTTCTTTTGGTAGTCCATGGTATATTCAATATTGTTCTCCAACACCACATTTCAAAGGCATCAATTGTACTTTATTCATCATCCAGCTTTCACATGCATATGAGGAGATTGAAAACACCATGGCTTGGGTCAGGGGTACCTTAGTCTTCAAGGTGACATCTTGGCTTTTTAAGACTTTCAAGAGGTCTTTCACAGCAGATTTGCTCAATGCAATGCATCCTGTGATTTCTTGACTGCTGCTTCCATGGGCATTGATTGTGGACCTAAGTAAACTGAAATCCTTGACCACTTCAATCTTTTCTCCATTTATCATGATGTTGCTTATTGGTCCAATTGTGAGGATTTTTGCTCTCTTCATGTTGAGAGCATGTTGAGTAATCCATACTGAAGGCAGTAGTCTTTGATCATCAGTGGTTCAAGTCCTCTTCACTTTCAGCAACCAAGGTTGTGTCATCTGCATATTGCAGGTTGTTAATGAATCTTCCTTCAATCCTGAAGCCTTCACAGTTTAGTTTCTCAGATTATTTGCTCAGCGTACAGATTAAATAAGTATGGTGAAAGGATACAACCCTGACTCACACCTTTCCTGACTTTAAATCACACAGTATCCCTTGGTCTGTTCAAACTACTGCCTCTTGGTCTATGTACAAGTTCCTCATGAGCACAATTAAATATTCTGGAATTCCCATTCTTTGCAATGTTATCCATAATTTGTTATGATCCACACAGTTGAATGCCTTTGCGTAGTCAATAAAACACAGGTAAACATCTTTCTCGTATTCTTTGCTTTCAGCCAGGATCTATCTGACATCAGCAATGATATCCCCGGTTCCACGTCCTCTTCTGAATCTGGTTTGAATTTCTGGTGATTCCCTGTTGATGTACCACTGCAACCGCTTTTGAGTGATCATCAGCAAAATTTTACTTGTGTGTAATATTAATGATATTGTTCGATAATTTCCACATTCTGTTGGATCGCCTTTCTTTGGAATAGGCATAAATATGGATCTCTTCCAGTTGGCTGGCCAGGTAGCAGTCTTCCAGATTTCTTGGCATAGACAAGTGAACAACTCCAGCACTGCATCAGTTTCTTGAAACATTTCAATTGGTATTCCGTCAGTTCCTGGAGCTTTGTTTTTTGCCAGTGTCTTCAGTGCAGCTTGGACCTCTTCCTTCAGTACCATCAGTTCTTGATCATAGGCTACCTTCTGAAATGGTTGATTGTCAACCAATCCTTTTTGGTGTAGTGGCTGTGTGTATTCCTTTCATCTCTTGATGCTTCCTGTGTAGTTCAATTTTTCGTCCACACAATTCTTCAATATTGCAACTCGAGACTTGAATTTCTTCTTTAGTTCTTTCAGCTTGAGAAATGCTGAGTGTATTCTTCCGTTTTGGTTTTCTATCTCAAGGTCTTTGCAAATATCATCATAATACTTTACTTTGTCTTCTCCTGTCACCCTTTGAAATATTCTATTCAACTCTTTTACTTCATCATTTCTTCCTTTTGCTTTATCTACTCAATGTTCAAGAGTAAGCTTCAAAGTCTATTCTGACATCCATTTTGATCTTTTTTTTTCTTTCCTGTCTTTTTAATGACCTCTTGCTTGCTTCATGTATGATGTCCTTGATGTCATTCCACAACTTGTCTGGTCTTTGGTAATCAGTGTTCGATGCATCAAATCTGTTACTGAGATGGTCTCTAAATTCAGGAGAATTTACTCAAGGTCGTACTTTGGCTCTCGTGGACTTGTTCTAATTTTTTTCAGCTTCAACTTGAACTTACAAATGAGCTATTGATGGTCTGTTCCACAGTCGGCCCTTGGCCTTGTTCTGACTGATGGTATTGAGCTTTTCCATCATCTCTTTCCACACTTAGTCTCTAAATTTCTGGATGAGAAAGGTCATTTTCTAACTTCTCCCAAGTATTCTGCATCTGTACTTTTAGCCACCTTGTGCTTACTTTATGTATCTGTCCTATTCCACCTCTCCCAAAGCTCATAAAGACTCTTATCTTCCTATTGTACAATACTTGTCCCAGCCCATTTCTTCATCCAGGATAAGGTAGTTCCGACCTTTGAAATGAAGCTCAGTTTTTCATGCACTCTTCTTGGCTGCCATTAGGCATGATCTCTTGTGGTAGCCAGCCTTCAGGAGGATCCCAATGATCTCACCTCCTATTATTCATACCCTTGTGTAGTCTCCTCCCATAGTGAATAGAGATGGCTTATGTAACCAATCCTATATTGTGGAAAAGAAGGTATGTGACTACGGGGGCTAAGTTGTAAAAAATATTGCAGCTTCCGTCGTGTGCTTTTGGATCACTCTCTCTGGGGAGAGCCAGTAGCCGTATTGTGAGGGCATTCAAGCACACCTATGGTGAGGTCCACATAGTAAAAAAACTGAGGCCTCATGCCAACATCGATGTGAGTGAGCCATCTTGGAAGTGGATCCTCCAGTCCCAGTAAAGCCTTCAGATTACTGCAGTCCCAACTGACATCTTGGCTATAATCTCATGAACCAGAACCACCCAACAAAGCTGCTCCTTAATTTCTCACCAACAGATACTGAGACAGTAAATATCTGTTGTTTTAAGTCACTATGTTGTGGGTTAATTTATTATGCGACAATAGGATACGTAGTATACCTCCCAGGTTGCCAAAAACTTTGTGTTTTTTGTTGTTAGGTGCCGTAGGGTCGGTTCCAACTCATAGCGACCTTATGCACAACAGAACAAAGCACTGCCCGGTCCTCAGGCATTCTTACAATCATTGTTAAGCTTGAGCTCATTGTTGTAGCCATTGTGTCAATCTACCTCATCGAGGGTCTTCCTCTTTTCCGCTGACTGTGTACTTTACAAGGAAGATGTCCTTCTCCAGGAACTGATCCCTCCTAACAACCTGTCCAAAGTATGTAAGACGCAGTCTCACCATCCTTGCTTCTAAGGAGCATTCTGGTTGTACTTTTTACAAAGCAGATTTGTTCGTTCTTCTGGCAGTCCATGGTATATTCAATATTCTTCGCCAACACCACAATTCAAAGGCATCAGTTCTTTTTTCGTCTTCCTTATTCATTGTCCAGCTTTCACATGCATATGATGTGATTGACAATACCATGGCTTGGGTCAGGTGCACCTTAGTCTTCAAGGTAACATCCCTGCTTTCAACACATTAAAGAGTCCTTTGCAGCAGATTTACCCCATGCAATGAGCTTTTTGATTTCTTGACTGCTGCTGCCATGGCTGTTGATTGTGGATCCAAGTAAAATGAACTGCTTGACAACTTCAATCTTTTCTCCTTTTATCATGATGTTGCTCATTGGTCCAGTTGTGAGGATTTTTGTTTTCTTTACACTGAGACGCCAGCCATACTGAAGGCTGTGGTCTTTGACTTTCATTACTTCAATGGTGGATCCCATTTGTCCCTGAAACTTATTTGCATCATCCTACCACCTTCCCCTCATGGCCAGAATCAAACTCTTCGGCTGTTTCAAAGCTCTCCTTTCTTTCCTTTTAGCCCATACACTAGAAACAAAAAAATAGGTAATTTTTTTTTTCGGGATGTCGCGGAACTCAATATTATCACCTCTTCATCTCACTTACCTAGATTCTCATTATGACTTCTAATTTGTTTTTTTCCAACACAAATACCAAATGGTGTTTTCTGTATAGAATAAGTACAGACATAATTTTCACAAAGGAAGCTAACCCACATGAAGTGATCTGTACGTATATGTATCCTTTATATTCCGATATAACACTACCCTATTAGCCAAATGTATACACTAACTGTGCTAATGATGGACGTGGAATTATCCCAGTCCACTTACTCTTATCCAGGTCTTCTTATGATTCTAAATACACTTTTTAAATGACTGACTAGATTCATGGGTGCTGTGTTCCATCCAAGAACAAGAAACTGTATTATTTTGGAGAAAGAATTAGAACATTACTCTCATTAACTGAGGTGACTGATCACCAATAAATTTTCTGTTCCTGTTAAGAACATTCCACTAAAACTGATTCTCAAACTTTTTCCTACACCAAGATGCCTCCAGTGTAACTCTGTAATGGGAGCTCACCTTGGCAATGATTTTTTATAATGATCTGAGGTAGGGGTGTAAGTGGAATATGTGCCCTCTGCTCCCCAGTCTACTCTAGCCCCCTAAATATACTCTAAGAGGGTGTGTGTAGGTTGCACGTGATTTTGATAATCTCCTTAATCTGAGAACCTCTTCACTGAATTGATGTTAACACACTAAAGAACCTTTGAGGACTGAAAAAGAATTTGTTGCTTATGAATAGTTTGTGTTCTAAAACTTTCTGGCTCTATTCTATACTTATAAAGTGCTTTGTACTTCTTTGTAGTCAGATGATTGACTAACACAAGGTGTTATTACAGAAACAAATGAAGCAATTACATACATCCTTTCAAAGTAGATATATCAAACAGGCATTTTCAAATGGTTTTAAAGATCTGAAATTTTTTGTTCTTCTAAAATCCTCTCAGGGAAAGGTAACATTTTGTTTCAGTGACGTGAAAAAGCTAAGTCTTTACTGCAGTTCCTCCCAGCTCTGTTATTCACACTGATGGCAAGTGGGTCCTTGGTACTGGACTCCTGAGGAACCACTGCGACAGCTATTTCAAGACTCCTCACGATAGTGCCAGCTGGTTCCAGGCTTCTTAATTACTGGGTAAGAAAATAAAAATAAACTCACTCTGTCAAATGAATGTTTGCCTAATAGAAAATGTACCTCTTCCTATCTCTCAATGATATTTCCTCATGATGAATTTCAGACTGTGCCTGTGTAAGGAAAAAAATCATAATGAGCTGAAAAAAAAAAATTTTATATACATATATTTGTTTTTTTTTACTTTGTGTTTGTGTGTGTCTTAGGTGAAAGTTCACAGTGAAAATTAGTTTCTCATTCAAAAATTTGTACAAAAATTGCTCTGTGACGTTGGTTGCAACCCTGCAATGTGTTAGCACTCTCCCCCTTTCCCTTTCCACTTCAGTTCTCCACATCTGTGCATTCAGCTTTCCTGTCCATTCCTGCCTTCTCGTCTTTGCTTTTGGACAGCTATTTCCCATTTGATCTCATATTCTTGATAGAACTAAGAAACACTTTCCTCATGTTTGTTATAGGATGTAGAACATTTTCTTTATGAACTGTGTTGTGCCAGTTGACCTAGATTTCTCCTGAGGCCATAATGCTCAGCCCTCAGGCCAGTAACTCAGCCCCTCAAGATGACAGGGTGTGTCTAGGAGGTTTCTATGGCTTTGTTTTGGTTAGGTTGTACTGACTTTCCCCATATTGTGTGTTTTCTTTCCCTTCACCAAAGTTAACACTTGTCTACTTTATAGTCAATGATTTCCCCTTTCCCACACCTCCCCTCCCTAACCATCAAAGATTGTCTTTTTCTGTGCATAAATTTTTTCTTGGGTTTTTCTAGTAGTGGTCTCATACAGTATTTGTTCTTTTGTGATTGATCTATTTCACTCAGCATAATGCCCTCTGGATTCATCCATGTTGTGAGATGTTTCGAGGATTCATCATTGTTCTTTATCTTTGCATAGTATTCCTTTGTGTGCATGCACGTAATTTCTTTATCCATTCATCTGTTGTTTCCATCATTTTGCTATTGTGAATAATGTTGCAATGAATAGGAGTGTGCATATGTCTATTCATGTGACAACTCTTACTTCTCTAGGATATATTCCTGAAAGTGGGATTGCTGAAGCCTATGGTATTTCTATTTCTAGCTTTTTAAGGAAGTGCCATATCGTTTCCCATAGTGGTTGTACCATTTTACATTCCCACCAGCAGTGCATAAGAGTTCCAATCTCCCTGCAACCTCCAACATTTGTTGTTTTCTGCTTTTTTGATAAGTACCAATAATGTCAGGTGAGATGGTATTTCATTGTAGTTTTTATCTGCATTTCTTTAGTGACTAATGTCGTAGGCTGGGTTCTCTAGAGAAGTAAAACCAGTGTAGCCTATAAATATATTGTTATAGATTGAACTTTTCCTCCAAAATGTTTGTCAACTTGGCTAGGCCATAATTCCCAGTGTTGTGTGATTGTCCACCATTTTGTCATCTGATGTGATTTTCCTATGTGTTGTAAATCCTACTTTTATGATGTTAATGAGGCAGGATTAGAGGTAGTTACGTTAACAAGGCAGGACTCAATCTACAAGATTAGGTTGTATCTTGAGTAAATCTTGAGATATAAAAGTGAGAAGTGAGCAGAGAGAAAGGGGGACCTCCTATCACTAAGAAAGCAGCACCAGGAGCAGAGCACATCCTTTGGATCTGGGGTTTCTGCACTGAGAAGCTCCTAGACCAGGAGAAGATTGATGACAAGAACCTTCCCATAGAGCTGACAGAGAAAGCCTTCCCCAGAAGCTGGCACTCTGAATTTGGATTTCTATCCTCCTAGACTGTGAGAAATAACTTTCTCTTTGTTAAAGCCATCCACTTGTGGTGTTTCTGTTAAAGCAGCACTAGATGACTAAGATACATATAAAAGAGATTTCTATAAAGGGCATTGGTCCAGCAGTTGTAGAGGCTGGAAATTCTCAGGTCTGTGGGTCAGGCTGGAGGCTTCTCCTGACTCATGTAACTGCAGGTGCTGGGGAATCCAAGACTGGAAGGTCAGATAGCAGGTCTCTGGCTCACAGGCTGTGGAGGCTGACAAATCCCAAGATCAGCAGGTAAGACGGCAGGTAAGCTGCTAGCTCAAGTTTCAAGAACTGGAGATCAGATGAACAGGAGCCAGGTACAGGATCCAGAGCGAGCAAAAGCCAGAAAGTCCACCTATATTGGATGCAGGCCACACCCCCAAGGAAACTCCCTTCCAAATGATTGGCTGCTCACAACAGATCTCATCGTGGAGGTGATCCCATTATATCAGATCTCATTATGGAGGTGATTACATCATTAAAGAGCTGCCAAACTACATCATAACTGCCAAACCACTGAGGATCATTGCCCAGCCTAGTTGACACACAACCTTAGCCATTCCAGCTAATGATCACGAGCATTTCCTCATGTGTCTGTTAGCTGCCTGAAAGTCTTCTTCGGTGAAGTGTCTGTTCATGTCCTTTGTCCATTTTTTAATTGGATTACTTGTGTTTTTGTTATTGAGGTTTTAAAGTTTTCTATAGATTTTAGAGAATAGATCCTTGTTGGATATGTCATAGCCAAAAATTTTTTCCCAGTCTGTGGGTTCTCTTTTTACTCTTTTGATGAAGTCTTTTGGTGAGCATAAGTGTTTAATTTTTAGGAGCTCCCTATCTAGTTTATCTTCTGGTGTTTGTGCATTGTTAGTTATGGTTTGTATCATATTTATGCCATGTATTAGAGTCCCTAGCATTGTCCTTATTTTTTCTTCCCTGATCTTTATCGTTTTAGCTTTTATATTTAGGCCTTTGATCCATTTTGAGTTAGTTTTTGTATGGGTCCTGTTTCATTTTTTTACAGATGGATATCCAGTTTTGCCAGCACCATTTGTTTAAAAAGACTGTCTTTTCCCCATTTGATGGACGTTAAGCCTTTGTCAAAATCAGGTGGCCATAGGTGAATGGATTTACGTCTGGGTTCTCGATTCTGTTCCATTGGTCTATGCGTTTGTTGTTGTATCAGCACAAGGCTGTTTTGACTATCGTGGCTGTATAGTACATTCTGAGATCAGGTAATTTGAGGTCTCCTACTTCATCTTTTTCTTCAATAATGTTTTGCTTTTCTGGGCTTCTCTACTTTCCATATAAATTTGGTGATTAGTTTTTCCATCTCGTTAAGGAATGCTGTTGGTATTTGGATCGGGATTGCGTAATACCTGTAGATACCTTGGGTTAAATTGGCATTTCACAATTCCGAGGCCTCTTATCAATGAATGCAATATGCTTTCCTATTTATGTAGGTCTCTTTTGGTTTCTTGCAATAGTGTTTTGTAGTTTTCTTTTTACAGGTCTTTTATGTCCCTAGTTAAATTTATTCCTAGGTATTTTACCTTTTCTTGGCTATTATAAATGGTATTGTTTTCCCGATTTCCTTTTCGAAATTCTCTTTGTTGGTGTATAGGAATCCAACTGATTTTGCATGTTGATCTTGTAACCTGCTACCCTGCTTAATCTTTCTATTAGTTCTGATAGTTTTCTTGTGGAATCTTTGGTGTTCTCTATGTATAGGTTCAGCTCATCTGTGGATAGGAATAGTTTTACTTGTGCCTTTACAACTTGTCTTATTACTCTAACTAGGACTTCCAGCACAATGTTAAATAGGAGTGATGATAAAGGGTATCCTTGTCTTGTTCCTATTCTCAGGGGAAATGCTTTTAACCTCTCTCTGATGAGCATAATGTTGGCTTTTGGCTTTATATAGGTGCCCTTTATTATGTTGAGGAATTTCCCTTCTATTCCTATTTTATTGCCCTTTATTATGTTGAGGAATTTCCCTTCTATTCCAATTTTATTGAGAGTTTTTATCACAAATGGATGTTGGACTTTATCAAATGCCTTTTCTGCATCTATTGAGATGATCATGTGATTCTTTTCTTTTGTTCTGTTTTTGTGGTGGATTATGTTGATTGATTTTTTAATGTTGAACCATTCTTGCCTACCTGGTATGAATCCCACTTGGTCGTGGTATACTATTCTTTTTGATATGATGCTGAATTCTATTGGCTAGAATTTTGTTGAGAATTTTTGCATCTATATTCATGGAAAATATTGTTCTATAATTTTCTTTTTTGTGTGGCATCTTTGTCTGGCTTTGGTATCAAGGTTATTCTGGCTTCATAGAATGAATGTGGGAGTATTCCTTCCTTTTCTATGTTCTGAATAGTTTGAGTAATACTGGTGTGAGCTTTTCTCTGACTGTTTGGTAGAATTTTCCAGTGAAGCCATTCCAGCTAGGGCTTTGTTGTTGTTGTTGTTGTTCAAAGTTGGTTTTTTTGTTTGTTTGTTTGTTTTTTAAACCTCATCAATCTCTTCCCTTGTTGCTGGTCTGTTCAGATTTTTTATTTCAGTTGTGTTAGTTTAGGTAGGTAATGTGTTTCTAGAAATTTTTCCATTTCATCTAGGTTCTAAAATTTGTTGGAGCACAATTTTCCATAGTATTCTGTTATGGTCATTTTTCTTTCATTTGGGCCCGTTGTAATGTTTCCATCTCATCCCTTATTTGAATTTTTTCCTTCCTTTCCTGTTTTCCTTTTGCAGTTTGACCAATGGTTTGTCAATTTTGTTGATCTTTTCAAAGAACCAATTTTTGGCCTTGTTGATTCTTTCTATTGTTTTTCTGTTTTCTATTTGATTTATTTCTACTCTAATCTTTATTATTTCCTTTCTTCTGGTTCCTCTGGTCTTCTTTGCTCTTCTCTTTCTATTCATTCAAGTTATTGGGCTAACATTTTGATTCTGGCCCATTTTTCTTTTGTGATGTATGCATTTATTGCTATAAATTGATCTCTGAGCACTGCCTTGGCTGTGTCCCAAAGGTTTTGGTGTGCTGTATTTTCATTTTCATATGACGCTAGGAATTTTTTTTTTCCCTCTTTGATTTCTTCTATTACCCAGTGATTTTTTGTTTTTTTTAAGCAAGGTATTATTCAGTTTCCACATATTTGATTTTTTTCCTTGATCTTTTTGTTATTGATTTCTATTTAAATGGTGTTATGATCAGATTGTATTATTTCAATATGTTGAATTTTATTGAGGGTTTAAAAATGTTTTTTAAAAATGTGCAATTGTGACTTCCCCAGTGTCCACTAGTTTAAAACATAAAAAAGCCACACTTGATTACTTTTTATTCATCTGATAAACACTTATTAAATATCAACTACATAGTGTCCACTGTATTAAGTGTTGGGTGTTCAACAGCAAACAAAACACACCTAGCTTTTTTTCTCATTAAATTTACAGACAATAAACAGACAGACAGTATTAAACTAGAAATTATGGTACATGTTATAAAAGAAAAATAAATAGTAAATGTAAACTACTTAAGGTCAATCCCTTGCTTTCTTATTCGTAATCATTTTCTCAATACCTAGAAAAAGCCTAGCTCATAGTAGGTACTTAACATGTATGGAATGATTTAATAAATTTGTGGATTTATTATCAAAGATTATAACAGGAAGACACGACTTAAATTGTGGGAGATCAGAGGAAAGCATGGCATGTAAACAAAAATGAGAAAGATAAAGAGGAATTACGTACATGTAGTGGGTGGGGTGTAGAAAAGCATTCCAGGAAGAAAGTAAAGACAGTTTCAAAAAAGAAAGAAAAAAATCCACATTTTGTTTTAAGTTGTGGTAAACATATATGTAACGAAACATTTGCCACCTCAACATTCCTCATATGTACAATTTAGTGACATTGATTGTGTTCATGATGCTGTGCAACCATTACCATTATCTGCTTCCATATTTTCCAATCACCCTTAACATAAACTTATTGTCTTCTAAGCAATGAGTCTCCATTTTCCTCTTCCTCCCATCTGCCTCTAATAACCACTAGTATAGCCTTGGGTCTATATACACTTGCCTATTCTAGATATTCTAGATGGAAACCCTGGTGGCGTAGTGGTTAAGTGCTACGGCTGCTTAACCAAGAGGTCAGCAATTCAAATCTGCCAGGCGCTTCTTGGAAATTATACGGGGCAGTTCTACTCTGTCCTATAGGGTCGCTATGAGTCGGAATCAACTCGATGGCAGTGGGTTTTTTTTGTTGTTGTTGTTTATTCTAGGTATTTCATGTAAGTGAGTCATGCAATATTTGTCCTTTCATGACTGGCTTATTTCAATCAGCATAAAGTTTTTAAGGCTCACCTACATTGTGGCATTTATCAGGACTTCATTTCTTTGTGGCTGAAAAAAAAAAAGAATGATAGTCTATTGTATGTATGTGCAAAATTTTGTTTATCCATTTATCTGTTGATGGACATTTAAGTTGATTCTATCTTTTGTCTATTCTGCAATGAACATTGGTGGACATGTATCTGTTTTTGTTCCTGCTTTCAATTTTTTTGAGTATATACTTAGAAGCAAAATTGCTGGATCATATGCAATTCTATACTTAACTTTTTGAGGAAACATCCTCACCAATGCCTGTTTTCTATTTTTTATACCATGGCCACCTCAGTGGGCATGATGTGATATCTCATTTGTGGTTTTGATTTCATTTCCCTAATGACTAATGATGTTGACCATTTTTTCATACATTGGTTGGCTATTTGTATTTCTCATGGAAATGTCGGTTCAAGTCCTCTGTCCATTTTTTTATTGGGTTGCTTGTCTTTTTCTTGTTAAGTAGTAGAAGTTTTTTTTATATATTCTGGACATTAAACCCTTTTCCCAATCTGCAGGTTGTCTTTTCACTTTTCTGGTAAAGTCCTTCAATGAACAAAAGTATTTCATTTTGATAAGACCCCATTTATTACTATGTCATTTGTTGCTTGTGCTTTTGGTGTCGTATCTAAAAATCCATTGCTGAAATCCAGATCCCAAACCATTTTTTTCTTCAATAATTTTATGGTTTTAAATACTACATTTATGTCTTTGGTCAATTTTGAGTTAATTTTTGTATATAATGTGAGGTAACATTCCAGGTTCATTCTTTATTTTAAATATTTTATTTGTTTTTAGTGGCAATATATACAACGAAACATGTATCCATCACAATTTCTACATGTACAGTTCAGTAACACTGGTTATATACTCCACATTGTATCATCATTCTCATTATCTCTACCCATATTGTTTCACTACCCTTAAAGTTTTCATCTCTGCTTTAGATTAACTGTTGTCAGTTTTTACTTGTTCTTTATTAAGAGCACAATTCTTAAGGCAAACATTCTTTATTAATTGGTTTACAATGTTGTTCGGTTTAATGATGCCTTCAGTTTTGGTTCAAGGTTTAAAGATTATTTCCAGGCATTAATTTCTGTGGCTCTCCCAATTTCAGTAAGTTTGGTCTTTATCTGAGTTTGAAATTCTCTTCCATGCTTTTCCTCCTTTTGATCCATCTGTGGGGACCTTGATCAAAATGTTCAGCAACAGTAGCTAGGCGTCATTCATTGTTTCTAATCTCATGGTAATTGAGGTATTAGTTTATGGAAGCAATTAAACCTGAAGTCTTTTTCCTTCTTTGACTCCTGGGTCTCCTTCTTCCTCCCTTGTTTCAGGCAAATAGAGGCCAATTGTTGAATCTTGAGTGGCCACTTGCAAGTTTTCAAGATCACAGATCTTACTATCATATGTTATCTCTAGAAATGGTTGTTGGTACAGTGATCCTGTGTATTCCTTCTATCTTCTTTTGATGCATCGTTCAGTATTTTGCCCATAGAGAAACCTTCAAAATTGCAACTCGAGGCTTAAATGTTTTCTTTAGTTCTTTCTGCTTGAGAAGCGCTGAGTGTGTTCTTCTCTTTTGGTTTTCTAGCTCCAGGTCTTTGCATATTTCATTACAAAATTTTACTTTGTATTCTCCAGCCACTCTTTGAAATCTTCTGTTCATTTCTTTTATTTCATCCTTTCTTCCATTCACTTTAGCTACTTCTGCATTCAAGAGCAAGTTTCAGAGTCTCTTTGGACATCCATTTTGTTTTTTTCTTTCTTTCCTGTCTTTTTAATGACCTTTTGCTTTCTTCATATATGATGTCCTTGATGTCATCCCACATCTTGTCCGTTTTTCAGTCATTAATGTTCAATGAGTCAAATCTATTCTTGAGAAGGTCTCCAAATTCAGGTGGAATATACTCAAGTTTGTATTTTGGCTCCCATGGACTTGTTTTAATGTTCTTCAGCTTCAACTGGAACTTGCATATGAGCAATCTATGGTCTTGTTCTCACAGACGATATTGAACTTTTCCATTGTCTCTTTCCACAGATATAGTCTATTTGATTTCTGGACATTCAACCATTTCATGAGGTAGCATATGATCAAGAACTAATGGTATTGAAGGAATAAGTCCAAGCTGCATTGAAGGTATTGGCAAAAAATGAGGCTCAAGGAATTGACAGAATACCAATTGAGATGTTTAAACAAACAGATGCAGCACTGGGAAGTACTCACTCATCTACGCCAAGAAATTTGGAAGACAGTTACCTGGACAATCAAGTGAAAGAGATCCGTACTTGTGTCCATTCCAAAGAAAGGGGATCCAACAGAATGCAGAAATTATTGAACAATATCATTAATATCACGCACAAGTAAAATTTTGCTGAAGATCATTCAAAACTGGTTGCAGTGGTATGTCAATCAGGGAACTGCCAGAAATTCAAGTCAGATTCAGAAGAGGACATGGAGCAAGGGATGTCATTGCTGATGTCAGAGGAATCCTGGCTGAAAGCAGAGAATACCAGAAAGATGTTTACTTGTGTTTTATTGACTATGCAAAGGTATTTGAGTGTGTGGATCAGAACAAATTATGAATAACATTGCAAAGAATGAGAACTCCAGAACAATCGATTGTGCACATGCAGAACCTGTACATAGGCCAAGAGGCAGTTGTTCAAACAGAACAAGGGAATAGTGCACGTTTAAAATCAAGAAAGATGTGTGTCAAGGTTGTACCCTTTCACCATATATATTCAATCTGTATGTTGAGGAAATAATCTGAGAAGCTGGACTATATGAAGAAGAATACAGTATCAGGATTGGTGGAAGACTCATTAACAACCTGCAATATACAGATAACACAACTTTGTTGAAAGTGAAGAGGACTTGAAGAACTTTCTGATGAAAATCAAAGACTATGGCCTTCAGTATAGACTACACCTCAACATCAAGAAAACAAAAATCCTCACAACTGGACCAATGAGCAACATCATGATAAATGGAGAAAAGACTGAAGTTGTCAAGAATTTCATTTTACTTGGATCCACAATCAATGCCCATGGAAGCAGCAGACAAGAAATTAAACAACACATTCCATTGGGCGAATCTGCTACAAAAGACCTCTTTAAAGTGTTAAAAAGCAAAGATGTCACTTTGAGGACTAAAGTGTGCCTGACGCCAGCCATGGTATTTTCAATCACCACATATACCTGCGAAAGCTGGACAATGAATAAGGAAGACTGAAGAAGAATTTATGCCTTTGAATTATGGTGTTGGCAAAGAATTTTGAAGATACCGTGGACTACTAGAAGAACAAACAAGTCTGTCTTTGAAGCAGTAGAGCAGTGAGGAGGAACCAGTCCCTGGAGAAGGACATCATGCTTATAAAATAGAAGGTCAGGGAAAAAGAGGAAGAGCCTCAATGAGATGGATTGACACAGTGGCTGCAACAACGGGGTCAAACGTAACAACAGTTGTGAGGATGGCACAGGGTTAGGCAGTGTTTGGTTCTGTTGTATATAGGGTTACTATGAATCAGAACAGATGCAACAGCATGTAACAAAAACAGCAGATACTACTAACTGAACTAGGAGGGAGAACAGAAACTCTAAAATTAACTTTA
This sequence comes from Loxodonta africana, assembly GCF_030014295.1. Classification (NCBI taxonomy): domain Eukaryota; kingdom Metazoa; phylum Chordata; class Mammalia; order Proboscidea; family Elephantidae; genus Loxodonta; species Loxodonta africana. The sequence continues at coordinate 205,164,750 of NC_087344.1, read as the reverse complement.
GACCAATTGACTGGATAGACTCCCAAAACCATGACCCTAAACCTTCAAACTAAAAAAACCAATCCCACGAAGTGTTTAGCTGTACATAAGTAGTATCAACTGGCACAGCCTTTTTTTTTCCCTCCCTTGGCTGCTGTTATAGTTGTAAAATAATGAAAAACACTTTATTTGCCATTTTGCTCTTCTTTTTTTGTTTTTTCATGGTATACAGCTTAATGGTAACAGCAACATTAGTCTGGTTGTGTAGCCAATTTTCCCATCATGATGCACAAAAATTCATGACTTCATAATGAGCGATTTCCCCTTTCCTCCTCCCTCCCCCGCTCCCCTGGTAACCACAATTAACCATTGGTCTTTATATAATTATCGTCATTTTATATAAGTGAGACCATATAATATTAGTCCTATTGTGATTGACTTATTTTGTTCAGCATAAGGTCTTTGAGGTTCATCCATGCTATAGCTAGCATATATCAGGACTTCATTTTTCTTTAAGGTTGACTAGTATTCCTTTGTATGTATGTATCACGTTTTTGTTTATCCATTCATCTGTTGATGGGCACTTGAGTTCTTTCCATCTTCTTGCTATTTTGAATTAATTAATGCACAATAGGAAAAGGTGGAAGAAAAATGTACACATTTGAATTATGGTGTTGGCAAAGAATGTTGAATATACCATGGACTTCCAGAAAGATAAACGAATCCATCTTGGCAGAAGTACAGCCAGAATGTTCCTTAGAAGCAAAGATGGTAAGACTTTGATTGCTTACTTTGGGCAAGTTGTCAGGCAAGACCAGTCCCTGGAGATGGACATCATGCTTGGTAAAGTGGAGGGTCAGTGAAAAAAGAGGAAGACCCTCGACAAGATGGATTGACACAGTGGCTCAGTAATGGGCCCAAATATACCTACTATGGTGAGACTGGCACAGGACTGGGCAACATTTTGTTCTGTCATGCATAGTGTTGCTACGAGTAGGAGCCAACTTGATGGCACCTTACAACAACAGCTATAGTGAATAATGCTGCAATGAACATTGGCGTACATATGTTCATTCGTGTCATTGCTTGTGGGTGCCTAGGGTAGACACCTAGGAGTAGAATTGCTGGGTTACATGGAAATTCTATTTTTAATTTTTAAGGAATTGCCATAATATTTTCCACAGTGGTTGTAGCATTCTTCATTCCCACCAACAGTGGATAAGGGCTTTATGTAAGCGAGACCACAAAATATTTGTGCTTTTGCACTTGACTTATTTTGCTCATCATGTCTTCGAGGTTTATCCATATCGTAGCATGTATCAGGACTTCACTTTTCTTTAAGGATGAGAAGTATACTCCATTGTACATTCTGTTTGTCCATTCATCTGTTGGTAGCACTTGGGTTGTTTCCATCTTTTTGCTATTGTGAATAACGCTGCACTGAACATCGACGTACATATATCTGTACATGGCATTGCTTTTAGTTCTCTAGGGTCTATATCTCATAGGGGAACTCTGGGTCATATGGTAGTGCTATTTCTAATTTTTTGAGAAACTGCCATTCTAATTTCTGCAATGTTTGTACTATTTTACGTTCCTACCAACAGCAGGTAAATGATCTTATCTACTGTAACAGTAGATCTCCCCACACCCTCACTCTGATGGTTAAGATTGTGTGTCAACTTGGCTGGGCCATGATTCTCAGTGTTTTGGCAGTTGTATAATGTTGTGATCACTCCCCTTCCGATTGAGATTTGATACGTGATCACTCCCATGATGGGATTTGCTGTGAGTGGTACTGGTGGGGGCAGGGCCTGTGGCAGATCACCACCCCCACCCCCAGCCTTCCTCTTTCTGCCCTCCGCCTTCTGGTCCTTCCTGCTCTCCTCGTCAGGGCTTTTGTTTGTTCTAAATCCTACACCTGATTCCTGTTTGTCTGACCTCTGGTTCTTTGAACTTGAGCTAGCAGCTTATCTGTGGTCTTGCCTGACGATCTTGAGATCGTAGATCTTCACAGCCTGCAAGAGCCCTGCTTTCCAGCCTGCCAACCTTGGGTTCACCAGCTCCTGTGGCTATGTGCATCAGCCTCAAGGACTTGGGACGTTACAGCCTCTAACAACCGCATGAGCCATTTCCTTGATATAAATCTCTCTCTCTCTCTTTATGTAAATATATTTATACACTTTACTGGTTTTGTTTCTCTAGAGATCCCAGCCTAAGAAACTCACTAACATTTCTTGTTTTCTATTTTTTTTTTATCATGGCCATTTTAGCTGGAGTGAGGTTGTATCTCATTGTATTTTTGATTTCTATCTCTCTAATGGCTTTTTTTTTTTTAATGGCTAATGATGATGAGCATCTTTTCATGTGTTTGTTAGTTGCTTGAACACTTTTTTGGGTGAAATGTCTGTTCATGTCCTTTGCCTATTTTTGATTATTTGTCTTTTTGTTGTTAAGTTGTAGGAGTTTCACATGTATTATATATATTGGAACCTTATCAAATATATGGTTCCCAAAGATGTTTCCCCAGTCTCTTTTAAAAAATAAAACAATTAACCAAAGCTTTTCAATAAAAGTACGGTATGAAACTAGGTTTAAGTGAAGGTGTTTTTTGTTACTCTTTATAGTGTTCAAATCTGTCTCAGGTCACATGAGGGTCAATTAGTGTAGAGTCACAATGTAAACTCTGGCCTTCTGTCTGTCTATCCACCCTCAGCAAAGAGTTTCTAGGCCGATAAAGTTAAAGCACCTCAGAATCTTATTTGATCCTCAGAAAATTCACTTGGTTCCAAATGTGGTAAAGGAAGACATTCAAGAAAAAAAGTATTGATATCCAGCTCAAATAAAGAAGCCACATCATTACTTCAAGGTAGTGATTAATTTTAAGCTAATTGATAACTGTGAAGCCAAGCAAAGATAACTCTTAAAGTTAATATTAACTGTTACCAAGGTAATATTAGTTTTTTTCCCCTGTAGGATAGGCAATGAATGAAATTAAAGCCCTAGAATAATAGAATTTTAGAGCTAGAAGTAACAAACTACACGAAAGTTCACAGATTTGTCCTATTTCTAGATTGCCAATGTTCTACAAATTGGCTTAGACAAGATCACAGACTTAGTCAGTGCCAGAACCAGATCCCAGAACTTGCAGTTCAGTGCTTTTTCCATCACTGCACGCCCATTTCAAATTACTCAGGACAGATATTCTTTTCCGTAAAGTATTTAATCAGATGTTGTCTCAGCTGTAAGTCATCTCGTTGTAGCTATGAGTTGGGTGGCTTTGTGAACACTGTTTTTGAGCAACTGGAGTGAATACGATTATAATTAGCCACTAAGGTAACTAAATCACACTTTCTGGACTTATATGCTGATACAGACCCTTTTATTCCTGATATTTCTTATGATTGAAAACCCATTGCCGTTCAGTCAGTTTCAACTCATAGTGACCCTATAGGACAGAGTAGAACTGTCTCATAGGGTTTCCAATGAGCAGCTGGTAGATTTGAATTGCTGACCTTTTGGTTAGCAGCCAAGCTCTTAACCACAATGCCACCAGGGCTCCATGTCTTATGATTAGGATACCAATCAACAACAACAACAACAAAAATTCCCAATGCCATCAGTTGATTCCGACTCATGGCAACACTGTAAGACAGAGTAAATTTCCAAGGCTGTAAATATTTATGGAAGCAGATGGCCAGATCTTTCTCTTGTAGAGTGGCTGGTGGGTTTGAAGCAGCCAAACACTTTAACACTGTGACACCAGGACTCCTTATGATTAGAATAGTGGCCAAGAAATCAGAGATTCTTTCTTTTGACTTATTTGCTAAATGAAGAATTATAATAATTGTTTTGCACCTCAATTTCTCAAAATGTGCATAGAGGCAAAAGAAGTTGTAATAAGTAAAAGCAAAGGAATGTACCAGGAGTAAGCATTTAGAATTTGTAAAAATATAATCAAGGAAAGCCTGTTCTGAATAATCTAACTGTGGTTTCATTAGGAAGTGAAATTATGGTTAGTGTTTACCCATTTTTTTAATTTCTGCATTATTTCATATATTTTACTATACATATATATTTTTTAAGCACAATGCCTTAAAAACTTTTACTCTGAGCCTGATTCCCTAGGAGAAGTTGAGGAAAATGAGCTTACATTCAGTAGAGATTTCCAAATGTTGTGTACGTGTCTTTTTTGTTTCTCATTCATTAGCAAAATTGCTGAACCATTGTAGTTGACATAACTAATGAAAAAATTTCTAGTATTTTTTTCTTGGAAAGAAAGTGCTCTGTGATTATTTGTTTATGAGTTTTTTATGCCTCCTTTTCTATATGTTACCCTTGCTTTCTTTTCTTTACTTCCCGTATTTCTCCTCTTAATAGTTTATTGTCTGATACATGTGCTTTTACATATTATCTTTGATCATTCCCAGAGTATGTTTATGATGGTTAATTTTATGTGTCAACCTGACTAGGCTATAATTCTCCCTGGTTTGGCCAGATACTGGCCTCGAAAGGCTACTGTTCTACAATGTAATGTAATCACTTTCTGTGATGTGATATAATCAGTTGAAAGGGACACTTCCTAGGGGCTGTGGCCTGCCTCCAGAATATAAACGAATATTCTGGCAGAGCTCACACTCTCTCTTGACCTGCACTCTTCTCATTGCCTGACTTCTGGATCTTGGGACTCAAGCCTGCAGAAATCTCTGGCTTGCTGCCTGATCTGCAGATTTTTAATTCACCAGGCCCTACAATCTAGTAAGCCAGCAGAGGTTTCCAGCTTGCTGCCTGACCTACAGATTTGGGACTTGCCAGCCTGCACAATTGTGTGAGCCATTTCCTTTAAATAAATCTCTCTCTCTCTCTCTCTATATATACATCTCACTGGCTTTGCTTGTCTAGACAGTCCAACTATGACAATGCTAAATGTGATGACTGACATTGATGAAATAAAAAAGTAAAGATAGTTGGCATTGTCTTAGGCTGGGTTCAGTAAAGCATATGAATATATATAGAGAGAGAGATTTATATCGAGGAAATAGGTCATGTTATTGTAGAGGCTGGAACATCTCAAGTCCTTGGGCCAGGATAGAGGCTTCTCCTGATTCACGTAGCACCAGAGGTTGGCAAACCCAAGATCATAAGGTCAGATACCAGGGCTTTTCCTCTCAGGCTGTAAAGATAGATGAATCCCAAGAATGGGAGGCAAGACAGCAGGTAAGCTGCTAGGTAAAGTCCCAAGAACCAGAGATCAGACAAACAGGAGCAAGCTGTAGGATACAGAACGAGCAAAAGTTCCTGAGCCTTGCCAGAATATCCACTTACATATTCAATGCAGGTCACACAACCAAGCAAACTCCCTTTCAACTGACTGGCTACTCACCACAGATCCCATCATGGAGGTGATCACATTACATCCAATCTCACCATGGAAGTGATCACATCATCATACAACTCGCAAACTACATCATAATTGCCAAACCACTGAGACACATGGCCTGGCCAAGTTGATAGACAACCTTAAAGATCATTAAAAAAAAAAAAAAAACCACTGCCTTCAAGTCGATTCTGACTCACAGTGATCATAGCACCTTAGAAATCATTACTCCTAAAAAATGAGGACAGGTCAACAGATGAACAGATGAACAAAATGTAGTATATACACACAACAGAATACTATTCAGCCATAAAGAAAAGATGAAGTTTTGATGCATGCTACAATGCAGTTGGACCTTGAAAACATTATGCTGAGTGAAATAAGTCAGACACAAAAGGAAAAATATTGCATGATCCTACTTACGTAAAATATCTAGGATAGACCAAATGCATAGAGACAAAAAGTTTACTAGTAGTTACCAGGGGCTAGGGGAAAGGGAAAATTGGGAGTTATTGCTGAAGAAGCACTGAGTTTCTGCTTGGGGCACTGGAAAACTCTTGGAAAATAGATAGTGATGGTGATTGCACAGCATGGTGAATGTAATGAATGTCACTGAATTGTATACTTGTAAGTGTTTAAAATTGCAAACCTCTTGTTATGTATATTTTACTACAATTAAAAAAAAAAAAAGACAAGAAGAGGAAGCATAAGCCCCCTTTAAGTGGTAAATTCCAAGTTAGTCGGAATCAACTCGATGACACTGGGTTACTGGGTATGTATTCCTAGTGTTCACGTTCCTACCAAATCAGACTACATGGTATAATTATCCCAACTGGCTCATGATCGCATTGCCAGGCCATAATTTTTTTTTAATAATTTTTATTGTGCTTTAAGTGAAACTTTACAAATCAAGTCAGTCTCTCACACAAAAACCCATATACACCTTGCTACACACTCCCAATTACTCTCCCCCTAATGAGACAGCCTGCTCTCTCCCTCCACTCTCTCTTTTCATGTCCTTTTCACCAGCTTTTAACCCTCTCCACCCTCTCATCTCCTCTCCAGACAGGAGATGCCAATACAGTCTCAAGTGTCCACCTGATCCAAGAAGCTCACTCCTCACCAGCATCCCTCTCCAACCCATTGTCCAGTCCAATCCATGTCTGAAGAGTTGGCTTTGGGAGTGGTTCCTGTCCTGGGGCAACAGAAGGTCTGGGGGCCATGACCACCGGGGTCCTTCCAGTCTCGGTCAGACCATTAAGTCTATTCTTATGAGAATTTGGGGTGTGCATCCCACTGCTCTCCTGCTCCCTCAGGGGTTCACTGTTGTGTTCCCTGTCAGGGCCGTCATTGGTTGTAGCCAGGCACCCTCTAGTTCTTCTGGTCTCAGGATGACGTAGTCACTGGTTCATGTGGCCCTTTCTGTCTCTTGGGCTCGTAATCACCTTGTGTCCTTGGTGTTCTTCATTCTCCTTTGATCTGGGTAGGTTGAGACCTATTGATGCATCTTAAATGGCTGTTTGCTAGCGTTTAAGACCCCAGACAGCACTCTTCAAAGTGGGATGCAGAATGTTTTGTTAATAAATTTTGTTATGCCAATTGACTTAGATGTCCCCTGAAACCATGGTCTCTAGACCCCTGCCCCTGCTACACTGGCCTTTGAAGCATTCAGTTTATTCAGGAAACTTCTTTGCTTTCGGTTTAGTCCAATTGTGCTGGCCTCCCCTGTACTGTGTGCTGTCTTTACCTTCACCTAAAGTAGTTCTAGTCTACTATCTAATTAGTGAATACTCCTCTCCCACCCTCCCTCCCTCCCCCCCCCTTGTAACCACAAAGGAATGTTTTCTTCTCAGTTTAAACTATTTCTCAAGTTCTTATAATAGTGGTCTTATACAATATTAGTCCTTTTGCAACTGACTAATTTCACTCAGCATAATGCCTTCCAGGTTCCTCCATGTTATGAAATGTTTCACAGATTCCTCACTGTTCTTCATCGATGCGTAGTATTCCATTGTGTGAATATACCGTAATTTATTTACCCATTCACCCATTTATGGGCATCTTGGTTGCTTCCATCTTTTTGCTATTGTAAACAGTGCTGCAATAAACATGGGTGTGCATATATCTGTTCGTGTAAAGGCTGTTATTTCTCTAGGATATATTCCAAGGAGTGGGATTGCTGGATCATATGGTAGTTCTATTTCTAGCTTTTTAAGGAAGTGCCAAATCATTTTCCAAAGTGGTTGTACCATTTGACATTCCCATCAGCAGTGTAGAAGTGTTCCAATCTCTCCACAGCCTCTCCGACATTTATTATTTTGTGTTTTTGGATTAATCCCAGGCTAGTTGTAGTGAGATGAAACCTCATTGTAGTTTTGATCTGCATTTATCTAATGGCCCAGGCCATAATTTTATTACTAAAAGGAGAAAAAAATTAAAAAATAGAACCATCAGGATTACTGAAAACTCAGTACAGCTAGATGCAAGAAAAACAAACATTTTGACAGCCTTCTTCTGCATGCTAAATACTCTATACACTTCTCTTTCAATGAATAGTAACTGTGATCAAGCCAGCTTAAAACACGGAGATGTGTCGATACCTTCATATTTACTTTGGAATTCAACCCTCTCCCAGGAATAGCAAGTTGCATATCCTGTAATAAAATGTTATCTTGTATAAGGCACAAAAGCTTTCTATAATATTTTTCCCTTTGTCTCCTTTTCTGCTAAAACAGAGTCATATAGATGCAAAGAACCTGCCAGTATTGTCTCTGTAGTTGTCACAGGCTCTGGATGTACTGTATTGTTTTAATCAACAGGGAGTAGTTTTTGCAGTTGCTTGCTTGGTTGATCAGCAGTAGTGGCCAACATTCAGTAAGGCTAAGATATCAGGACTTCCCTAGCATAACGAAGAGGAAGGACTCTAAATGACTGATAGAAATGTTAAAATAGGTTTATCACTTTTGACTGGCATCCTCCTTATCACCCCTGCCCTCCCTCCACCAAGGATCAGAAGACACTCCCTTCACTGGGAGATTGAGAAACGCGTAGGTGAGGGGAGCACAAATATCCTCCAAGAGCTCTGCAGTCGCTGTTCTCTGTGGCCTGGATTTGGTGGGAGATGATGCCATTGAGAAGTGCATATGGGAAGATAGGATTCCAGACAGGCAGAAACTGAGTGGCTGTACTAAACCACAAAAGACCAGTGGGCAAAATGCCCTTGACAGATAGGACTAAATATTAACCAGAATGTTGTGGCCCACAGGATATTTGGGTGTGGCAAATTGGTCACAATATATTCAATATTAACTACACTGTGAAATGCTGAAAGAACAAACAAATCTGTCTTAGGAGAAATATAACCAGAATGTTCCTTAAAAGTGAAGGTGGTAAGACCTCAATTTGTTTACTTTGGACACATTATCAGGAAAGACCAATCACTAGAAAAGGACATCATGTTTGGTAAAGTAGCGGGTCAGTGAAAATGAGGGAAACCCTCAATGATATGGATTGACACAATAGCTTAAACAATGGCCTGAAACTACCAAAAACTGTGTGAATGGTGCAGGACTAGGCAACTTTTCATTCTATTATACATAAGGTCACTATGAGTTGGACCCAACTCAATGGCTACTGACAACAACATCAGTTAGTTATAGCATCCTTAGGAATGAAACAGAGAGATGGTCTATTATGATTTATATGACAACAATAATTCTATGTCTTGTTCCACCTGTCTATTCCTATGTAACAAATTATCCCAAAATTTAGTAGCTTAAAATAAGTTACTCATCTCTCACAGATCTGTGTGTGCTTCTTGCTTGAATCTCTCATGTAGCTACAGTCAGATGGTGACTTACTCACAGGTCTGGCACCAGGGCTGGAATGGCTGGAAGAGCTGGGGCTGGTCAGACTTTTCTCTCTTTATGCAGTCCCTCTAGGTAGCTAGTGTGTGTTTCCTCTCGTTTAATGATCTCAGGGTAGTTGCACTTTTTATATGGTACCTGGCTTCTCCCAAAGCAAATGTTTCAAGAAATAGGAAGTAGAAGCTTCTCTTGTCTTAAGGCCTGGGCCTAGAAACTGGAATGGTGTCACCTCCATGGCATTCTCTTAGCCAATCATTCACAAAGTCTGCCCCGTTTCAAAGGGAGAGCTTTACCTGCCAATGGGAGGAATGTCAAAGGATTTGTGGCTGTCTTTTATCTTCCATAGATCTGATTCACAGAAGCCTGAATTGAATCTCTACAGTGGAGAATCATGGCCTCTCATTCAACATTCAGATCGAAGCTCTTCACACACCTGAGGTGCCTTCATTGCATAGGAGCCCAGATTCCCTTGAATGTTCCTGATAACATTGTGTATGCTGCAGTCCTCTTCCAAATCTCCCCTAATGGGATCTGAGACCATTTACCAGGGCGACTTTCAGGGTGTGATTAAATACTGAGATCTGAGTTAATACATAAATGTAGATACACCAAATGTCACTTTCTTTACTGCTTAAAGTGAGGCCTTCTGGAGATCGGGTAATTAAAGAAGTTTTGGGCTGAATTACTCTCACAGTGGGCTCAGTGAACCTACAGACTCATATTGTGGTTATTTTCCCAGTTCTTAAATATGAGTAAGCAAACCTTAAAACTGAGGCTTTTTTTTTTTTTTTTTTTTTTTTTACATAGCTGCCCCAGAACTAAAATTAAAAACTCCATTTAAATTAAGCTGTAGTTAGGCCTGGAATCTTCACTTCTATTCTTCTGACAAGACAGTTTAACTTCTTGTAAAAGTTTAACGGTTTATAACATAAAAGAAGCGACGGTCAGGGCTTTAGCTTGTATGGGGAGTTGGTTGTTAAAAGATGTTTGTCAAGAATGTTTCTGAAGCTTGCCCTAGAAAAATTGTTTTACTCAATATTTCCCAGGAGGTTAAGAAATAGAATTGATAATGTTAAGTAAAGATGAAGCCCTGCTATTGTCTTGTAACTCTGTAACCAGAACTGGATGGAGCCCAGCTACTATTACTGAACATTTGATCAAAGATTTATGGAAGAATCCTGATCCAAAGGAAGAAAATCCAGAGCAGAATTTCAAATTATCATGACATCTAGACTTTCTGGAGACACAGAGGCTGGATGAACCCCAAAACTCTTTCCCTAAAATAATCTTTAAACCTTAAACCAAAAGTATCTCTTGAAGTCTTCTTAAAACCAAGCAGTAGTTTAGCTTAACAAGTAAAGAATGTCTGTCTTAAGCATTATGCCCTTTTAAGATTTATCTATATGGAATCAAATTGAAAACAGCAACTCAAAAGATTAGATAGGAACCTTAGGGGGCAGTGACTTTATGATAAAGGAGGAGAAACAACTCAGAAAATGAGGGTGAGAATGGTTGTGCAACTCTATGTAATCAGTGTCACTGAACTGCACATGTAGCAACTTGATTGGTGTATGTTTTTGCTGTGTATCTCCTCAACAGCAACAACAAAATAAAATAAATTATGAAAAAAAAATTTAAAGAGATACAGAAGAATGTATAGTGGTAAAAGAGTCAATTCATCAGATATAACAATTATAAATACATATGTACCTAACATTGGAGTACCCAAATTCATAAAGCAAACATTAAAAGAATTGAAGACAGAAATATACAGCTCTACAATAATAGTTAGAGACCTCAACACACCACTCTTAATACTGGACAGAACATGTAGAAAGAAGATCAGTGAGGAAATAGAAGACCTGAATAATACTCTACACTGACTAGACCTAAGAGATATATAGAAAACCCTCCAACCAATGAAATTCACAGTATACATAATATGTTCTTCTCTAGCATACACGAATCATTCTCTAGGGTATACCACATGTTCAGGTCTCGAAGAAAGTCTCAATAGATTTAAAAAGATTGGAATCAGATGACATATTTTCTCCCATCACAATAGAATGAAATTAGAAATTAATAACAAAAATAAATAGGAAAAAATTCAACAGCACACTATTCAATAACTGATAGGTCAGGGAGGAAATCAAAAGATAAATTGGAAAACATTTACAGTCAAATAAAAATGAAAGCACAATACATCAAAATTTATAATGAAAGCAGTGCTCAGAAGAAATTTTGTATCTGTATGTGCCTGTAAAGAAAAAAGAATAAAGATCACAAATCAAATACACTAACTTTAAAATGTAAGGAATCAGAAAAAGAAGAGCAAGCCAAACCCAAAGCAATCAGAAGGTAGGAGATAACAAAGATCAGAAGAGAGAAAATTAAAATAGAGAATAGAAAAGCAATAGAGAAAATCATTGAAACCAGAAGTTGGTTTTTCAAAAGACTAACAAAATTACCAAATCTTTAGCTAAACTGACAGAAAGAGATGATAGATTGATAGATGATAGATAGATAGATAGATAGATGATAGATAGATAGATGATAGATAGATAGATAGATAGATAGATAGATAGATAGATAGATAGATAGATAGATAGATAGAAGATGTAAATATCTAAAATCAGAAATGAAAGTGGAGACACAACTGACCCTACAAAAATAAAAAGGATAATAAGAGAATACTAAGAACATTTGTTTGCCAACAAATCAAATAACCTAGATGAAATGCAAAAATTCCCAGAAACACATACAATTCATGTATTGACTCAAGAAAAAAATAGATGGGTGTAAATGAGATATAGACAAGAAAAAAATAGATGGGTGTAAATGAGATTGTCTAAGAATATAGAATAGTGAAGCAAAAAGAGCCTGGTCTACAACCTTGAAGAACTATAACAATTATTTGGCAAAGAGGAGGAAGTTACAAAGGAGAATGAAACAAACAAAGAAATAGGAGGCAGACCAGGGAGTATGGTGTGTTAAGGCAACAGGGGAAACTTCTTCAAAAACGAAAAAGAGAATTCAATAAGTATGGACAAAGTTCAGCTAAGACAAGGCCTGAAAAATATCCACTGGATTTAATGGCACGGAAATCACTGGTGATGTTTTGACGAAGTGATACAGCTGGAAGTCGGATATGTCTCAAATTTAAAACACGATTTTTACCTTCTTACTAATACTTTTGGCTTTCTTTTATACTTGTTTTCTGTTAAATACACCATGAGCCTCTTTGTCACCAAAGCTAGCAATCTTGCTCTAATGCACCCCTTCTACCACGACCTCAGTGATCCCAACTCTCCCTGCAAAAGACTGAAAGTGATCTGTCCCACCCTGAACTCCCTTTCTCCTCTACCCAGATGAGCACACGACCTAATTTCACCCAAAGCTGCATTCTGATTCCACCGTTGAATTAACAATTTCTCCTTTAATAAGTAATTTAACTTCTCTTAAACATAGCTTCTTCTTACCGAAAAACGAGTAAACCTTATTTCATGGATTTCCATGAAAATTTAATGAAATAATGAATCCTAAGGACTGGGTAAGTGCTCATTACAGTTCCTGGTAGTGGTAGGACTCAATGATTTTCAGTTGAAGTTGAATGCAACTCATCCATGCATAATGCCACATATCCAGTTACCACTCAGAAAAAAAGAAAAAAAAAAAAAAGATTTCAACAAAACCCATAACAAGAGAAGAGTTTGAGTCAGTAATCAAAAATCTCCCAAAAAAGAAAAGTCCTGAACCAGATGGCTTCACTGGGGACTTCTAACTAACATTTGTAGAACTGACCCCAATCCTTCAAAAAACAGAAGAGGAGGGAACACTTCCTAACTCATTCTATGAGGCTAGCATTATTCTGACACCAAAGCCAGACAAAGCCACACAAAAAACTACAGACCAACATGTCTTATGAGTATAGATGCAAAGCTACTCAGCAAAATACTGCCAAATTAAATACAAAAGCATATTAAAAGGATTATACACTATGATCAAGTGAGAATTATCACAGGAATATAAGGGTAGTTCAACATTAGAAAATAATGTAATATACCACATGAATAGAACAAAGGAAAAGAACCACATGATCATCTCAATGGATACAGAGAAGGCATTTGAAAAAATCCAACAGTTGTTTAATATAAAAACACTAAACAAGCTACGATTAGAGAGGAAATTCCTCAATGTGATTGTAAAAATAGCTTGGGGGCACTGTCTGACCTCCTCTAACTTCACAAGGGGGAAGGAGAATCAAGATCAACAGCCCAAGGCTGACTCTATGAGGCAGAGGTCAGACAGCCTCTTGTCTCCACCATCTTTACTGATTCTGACACCAACTGTCCCTCCCACAGCACTCTCTGCAGGATTAAATATTTCATTGCAATGGCCACACAAAGTCACAGTCGATACTCCCTATTAGAGGATTTATTAGGAAAGTAATAGATTGTCAAAGACACAGCTCACAGGAACGCCTCTCCCTGGCCCTAGGCCTCTGCGCAAAGGCACTCAGCTTTCTCTCTGTGAGCTGGAAAGCCCAACATGCCATCTCCTGCTGGCGGGTCTCTGCTGTCCAGTCTCTCCTGCCACCACTTCTTAGTGTCTTCAGGGTTACAGCTCTCTTTCTTCTCTTCTCCTGCTTCCAGGAGCTTCTCAGCGCAGGGATCCTGGGTCCAAAGGACATGTTGGCTCCTGGCGTTCTCCCTTGGTGGTAGTGGGATTCTCTCTTTCCTGCCTCTGGGTTGGCTCATTTCAAGTCCAGTACTATGGCAAAACTGACCAATCCCCTTGGTGGGCCACAATTACCCTATCACAGACAGTCCATCCAATCACTTGGGTGGGAGTTACAAGACCATGGCTAGAAAGCCACACAAAAGTGATCCATCACACTGCAGGGATAAAGGGCATTTATGAAAAAACCACAGCTAACAATTTTCTAACTTCATACTCCATGAAGAAATACTGAGTGCTTTCTGCTTGAGATTAAGAACAAGACAAGGATGCCCACTCTCATTACTGCTACTCAATATTGTACTGGAAATTAAAGCCAGAACAATTAGGCAAGAAAAAGAAATAAAAGGTATCCAAATCCAAATGTCGTTCGTTGTTAGGAGCCATCGAGTCACAGAACGAAACACTGCCCGGTCCTGCACCATCCTCACAATCGTAATGCTTGAGCGCATTGTTGCAGCCACTGTGTCAATCCGTCTAGTTGAGGGTCTTCCTCTTTTTCCCTGACCCTCTACTTTACCAAGCATAATGTCCTTCTCCAGGGACTAGTCCCTCCTGATAACATGTCCAAAGTATGTGAGATCAAGTCTCACCATCCTTGCTTCTAAGGAACATTCTGGCCGTACTTCTTCCAAGGCAGATTGGTTCATTCTTTCGGCAGTTCATGGTATATTCAATATTCTTTGCCAACACCATAATCCTTCTTTGGTCAATTCCTCTTTGGTCTTCCTTATTTATTGTCCAGCTTTCACATGCATACGAGGTGATTGAAAGCACCATGGCTTGAGTCAGGCACACCTTAGTCTTCAAGGTGAAATCTTTGCTTTTTAACACTTTAAAGAAGTCTTTTGTAGCATATTTGCCCAATGCAATGCGTCTGTTGATTTCTTGACTCCTGCTTCCATGGGTGTTGATTGTGGATCCAAGGAAAATGAAATCTTTGACAACTTCAATCTTTTCTCCGTTTATCATGATGTTGCTCATTGGTCCAGTTGTGAGGATTTTTGTTTTCTTTATGTTGAGGTGTAATCCGTACTGAAGGCCGTCTTTGACCTTCATCAGGAAATGCCTCAAGGCCTCTTCACTTTCATCAAGCAAGGTTGTGTCATCTGCATATCGAAGGTTGCTAATTAATCTATCTTCAGTCCTGATGCCCCTTCTTCTTCATATAGTCCAGCTTCTTGGATTACTTGCTCAGCATACAAATCGAATAAGCATGGTGGTGAAAGGATACAATCCTGACACACACTTTTCCTAAATTTAAACCAAGTGATATCCTCTCGTTCTGATCTAACAACTGCCTATTGATTTATGTACAGGTTCCTCATGAGCACAATTAAGTGTTCTGGAATTCTCATTTTTTGCAATATTATCCATAATTTGTTATGATCCACACAGTCGAATGCCTTTACATAGTCAATAAAACCCAGGTAAACATCTTTCTGGTATTCTCTGCTTTCAGCCAGAATCCATCTGAAATCAGCAATGATATCCCTGGTTCATCTCTTCTGAATCCAGCTTGAATTTCTGGCAGTTCACTGTCGATGTATTGCTGCAACCGCTTTTAAATGATCTTCAGCAAAATTTTACTTATGTGTGATATTAATGATATTGTTCAATAATTTTCACATTCGGTTGGATCATCTTTCTTTGGCATAGGCATAAATATGGATCTCTTCCAGTCAGTGGGCCAGGTAGCTGTCTCCAAATGTCTTGGCATAGACTAGTGAGCACTTCCAGCACTGCTTCAGTTTGTGAAACATCTCAGTTGGTATTCCATCAGTTCCTGGAGATTTGTTTTTCACCAGTGCCTTCAGTGCAGCTTGGATTTCTTTCGTATCATCAGTTACTGATCATATGCTACCTCTTGAAATGGTTGAATATCAACCAGTTCTTTTTGGTATAATGACTCTGTGTATTCCTTCCATCTTCTTTTACGTTATTTAATAGTTTCACCATAGAATCATTCAATATTATAAGTCAAGGCTTGAATTTTTTCTTCAGTTCTTTCAGCTTGAGAAATGCTGAGTGTGTTCTTTTCGTTTGGCTTTCTATCTCCAGGCGTTTGCAAATTTCATTATAATACTTTGTCTTTTTGAGCTGCTCTTTGAAATCTTCTGTTCAGCTTTTTATTTCATCGTTTCTTCCTTTTGCTTTAGCTACTCAGTGTTCAACAGCAAGTTTCAGAGTCTCTTCTGACATCCATTTGGTCTTTTCTTTCTTTTCTGTCTTTTTAATGAACTCTTGCTTTCTTCATATATGATGTCCTTGATGTCATAGCACAACTTGTCTGGCCATCAGTCATTAGTGTTCAATGTGTCAAATCTGTTCTTGAGATGGCCTCTAAATTCAGGTGGGATATACTCAAGGTTGTACTTTGGCTATTGTGGACTTGTTCTAATTTTCTTCAACTTCAGCTTGAACTTACATATGAGTAACTGACAGCCTATTCCATAGTCAGCCTCTGGTCTTGTTCAGACTGATGATATTGAGCCTTTCCATTGTCTCTTTCCACAGATGTAGTTGATTTGACTCCTGTTTATTCCATCCAGTGAGGTCCACGTGTATAGTTGACATTTATGTTGTTGAAAAGACATACTTGTAATGGAGAAGTTGTTGGTCTTGCAAAATTCTATCATGGGATCTCTGCTATCACTCCTTCTTCTTTGTTTCCAACTTTCGTATTCCAATCACCAGTAATTATCAATGCATGCTGCATACATGTTTAATTAATTTCAGACTGTAGAGGCTGGTAAAAATCTTCAATTTCTTCGTCTTTGGCCTTAGTGATGGTGTGTAAATTTGAATAATAGTCATGTTAACTGGTCTTCCTTGTAGGCATATGGATATTATCCTATCACCGACAGCGTTGTCCCGCAGGATGGATCTTGAAATGTTCTTTGCAAGGAATGCAACACCATTCCTCTTCAAGGTGTCATTCCCTGCATAGTAGACCGTATGTTTGTCAGATTCAAAAGGACAAATACCAGTCCATTTCATCTCACTAATGCCTAGGATATCAATGTTTAAGCATTCCATTTCATGTCTGAAGATTTCTAATTTTCCTAGATTCTTACTTCGTACATTTCACATTTCAATTTTTAATTAATGTTTGCAACTGTTTCTTCTTATTTTGAGTTGTGCCACATCAGCAAATGAAGGTCCTGAAAGCCTGACTCCATCCATGTCATTAAGGTCAATACTTCTTTGAGGAGGCAGCTCTTCCCTAGCTGTCTTTTGAGTGCCTTCCAACCTGAGGGGCTCATCTTCTGGCACTATATCAGACAATGTTCCAGTGCTGTTCCCAAGATTTTCACTGGCTAATTCTTTTCAGAAGTAGATCACCTGATCCTTCTTCCTAGTCTGTCTTAGTCTGGAAGCTCAGCTGAAATCTGGCCACCATGGGTGACCCTGCTGGTGTTTGAAAACTGGTGGCATAGCTTCCAGCGTCACAGCAACGTGCAAGCCCCCCCAGTACAACAATCTGACAGATGTGTGGGGGCCAAATATATATATGTATATTCATGTCATCTACAGGAATGGATAATTTTACTTCTTCCCTTACATTTTATATATATATATACACACACACATTTATATATAGGTTTCATATATATGTATGTCTCATATATATGTAAATGTGTGTGTGTGTATATATATATAAACCCTAAAGAATCCACAAGAAACTACTAGGGCTAAGAGAGAAATTAAACAAAGTGGCAGGGTACAAAGTCAACACACAAAAGAACATACATCATCATCAACAGAAATTTGAAATTGAAATTAAAGAAATAATTCCATTTATAATAGCATCTAAAAGAATAAAATACCTAGGAACAAATTTAACCAGGGAGGTGATAGACTTGTACACTTAAAACTATTAAAACATTACTCAAAGAAATTTAAAAAGATCTAAATAAATGGATGGACACTCTGTGTTCATGGACTGGAAAATTTAATAATATTAAGATGTCAAATCTACCAAAAGATATCTATAGATTCTGCACAATACCCATAAAAATTCCAAAAGCCTTTTTTGCAGAAATGATAAAGCCAACCCTCAAATTTATGTGGAACTGCAGAGCCCCAAATAGCCAGAGCAATCTTGAAAAAGAACAAAGTAGGGGGACTCACACTTCCTGATCTCAAAAAATATTACAAAACTACAATAATCAAAATAGTCTGGTCCTGATATAATGACAGACGTGTAGAGCAATGGAATAGAACTGATAATACAGAAGTAAACCCACATATCTATGGTCACTTGATCTTTGACAAGCATGCTAAATCCATCAAATGGGGAAAGAATACTCTCTTTAATAAATGGGGCTGGGACAACTGATTTTCCACAAATAAAAGAAAGAACCTAGGGGGAAAAAAAAACATTCCAAGCAAACAATAACCAAAAAAGAGAAGGTGTGGAAATGTTAAAATCTTACAAGATAGAATTTAAGTCAAAATATATTATAAAAGATTTTAAAAAGACACTATAAACTGCTTTAGGTGAAGGGAAAGACAACACTCAATACATGGAAGGTCAGCTCAGTTGGACTGGATCAAAAGCAAAGAAGTTTTCGGGATAAAATGAATGCTTCAAAGGTCAGCGGAGCAGGGGCGGGGGTCTGGGGAACATGGTTTGAGGGGACTTCTAAGTCAATTGGCAAAATAATTCTATTATGAAAACATTCTGCATCCCACTTTGAAATGTGGCGTCTGGGGTCTTAAATGCTAACAAGCGGCCATCTAAGATGCATCAATTGGTCTCAACCCACCTGGAGCAAAGGAAAATGAAGAACACCAAGGTCACACGACAACTAAGAGCCCAAGAGACAGAAAGGGCCAAATGAACCAGAGACCTACATCATCCTGAGACCAGAAGAACTAGTTGGTGCCCGGCCACAATCGATGACTGCCCTGACAGGGAGCACAACAGAGAACTCCTGAGGGAACAGGAGATCAGTGGGATGCAGACCCCAAATTCTCATAAAAAGACCATACTTAATGGCCTGACTGAGACTAGAGGAATCCCGGCGGCCATGCTCCCCAGACCTTCTGTTGGCACAGGACAGGAACCATCCCCGAAGACAACTCATCAGAAATGAAAGGGACTGGTCAGCGGGTGGGAGAGAGATGCTGATGAAGAGTGAGCTAATTATATCAGGTGGACACTTGAGATTGTGTTGGCAACTCTTGTCTGGAGGGGGGATGGGAGGATAGAGAGAGAGGGAAGCTGGCAAAATTGTCATGAAAGGAGAGTCTGAAAGGGCTGACTCAATAGGGGGAGAGCAAGTGGGAGTACGGAGTAAGATGTATGTAAACTTATATGTGACAGACTGATTGGATTTGTAAACGTTCACCTGAAGCTTAATAAAAGTTAATTTAAAAAATAGGCATTATATAATGATGAGTCTATTCACTAAGAAGATATAACAATTATAGATATCTACACACCTAAAAGCAGAGCCCCAAAATTTATACAGCCAACTCTCACAGAGTTAAAGGGAGAAACAGACAAATCTAGAGCAATAGTAGGAGACTTTAACACACATTTTTGATGATGAATAGAACAACTAGAAGAAGAAGGTCAATAAAGAAACAGAAGACTTGAATAACCAATTGGACCTAACAGACACATATAGAACACTTCACCCAGCAGCAGCACAATATACATTCTTCTCCAATGCACATGGACTATTCTCCAGAATAAACCATATTTTAGGACACAAAGCATATTTCAATAAAATTAAAAGGACCGGAATCATTCCAAGCATCTTTTCTGACCATAATGAAATGAAGCTAGAAATCAATAACAGGAAGGAAAAAAGTTAAAAAAAAAAAAAAAAAAAAACCCAAATCATGAAAACTGCATAACACACTGCTAAAAACCAGCAAAAAGCAGCAAAAGCTGTGCTCAGAGGAAAATTCATGCCAATAATGGCTACATGTAAAAAGAAGAAAGATTACAAATCAAGAGCTTAACTCTACTACTTGAGGAAATAAAAAAGCAAGAAGAAAAGAAGCCCAAAGCTATTCAAAGAAAGGAAATAATAAGGGTCAAAGCAGAAATAAATGAAATGGAAAAACAATATAAAGAATCAACAAAACCAGAGTTGTTTCTTTGAAAGAATCAATAAAATAGACAAACCACTGGCTAGACTTTACAAAGGAAAAAAAGGCAGAGAATGCAAATAACCAAAATAACAAGTCAAATGAGAGACATTACAACAGATCCAACTGAGATAAAGAGGATAATACGAGAATACTATGAAAGATTGTACTCAATAAAAAATCATGGAAACTTAGATGAATTGGGCAAATTCCTAGAAACACATAACCTACCTCAACTAAAACATATAAAACATATAGAGGTAGAAAATCCCAACAAACCCATAAGAAAAGAGATTGAATGTAATTTTTACAAAGTTTATTTTTGTGCCCAGAAATCTTTGTCTTTAAAAATAAAAGTTTTGTTGCTAAACATTTTATTGAAAAATTCCTTTGAAATATAAAGCTCCGCTAATACATTACTATATATAATTAAATTTACAGAAATTAGATTTAAATATAACGTTGCAGGGACACATTCACGGCACACATCCAGTTGGGTATTTAGTTTCTTCTACATTCTAGCAGATGTTCCAAGCTGCTTATTTGAGTTTTACTCAAGTTTTCTGTACAGAGGTTTCAGCTGGAGGCCTTAAGTAGGCAAAGTTCAGTAAGATAGTTATTCTCTTCAGTAATAATTAAATATATGGGTTATTAACCTATGACTTTTATAAAAATAAATTAAACAATTTTTTAAAGAATATCCATACTGTTTTCCACAGTGATTGTACCATTTTACATTAGTGGATAGGGTTTTATATAAGTGAGACCATACACTATTTGTCCATTTGTAATTGACTTACTTTGCTCAGCATAATGTCTTTGAGTTTTGTCCATGTTGTAGCACGTATCAGGGCTTCATTTTTCTTTAAGGCTGAGTAGTACGCAATTGTATATATGTACATTTTGTTTTTCCATTTACTGTTGATTGGCCCTTGGGTTGTTTCCACCTTTTTGCTGTTGTGAATAATGCTGCAATGAATACCCAGATACATATATCTGTTCTTGACATTACTTTAAGTCCCTAAGGTATATACCTAGGAGTGGAATTCTGGGTCATGTGGTAGTTCTAGTTCTAATATTTTGAGGAATTGCCATAGTGTTTTCTACAATGGATGTACCATTTACATTCCCACCAACAGTAGATAAGGGTTACGACCTTCCTACATCATCATTAACATTTGTAGTTTTCACTGTTTTTGATCGTGGCCATTTTAGCAGGGGTTTGGTGGTATCTCATTATATTTTTTATTTGCATTCTTTGATGGCTAAAGACAAGGAGCATCTTTTCATACATTTGTTGGCTGCTTGAATATCCTCTTTGGTGAAGAGTCTTCTCATGTCCTGTGCCTATTTTTGATTGTGTTACTTGTCCTTCTATTGTTATATTACAGGTATATATATAAAAAAATATATATTAAATATTAGATACTTCTTATATATATAATTCCAAAGATCTTTTTTCCAGTCTGTAGATTGTCTTTTTCACTCTTATGATGAAGTCTTTTGATAAGCATAAGTATTAATTTTTATGAAATTTTTTGATGAGCATAAGTATTAATTTTTAGGAAATTCTCAGCACAGGGACCATGGGTCCAAAGGATGCACTCTGCTCCTTGTTCTTGCTTCGTGCTAGTGGGGTCCCTCTCCTCTCTGCTCATTCCTTTTTTATATCCCAAAAGATACTGACTCAAGATACAACCTAATCCTGTAGATTGTGTCCTGCCTCATTAACATAATGCCTCTAATTCTTCCTTATTAACATCATAGAGGTTAGGATTGACAACACATAGATAAATTACATCAGATCACAAAATGGTGGGCAATCACACCATACTGAAAATCATGGCCTAGTCAAGCTGACACACATTTTGAGGGGACACAATTCAATCCATAACATTCCACCGTTTGGCCTCCAGAAATTCATTCCCTTGCCACATATAAAACACATTCACCCCGTCATATCATCCCAAAAGTCTGAAATCAACTCCAAGTCCAAATTCCATCCTGAGGGAAAATTCCTCTTCATCTGTGAAATCTAAAATACAAGTTGTCTGTTTCCAAAGTACAACGTTGAAACAGTTAAAAAGTAGACATTTATGTTACAAATGGGAGAAATTGGAGGGAAAGAAGGAATAACAGGAACCAAGCAAGTCAGCAGAACACATTACATTAGCTCTCAAGGCTTGAAAATAACTCGCTGTTCTCTGAGACCATTTAGGCAATGGTCCTGCCCTCCAGAAGCTGGCTGTTGACCACAGTCTATGTATTCTGGGCTTTAGCTCTGCCTTTCAGGCCCACTGGGACAGGAACTCTGCTACCTCAGACTTGGGCAACCCCATTCTCCTAACCTGTCTGAGTGATGACCTTACCACCCTGTGCCAGCTGGTTCCATTCTTCTGCCCTTGGGCACGGCAGGCCCACTCCCTCAACTTTGGGCAGCAGCCCCATTCCCCCGGTGCTCATGAATGGCAGCTCTGTGCTCTGAAAAGGAGTTAGTGAAGATTTGACTCTGAAACCCAGCAGACCATGGTTCCACCCTTTGAGGCCCCAGAGGATGTGGCCCCACCCTATGAGATTGACGCTGCTCTGCTTCCTATGCTGCTTGTCTTTTCAGATTCTGTCTCCTGATCCTTGGTCTCTTGACCTGAAGGGGCTTAACTCTCTCACTCTGTGGGTCAGCAAGCCTAGCTCCACCAATAAGTGCCCAGAGGCACCCACTCCACCGGCAAGCCTCCTGCCCAAAAACACTCAGCTCTCTTGCTCTGTGGGTCAGCTCGTGCATGGTCTCACCCTGGTCACCTGGTTCTGCTGCTGCTGTTTCTCTGCTGCTGCTGCTTCTCGAGGTGTGCACTGTCTCTGGTGTTACAGCTCTCCTCACTTCCTTCTGAGCCTTTACCAGATTTGTCTTTGATGTCCATAATTCCACAGTCTGTTCAAGGCAATCTAGGCTTTTACTATTAAAAATTTTAAAAAACCAAACCCATTGCCGTTGAGTTGATTTTGACTCATAGTGAACCTATAGGACAGAGTAGAGCTGCCCCACAGGATTTCCAAGGAGCAGCTGGTGGATTTCAACTGCCAGTCTTTTGGCTAGCATTCATATCTCTTAACCACTGCGCCACTCTTCCAGCCTCTACCCATTACTGAATTCCAAAGCTGCTTCCACATTGTAGGTATCTGTTACAGCAGCACCCCACTCCTAGTACCAAATTTCTGTCTTAGGTATCTAGTGCTGCTATACCAGAAATACCACAAGTGGATGGCTTTAACAAACAGAAATTTATTCTCTCACCATTTAGGAGGTTAGAAGTTCTAATTCAAGGCATCAGCTCCAGAGGAAAGCTTTCTCTCCATGTCGGCTCTGGGAGAGGGTCCTTGTCATCAATCTTCCCCTGGTCTAGGAGTTTCTCAGTGCGGGGACCCTGGGTCCAAAGGATGCGCTCCACTCCTGGCTCTTCTTGCTTGATGGTAATGAAGTCCCTCTCCTCTCTGCTTGCTTCTCTCTTTTAATTCCCCAAAGAGATTGACTCAAGATACAACCTAATCCTGTAGTTTGTGTCCTGCCTCATTAACCTAACTGCCTCTGATCCCACCTCATTAACATCATAGAGGTTAGGATTTACATCACACAGACAAATTATATCAGATCATGAAATGCTGGACAATCACACAATTCTGGGAATCATGGCCTGGCCAAGTTGACACACATTTTTGGAGTCCGCAATTCAATCCATAACACTTAGTATTGACATTTTTACAATATTAAATCTTCCAGTCCATGACTGGAAGTCTTTCCATTTATTTAGGTCTTGCAACAGTGTTTTATAATAGTGTCTTATAATTTTATTGTATAAATCCTTTACATCCTTATTAGGTATATTACTAGGTATTTATTTTTCAGGTCCAAGGAGTCCTGGTGGCACAGTAGTTAAAGCATTTGGCTGGTAAGCAAAATGTCAGTGATTTGAAACCAACAGTGGCTCCATGGAGAACGATATGGCAGTCTGCTTTTGTAAAGATTTACAGTCTTGTAAACCCTATGGGTCTCTATGAGTCAGAAGCGACTCAACAGCAGTGGGTTTGGTTTTTGGTTTTTGTTTGTTATAAATGGTATTGCTTTCTTGATTTTGTTTTCATATTTCTACTTGTTGGTATAACCCAGTGCCATCGAGTCAATTCTATAGAAATCCACTTATTTTTGTATGTTGATCTCATACCCTTCAACATTGCTGAATTTTTCTATTAGTTTCAACAGCTTTCTTACAAATTCTTTGAGATTTCATATAGATAGATAGGTAGATAGATAGATAGATAGATAGATAGATAGATAGATAGATAGATGATAGATAGATAGATAGATAGATAGATAGATAGATAGATAGATAGATAGATAGATAGATGATAGATAGATAGATAGATAGATAGATGACCATGTAATCTGCAAGTAGACGTAGTGTTACTTTTTTCTTTCCAATTTTGATACCCTTTATTTCTTTTTCTTGCCTTATTGCTTTCACTAGAATTTCCATTATGACACTGAGTAGAAATGATAGTGAGTATCATTTTCTCATGCCCATTACCAAAGGAGAGATGCTCAGTGCTTCTCCATTGAGTACAATGTTGGCAGTTGGCTTTTCATAGATGCCCTTAATCATGTTAATGTATTTCCCTTCTATTCCTATTTTGCTGAGAGTGTTTATCAGGAAAGGGTGTTGAATTTGTCAAATGCCTTTTCTACACATATTGAAATGACCGTGTGGTTCTTTTTGTTTGTTTGTTTGTTTGTTTTATTAATGTGGTATATTACATTGATTTTCTAGTGTTGAAACATCCTTGCATTCACAGAATAAATCCCATTTGGTCATCCTGTATAATTCTCTTAATACGTTGTTTGGTTCTGCTTGCTAGAATTTTATTGAGGTTTTTTGTATCTACTTTCATGAGGGATATTGGTCTCTAGTTTTCTTTTCTTGTGATGTCTTTGCAAGGTTTTGGTGTCAGGGTAATGCTGGCTTCATAGGGTGAGTAAGGGAGTATTCTTTCCTTTTCTATGTTTTGTAAGAGTATGAGTAGGATTGGTGTCAATTTTTCTCTTAATTTTTCTTAAAATTTCCCTGTGAAGCCATCTGGCCTGGGGGGAAGGAGTTGTTGTTGTTGTTAGGAGTTTTTTTTTATGACTAATTGCATCTTTTCTGTTGTTATGGGTTTGTTGAGATTTTCTAACTCTATTCTTTTTAGTTGAGGTGGGTTATGTGGTTCTAGGAATTTGTTCAATTCATCTAAGTTTTCAAGTTTTTTTTTTTTTTTTGAGTACAGTTTTTCATAGTATTCTCTTATGGTCCTCTTTATTTCAGTTGGATCTGTTGTAATGTCTCCCATTTCATTTTTCATTTTGGTTATTTGCATTCTCTCACTTTTTTCCTTTGTCTATTTTACTGATTCTTTCAAAGAACCAACTCTGGTCTTGTTGATTTTTTATATTGTTTTTCTATTCTCTATTTCATTTATTTCTGTTCTGATCCTTATTATTTCCTTTCTTTGGGTAGCTCTGGGTTTCTTTTGTTCTTCACTTTTTTTTTTTTTTTCCCTCATGTTGTAGATTTAGGCTTCTTGATTTGTGATTTTTCTTCTTTTTACCTGTAGGCATTTATTGGTATGAATTTCCCCTTGGAACACTGCTTGCACTACATCCCATAGGTTCCGTTATGCTGTGTTTTCTTTCTCATTCAATTCTAAGTAATTTTTTATTTCTGTCTTGATTTCTTCTATGACTCATAACAATAGTGTGTTATGTAGTTTTCACGTATTTGGTTCCCTCCCCCCCCCCTTTTTCTTCCTCCCCAGGAACTCCGGGCCCAAAGAACATGCTCCATCTCCGGC
Organism: Loxodonta africana; assembly: GCF_030014295.1. Taxonomy (NCBI): domain Eukaryota; kingdom Metazoa; phylum Chordata; class Mammalia; order Proboscidea; family Elephantidae; genus Loxodonta; species Loxodonta africana. The sequence goes on along the minus strand of NC_087344.1, from coordinate 205,138,803 downwards.
ACTGCTTTCTTGGTGGTATGAGGTCCCCAACTCTGCTCACTTCCCTTTCCTTTTATCTCTCGTAAGAAAAAGGTGATGCAGCCCACATCCCAGGGAAGCTCCCTTTACACTGGATCAGGGATATGACCTTAGTAACGGTGTTACAATCCCATCCTAATCCTCTTTCACATAATCTAATCTTGCCTCATTAACCACAGGCAGAGATTAAGATTTACAACACATAGAAAAATTACAATTACAAAATGGAGACAACAACACAATACTAGGAATCATGGCCTAACCAAGTTAATACACATATTTTGGGGGGACACAATTTAATCTATGGCACATACCTATATATGGCTTTATTGTTTTATTGTGCTTGTTTTTATTGTTGTTTATCTTTTATTTAAAAGCCATGCAGGTTACTGAGGTCTTTGGACACATACTCAGCTATGCTGACAAATGCAACTGATGTGTAGAAATGAGGTAAGAGCTGTGATAACTTAAAATTATTGATCATCTATTATCTATTGATTCTGTTCAACCAAGGAAGCAGAACAAATTACCATTTTGGACAATTATCCAAAGGAAATTTCAATCTCAAATCGTTTTGTAAAATTTTGTATCAGTGCACACAGTATTTCAAAACTGTGAATAACCAGGCACAGCAGAGGTGTCAGACCACAAATCAAGAGAAAGTTTTGGAGGGAAAATAGAAATCAGGATTCTGAATGTACTGACCTTGCTTAAGTGACAGCAAGAAACCTGTGCTAGAAGTAGGAGAAGTAAGTAGATGGTAGAACCCAATGCTAATGGGGCCAAAATAGGAGATTTAAATCTCAAATGGCCTAGTTAGCACTTCTCTGTTTTATGGATGCTGTCTTTATTTCTCAGCCCATAGCTGAGCAGCTTACAAATATCAGCTGTTCTTCTTACACTAAGAGGCAGTGGGAGGATAAGTGACAATCTGTCACAGCTGTAGAAAAATATTAATGTCCATGCCCTTTAAACAGCAGCTTAGCAGTGTTGCCTTATTTAAAAGGCAGTAGGAGCCATGAAGGTGGGGAACAGTATATTGGTTAGGATTTGTTTTAGCTAAAAGTACCATATTCCAAAATAACAGTGGCTTAAATCAGATTCAATTCATTTCAGCACACATTCACTGAGCATCTACTATAAATCAGGCACTGTTCTAGATGTCTGGGGTTGATTCATGAACAACAACAACAAAAAGAACTCTTGGTTTTGTGGAGCTTATACACAGGGATAAAGACAGTATATAGCAAACACAGGTGTGTGTGTTAGGTGTCGTTGAGTCGGTTTCAACTAAGAGCAACTCTATGTACAACAGAATGAAACACTGCCTGGCCCTGCACCATCATTACAAATATTGTTATGCTTGAGACCATTGTTGTAGCCAATGTGTCAGTCCATCTCTTTGAGGATCTTCCTCTTTTTTGCTGACCCTCTACTTTACCAAACATGAGGTCCTTCTCCAGGGACTGGTCCCTCCTGATAACATGTCCAAGGTATGTGAGGCCACGTCTCGCCATCATTGCTTCTAAAGAGCATTCTGGCTGTACATCTTCCAAAACAGATATGTTTTTTCTTCTGGCAGTCCATGGTATATTCTATATTCTTCATCAACACCATAATTCAAAGGTATCAATTCTTCTTCCATCTTCCTTATTCATCTGTGAACTACATCTGTGGTCGTGTTCGCCCAAAGGTCAGTGGTTACTTGCTCTAATTCATTCTCTCCTCCCTGAACCTGTTCTATAGTTTCTTCTATTTCCATTAATCCTTGAATAAAGCATAAGGTGTCTTCTCCTTTTCTCTTGGTAATTGAGTCAACTAACGAAAGAAAGTTTGATAGGATTTCTCCACTATCAGTATATGACATTGCCATTTGATAACAAATCTCACCCTAACAGATTAGCAGGTGTATCATTGTTGAAAAGAAATGTGTGTAAATCATCAGTGGATCCTAAAGATATTGACACTGGCTCTGAATGAGGCAAAATTTTTTCACCATTTGAAATTCTCATGATTTTAGAAGTTTTGTTACTCCAAAGGAGGAGGTTTCATAAACTCATGAGTTTATTGCTGATGTGGTATCCTCCATGTCAGTCAGGAAGGTACAAGCCTCCCCACTTACTTGGAGAGTTGTCTCTCCCTGCTGTTAAGAGGCACCATGGTGAAAAACCCTAAATCCTCTTGGAGCACCGTCATGACGGGTAATGGAGTGCTGAAGGAGCAACCCTT